>NC_061111.1:33592686-33791352 GCF_002878395.1 Capsicum annuum | reverse complement strand
CCATCCATAATATAATAGGAAATGACCAAAATGCCTTTAAAATTTAAATAATGTCAAATCTATCCTTTGGTGGACTATTTTGATAAGCTAAAGTAGATCGACCATAAATCTTTGCTCCGATATCGGATTTGGGTGAAATTGGTATCGTTGGAAGGATAATTCAAAGGGATTTCATTTCATATAAAGTACACCACCCAGTTTGTCCTGTACAAGGAGTTATGCTCATTTGAAGTTGACCCTAAAAATCTGTTTTGATAAGCTGAAGTAAAACGAATATAACTCCTTACTCAGACGTTGGATTTGGATGAAACCAATTGCTTTGGAAAGAAGACTCAAAGATATTTCTTTTCATAGGTCGCAGCTCTCCCAGTTCATTATATTAAGGGAGTTATGATTGTTCGAAGTTGACCCAAAAATTCGGCTGGACTCAGTAGTTTGTGTGCAGGAAATTTTCCTGTACATTTACTATTCCCAAATATCCCGACCACTGTTTTATAGTTTCGAACGTGCTCGATTATATCCGAAACCTATCCGTTTTTGGAAATCTTTATATCATTGGAAAGCTTATTCAATAACCTTTTCATGGAACCATCGACGGGCAAATTTCGGTATAAATAAAATACAAAAAAATTAATTCCATATAAATAAGACCAATATACGTACTTGAATACGCCAATATACATACTTGAATACGGGGTGTTACAATAGTGAATTTGAGTAACAACACTTGTACTTGTAGATCTTGGATGCTAAAGGGTATACCTTGCTGTCATGATATAGCTGCACTACATTCTAGAAGATTGGAGCCTATTCACAATGTTGCACATTAGTATAGCAAACAAACCTACCTCAAGAACTATAACTACTTCATTCAACCTGTCACTGGAATGAAAATATGGCCACCATCAACTAGCCTTCCTGTTATACCTCCTGAAACTAGAAAACTACCAGGCAGACCTAGTAAGAATAGAAGGAAAGAACAATCTAAAAACAAGACAGGTAAACTGTCTAAAAAGGGTGTTGAGATGACCTGCAACAAGTGTCACGCTAACGGTTATAATAAGAGGGGTTATCCTTTGAATGCAAAAGCTACTATTGGTAGAGGAAGAGAAACAACTTCAGCAATGTTAAGTGTTGGTTTTTCTGCAACAGCAGCTGAATCTCAACTAAGCACAAGTAGAGGAAGAAGAAGACCTAAGGGTTCTACAAAACATTTAATCATTTGCCTTCTTTATTTACTATTTATTCTTATTAAATAATTTTTTATTTTATAATAGGTTGTTGCTGCTTCTACTCTGAATGTGGTTAGTATGGCTGGAAGAGGTAGATGGACTGTTGGTATTATTGGAAGGGGTAGAGGGTATGTTGGTATTGCTGGAAGAGGTAGAGGGACTATTGGTGCTGCTGGAAGGGGTAGAGGGACTGTAGGCGTTGCTGAAAGGGGTACAGGGACTGTTGTTGTTTCTGAAAGGGGTAGAAGGACTATTGGTGCTACTGGAAGGGGTAGAGGGACTGTTGGTGTTACTAGAAGGGGTAGATGAACTTCTGTTGCTACTATATCTAATGTTGGTGGTGTTGCTGGTAGGGGTTGGGGTATAATTTTTGAAAGGTCAAGATTGGTTGGTATGGGAGTGCTACATACAAAGAGTGGTTTTACAATCCACAATGTAAGTTGAATGAGTTCATAGTTTTCAATTTCCAAGCAAATGATCAAATGTCTAAGATAATTTATTCTTGTGTTAATGCAACCTGGAATGCCTTTGAACTCCTCTATAGTGACTGGAAATCTTGGGCATCACAAACCAAGATCAGGTTTCAAATATAAGGGAAAAAATATTGTGACTCCACAAGGACTTCAAGAAATAAGAGCACAAAAAAGAATGAAGACAAGATCCAAAACTGTCAAAATGAATATGAGCCAAACAGGCTCATCAGCTGTCTAGTTGAAGATGCAGTAGTGACTGGTATACAGCTGTGGCTGCATTAGTTTTGATGAATTGTTAATGAAGTTTTCTTGTCTTTTTAAAAACAATTATGCAGATTTGACTGCAATGTAATATTGTTCTCTGTTAATTATACAGCTGGGACTGCACTAACTTAATCTTTTTTGTCAAACAACTATGCAGCTTTGACTGCAATGTACTATTGTTCTCTGTTAATTATGCAGTTGTGACTGCAATGTATTCACAATCTTTGGTATATATGCAACTGTGACTACACTATTTTGATGCCTAATTTTTCTCTTTTGACTACTTTGGTATATATTTATTGTTCTTTGGTATATATGCAGCTATCATATCATCATGCAACTATATGTATGCAGTTGTGATTGCACTATCATATATATGCAAAATTCAATTGAATCACTTTGGATTGAATCATGTTTGATAGTCCAATAAGAACAACAACATTCCATTTGTAATCCCAGAAGAATACATTACATTAAATTATCATCCCACAAGACCAATTCCAAATACAATGTAAAGATAAAGAACTACATTACACTAAAAATAAGTCAAGAATAATTACATTAGACCAAATTCATTTCAAAATAAAGGATGATACACACCATAATACTATCTAAGAACACCAAATTCCTGAACCAATATCTAGTAGCTATAACAACAAAACACAATGATAAACAGTGCATTATCCTTAGTCGTTCCTTTAGCCATGTTACTTCTCCACTTCTTCTCTCTTTCTTTCATCTCCTCAATCTCTTCTTCCAGCTTCTTCAACTTCATATCTACACAATTATCATCTTCTTTGGATGCTCTAGGCTTATCAACTTTTTCAGAAGTTTTCGCAATCAATTTTCTAACTTCATTGAATGATGTAGACTTGTTATATTACGATGATTCCACTAAATTATCAAGCTCACCTAATTTTTCAATCAATTTAGGGATTACCAATTTGGACCTTGAATTTGTATTTTCTTTATCCCTCCAACACCAAAAATCGCAAGAACTTGGACCCTTCCATGATTACAAAGAAGAAATCAGAATTCAATTGAATCAGTTGCGCTAAAAAAAAATGAGAAATTGGGAGCAAAATATCATCTTTACCCCATAGTAATTACAAGCCCAATATCTTCTACCTGGATTCGTCGAAGTCCAAGATGTCTTCAAAGGCACCACAAATCCATGATTGCATCGAACCTCTTGGTTCAAAGCAAAATCGTTCTCCTCCATACAAAGCTTACTCAAGTTAATTGATCTCATGATGTGCTACAAATAATTCACTCCAAAAAATTATATCAAATAGAAAAAAGTTGATAAGAAAACATAATTTTTTAAAAGAAGAGAGGAATTATACCTTATAATAAAGTAAAGGGCTTGATTTTCTAAGAATTTTCAAATCTTGTCTTGATTGAAGATGAAGGAGATGAGAAAAGAAAGAGAAATTAGGGTTCTTATTGAATTTGGGGGAAATATTACCGTTGCCTCGACTTTCTTTTTTTGGTTAAATTTCGACCTTCTATGTGCTTTGATTTGATGGAGAAACACGCACCTTAGTTGGAGGGACGAGAGGGTGAAAATAATATAGTTTGAAGTTTTTAAGGGGGGTAAATAAACGCGTGTTAAGTTTAAGTGTTAAAGTAAGTTGCAGTGACAAGTTTAGGGGTTTTTTGATGCATTCTCTCTCTCTCTCTCTATATATATATTTATATATATATAAACCTACTCTATATTTCTCTTTCATTTCTACAAACCTATTCAATTTTTCGAAAACCTATTCAAGCGTGAAGATTCTTGTAAAATAAAACACATCATATTAAATTTTTGCTGCAACTATGATTTCGTATCTTTTCTTGTTAGTTGCTACTGTTTCTATTTTATGCATATTTTCTTATCGGTTAAACCGAAAACCAAAAATCGAACTGTTAAGGACTAAAAATTGACAAATTGAAAACCAATAAAAAATATCTTATTGGCTTAGCATATTTAAAAACCGATAACTGATAAACAAAACTAATAATACATAAAACCAAACCGAACCAACCGATGCACACCCCTACACGTCATCCATCAAAATCCATTTCTCGTTGGAACTTGGTACAAATTGTGAATCATATGCTTTATAATTTGTGTTCATCTAAATTATTTGTTGTGTTTAATTTTTGATTGTCAAATTATAATCTATACTCTAAAGTATATCTTTTTTTTTTAAATCATGGTAGTATGAAAAAAATATAATTTTATAATATTTTTATATGATTTTTGAACATATATTTATAAGTCTAAAATATTGTGTTGATTTAATTAATCCGATTTAATTAGACTTAATTGAAGAAGCAAAACTCTATAAGTGATAAATTTGGGATAGAAGAGTATTTCACCAGAATTTATAAAATTTTATAATAATATATATTCCTATTATGTTTTGAACATATGCCCTTTAATGATGTTTAACCAGGAACGGGTGGTTGATTAAGAAAATGAATTACTATTATTGTGTTAGCATATTGTAGAGATTTAAATTCAAACTCTTAGCGACTATATGGTTGTTTTTTGATATGAAGAAAAATAATTTGCTCAGTTTCTAAAGGTTACACGAGTGCAACGTGTTAGGTATTAGTTGAATTTAACATTTTATTTATTTTACGCAATTCTCCTATATATCTCTTTCGTCGTGCAAATATTTTTAGAAAACTTTGCACACTTTTTCCTCAAAAGTTTCATAAGAGGGAATTTTCTGAAAAGAACATTTCGGTTCAGGACAAAAGCTCTACAAGCTATTCAAATAATTTTTTAAGGAAAAAGAAAATCTCCAAATGTTTTTTTTTTTCTCTTTTTCAAAATACGCACTAATTAGCTACTTATTTTTTTTTAATAGAACATACACATAAAAGGGATAAATATATCTTTGGATTATGATGAATGATGCGTATATATTCTTCGTTATATTTGGATATATATATATATATTCCTATCGTTAATGAAATAATACGTATATACTCTTCATAGTAACTTTAGGGATATATGTGTACTCAAAGTATGAAGGAGGGTATATGCATGCCATTTATATTAGTTTGGGGTATATTTGTTCCTTTTTCGTTTTAATTTTTGAATCTCAAATAATTAACCCCAACTAACTACCCGACCCAATAGACCCATCGAACCCGATGTCAAACCAATTCGACCTAACCTCTATTTTTTGTTCCAAACCCAATACTCCCTCTGTTTTTATTTTAGACATGAACCCCAATCAAATTGCAGAAGTTGGTCGTTGCTGTTATTGGTGTTTACTGGTTGGAGAGAGTGGAGATTAGGTCGGAGATGGCTGGAGCTAGGGGTGCGACAATGGTTCGCCGGTGGGGTGTTTCAGGTTCGACGGTGACAGTGGTTATATGGTGTTGACCCATGATGGGTAGTGTTTTTCCGATAAAATTTCACTTGAAATTGAAACGTGAAGGGTTCAATTTATATGGTGTTGTTTTTGAGTGTTATGGGTTAATGATTTTTTTTTTAAAATTGGTAATAGTGGGTGTTACTGTATTATGTGTATATATTATTATAGAGGTGGAAAAAAAATGTCTGTTAGATAGGCGTCTTTGAGTTTTAATTTGGATGGGGCCAGGTAGTGGGTTTGAGTTAATTATTTGGAATAAAAAATTAAACTGAAAAAGGAATAAATATACATCCAAACTATGATAAATGGGACATATATGCTCTCTGTCATACTTTGGGTATACGTATGTCTCTACCATTAGTGTGAGAGGCATATACGTACTATTTCATTAACGGTAGAGGCATATGTGTACCCAAATATGACAAAGAATATATACTATACAGTCTATTATAGTTTGGGGTATATTCATCTCCTTACCGCAACACATATAAGCCTTTCGACAATTATATAGGTCCACGTAAGCCATTTCCTCATTATAAATTGGGATCGATCATTATGTAAAGTTCAAAGCTTCTCATGTTAAATTTAAATGAACTAACGTGCTATTGAGTATACTCTTTATACCATATAACTTTAGTTGATACACAGAAACAAGCAAATAAAATTAAATGTTTAATCACTACTCACTAGTAGCTTGTAATATATTCATTCAAAGTTTACAAAAATTCTCCATTCATAGATTTTAAAAAATAGTTAACTTGATATTACATTCTTTCCTATAGAGTATTAACGTTGGAAGGAGGAAAAAAGATGTAGAATGGGCACGCTTGCACATATTATCCCTAATAAGTTAATAGAAATATGTGTTATTATTCATTGAATGCACATCGATCGTATACCTAATAAGACCAAAATAAAAGTTTAACTTAACATGTAAGATGTTTTAATTATTTTATGTAATAGAGGGGTGAAATAAGTTTAACTAGCCATAAAATTTCAAAAATCATCGAACCAATAATCTTAATAGCACCGTCAAATATACTTCATCTACATCCTCAACATTTAACAACCTCTCCTAATTAGGATTTAGGAATATAGACAACTAAAAGTAAAAGAGTAAAATTAATAGCAAGCTAAGAAACTTAGCCGATTACAAAGAGTAGTTAAGTAACAAAATATTTTTTGGATGTGTAATGTTATTTTCGTAGGAATGATTGTATTAAGTATGATATTTAAAACGTTACATTGATTAGATTTTCATATGGAATAGAAATTTTTCACTTTCTAATATTTTTAATAGGGTGTGCTCGATAAGGAGGAAACTACATATTTTTCAAAAAAGAATTTTTAATTTCTCATATTTTGTTGGCTTAAATATTTTCCTCGACTTATTTTTTCCTCTTATTTAGGAAAAATGACTTCCCTACTAAAAGTAGAAAAAATATTTTGCTAAATTTTCTTTCAACCTCACCACCCCCACCACCTAATCCACCAAACGCTACCGACCCTTAGCCCCTCAACCTATTAGCATGTAACATCTCCCCCCTTCCCCAATCGACTTAAAATTCGATCAGAGATCGCTCGATCTGAGACTCACCTCGATTTGAAACCCGAACCGAGGTCACCCAATCCAAGGTTGCCCCATCCCAAGAATGACCCTAGCTCGACTCTAATCGAAGATCTAATGCTCGACCGGAGATTCTTCCTTAACTAAGACTCGACCTCGACTTAGAACTCGATCCTGAACCATGATACAACCCCTAACACCGACTTGAGACCCAACCCGGACCTCGAATTAACACAAGATCAAAAGCCAACGTTAACATCAAATCGACATAAGACCAAACCTTGACCTTAACCTAATCCCGACCCAAATTAAACCAAGTTATAGGTTAGTATTGGGGTCAAATCTTGAGTCTCGATTCAGGTTGGGGTTAAAGGTACGTTAGGTCTAAGGCTAATTCTGGTCTTGAGGTTGGGGTCATGGTTGGCTCTAGGGTAGGAGTTGAGTCGAGGTTGGGTATTAAGTCTCGAGGTCAAGATCTTGGGTTCGATCTTGGGTTAGGGTTTGGGTATGGTCTCTGGTTGGGATTGGATATTAAGTCATGAGGTGGGATTTGGGACTTGGTCTCAAAATCGGTCTCGGGTTCGGTTCTAGAATCTCAAATCTCAAGTAGGCTTTCGATCGGGTCTTTGGTTGGGGTATGGGTTATGTACTAGGACGGTATTTGTCGTGTCTTGGGTTTGTATCAGGCTGGGGTCAGGTCTTGCGTTGGGTCAAGACATGCGTTCTGTGTCCAGGGTCATAGTATTTGCTTAGGTTATACCTAAATGGCTTTGAAACAATATCTTCTCCGTATTAACCGTCTAACTGAACACCAGAGTAAAATTAATTTAAAAAGTAATTTATTTTTCTGGAAAATGGAAAACATTTTAGTCGTACCACACACACCCTAGTCTATAAGGAATTCTTTATTTACTTGACAAATTTACACAAGAGGGAGAAGTGAAGTGTCATAAGACCTAAACTAAAAGGGTGTTTGGTGTAAATTCATGCTAATCATTGGACAACGCATATAGGATACATGTACACATAAGCTATGAGTACTATAAACAAGTCAACAACAGATAGAGAGAGAACTGACTCAAAAATTAAATAACAGGAGAAATGTACAGCGCGTTATACGTACGCGCCATGAAAGTACGTCACCTCGTAAAAGGCGGGGAGCAACCTCCGTCCTCTCCAATTTAAAAAACAAAAAGGGACAGAACGATTCCTGTGTGTCTACTTGCCACCACATAATCGTATACTGAATTACTCACTATATTATACTCACTACTACCTTAATCATTTCTTCTTAATTAAACTATACAAACAAGAAAAAGGAAAAAAAAAAAAAAGAGCTTGGAGGGTGGGTGTTCTTGAAAAAAAAAACTGAATGTATGTTGTTCAATTTTTTGCTGAGATGAGTAAAAAGGAATAGTACTATGAATCTAACACGAAAAATTAGGAAATATATATAAAAGGGTGGCGAAATTTTCACTGTATAAAATATTGAAAGCAAAATAAGAAAATAAGAAGACTTACAAAATGCACATGGCTTCTTGAGTTTGTTTCTTTTGGTCTCCACATATTTTTTAATTTTGGTTTTCACATGGTCTCCTTTTACATTCTTCATAATGGTCCAAATGCTTGGAGTATTATTTTTATTTTTGACTGAGCACTTTCAAGAGATTCTTTCAGATCTACAGTGAAAAAGGAAGACAAGGTGGGGGTGCTCTCAAAAAATTTCAACCAACTTTCTTCTTCTTCTTCTTCTTCATGCAATAGAAAGTTTCAAGAATTCTTGAAAACTAAGAAATTTGGTTGACTTTGGTATTTATGTACGTGAAAATTTGATCTTAATTTGCATTAGAATAGGAAGTTTGATTTTGAGTTGCTCATTGTATGATGAATTGGTTGATATATGATGATTCATGAATTCATGACTTTGGCTATATGTATTTTTTTTTGTTTTGAGTTTTTTTATTATGAATTATTAATCTTGAGAAGTTGTATGTCCCACCTCAATTATGTTCTTGAATTGTATTGTTTATGTTCTTGTTGGAAGTTGCACTAAAGGGTGATTTAACAAAAAAAAAAGAATTCTTTTTCTCTTTCTAATTCATTTCATTGCCCCAGTTTAATGCATAACTTTAAGTTGTTGTTGTCATGAACTTTTGATTGCTGGAGAATTTTTTATTTCAAATCATTGAGAAATATTTTTCTGAATTCTGTTGTGATAATAAAAGACTGTGAAAGTTGACGTGTTTCATTAGTGACTTGTGATTAAGCAAAAGGAAAAAGATTCTTAATTACTGATGATGTTATCAATTTGGATCTTTAAAAAAGTGACCTTCTAAATGCTTGTATAAATCTCTAAGAGAGATTCAGTTTTCAGTCGTAGTGGCTCTTGGGTCAGCAATTTGGTTTTATGTGTTGTATGTATCCTATTAATTATGTGTATATTCATCCATTTGCTCTATGTTGCACTTGGGATCAATACACTCATCTTTCTTGATCATTTGTTTTGCAGACGTTGTTAAGCAGTTGAGCTGAAGGATCTTGAACGGTCACGTGTGTGTACAGACAATTCTTGGTTCTCCTTATAGCTCTCTGTGTGGAGGATCAGATGCGAGAATTGTATCCTCAGAGCTAAGTTGAGCAATAGTTTGACTTTGTGGTTGTATGTAAGATAGAACAAGTGTAATATGGTTTGTGAGATGGAAAGTGATCAAGCAGAGGACATGGAGATGGAAGTGGAAGTACTTTCGTCGATGTGGCCTGAAGATATAAATGAAGCTGGAAAACAATTCAATATAGATTGGCCAGGAGAAGACCAAGATATGTTGGAGGAGGTTAATTTCAATGATTCAACCACAACCATAGTTGATTTCAAGCGCCTTATGGAACTTAGTAATTATAGCGAAAAGGGGTCATCTCAGTTGGCTTACTTGGTAAAAAACTGGGAATATAAACAGGAAAATGCTGTAAGATTACTTAGAGAAGAGCTTGATAATCTTAGTAAGCAACAACAAGAATCAGAGCTCAAGAAATTGGAGATATTGGAGAAGTATCAATTCGAGGAAGAAAGATTTGGGGGTGATAAGCGTCCAATCTCTATATTGGATGAAGATTTCAATAGATACATGTTCCAAGAGGCTCCTAGGAAAAGGAATGATGTGAGAATTCAAGATAAACTAGAAATAGATGCTGAGTATGACAGCATAAAATACTGGAAGCAGAGAGCTAAACATTTAGAGAAGTTGTTGGAAGCGAGTGATCAACGCGAGCAAATACTAATTGAGAAATTGCAGGAAAGTATAGAAAATCTTGAAAAGCAGTCCTCTCCAGTGGAAGAATTATCCCAGGTTTTGAAAAGAGCAGATAATTTCTTACACTTTGTCCTCCAGAATGCACCAGTTGTCATGGGCCACCAGGTCAGTTTTCTCTTAGAATGATTTGATGAGTATTCATCTTAGCTAAATTGGAAGTTCTCCTAAGAGAAATTGATTATATTTTTCGGATGGAGAGAATGAACACCTCTCTCTTATATTTGACTACTCGAACGTTATAGTCGATTTAGAGTTTTCTTAATTAATATGCAATTAGCTTCATTTTCTCTCGCCTTGTATTAGTTTAGGCAAGTTGTGTCTTCCTCAATGATTTCATATGTGATTCTTTTTTCATCAAACTAACCCATGCCATGTGAATCAAGTTAGTTAATTAACTAATCTACAAGCATAGCCAAAGAGTGGCCATGGAATAGGGTGGAGGGTAAATGAATCGCACCAATAATTTGATGGCAGGTCCCAAGATCTTGTAGCATACTTTTACTATTATCACCTTTAAAGCCGCACCTGAGCTTAGAACGGTATTTAATCAATAGATAAATCAAGTACTTGGGCTACAGTCAACTACTTAATTTGGTTAAGTTGTATGAAGCCATTGTACAAACACTTTTTCTACACTGGCAACAACTAGCATCTGTCATTCCTGGGATATATGAAGCTCGCAGATCGTGTTAAGTATTCAAAACACAAGTTACCATTTTATTAAAACCACGTCCCTGCACCATTCGAAATATGAAACGAAGTGGTAAGAATTGATGCTTGTATGGTGGGCTTTTGTGCATGACATTTTAGGTTCAACTTAGCCAGGTAATGGAGTAATCACTTTTGAATATATTTCAAATGGAAAATATTTGTACTTGTTAGCTATGAAAATATCCCCGTCAAAACGTGTTGTAGTGTTTGTTTGTATCAGTTGCAAGTGTGAGAAAGTACTGTCTTCCTGCATAGTGCAATTGATGTCTGTAGAAATTCAAGTTACACGGAGTTAACATCGAAGATTAATTTAACTCCTTTTGCTCAATTATTGTAAGACACAAATGTTTGATCGGATATCTCTAGATACCTCAGTGATCTGATAATTTTTTCTGCTCGGATATTAGAAACAATTGGGATGATGAAATTTTTGTTCTACTTATTCCCCCGACCCCTCTTCCTAGATAGAATCACCCTCATTTGTAAAAAGATGTTGGATCATTTCCAAATCTTCTTTAACCTATATATCATTTTCCTTCAACTATTTTAATGGCATATTATTTATTGATATCATATGTTTGGAAGAAACTAAATGTTTTGATATTCTTTTTTGCAGGACAATGAGTTACGCTATCGTTTTATCTACAATCATTTCCCAAGTCTACGTGAAGAGGTATATCAACCTTAATATGCTTTAGAACTTTTCCTTCAAAATGCGATTGCTTAATATTCTCTTGGAGTGAAATCAGTTTCTTCCTATAATTCATCAGTCACTTTGATGAAATTCCTTTTGACATTTAGAATCTGTTATTTTTTTTGCTAAATCAAATTTATCTTTCAGGACATCATTGGTAAAACAGATGTAGAGATTTTTACCGGTGGCGGTGTAAAGGAATCTCAAGACTTCAAAAGAGAGGTTTTGGAACGGGGAATACCGGCAAAGAGGGAAATTACATTTGACACGGGATTGTTTGGGTCAAAGACTTTTCTAATATATGTTGAACCTGTGTTCAGTAAGGCAGGAGAGACCATTGGTGTAAATTATATGGGAATGGAGGTCACTGATCAGGTGAGTTAGATTCTTTACAGTAACTCTAGATTCTTCATTGGCTACCCTTGTTAGTAGTAAGCAGTAATTTTTCAAGTAAGTTTGAGTTCCTATGTTCTAAATATCAGTTTAAGCAGCTGATACCATGTTATATACTTTTTATGTCAATTAGCTACTGCTCTGTTAATTGAAATAATTGAAATAATTTAATTTCATTAAATACCCCTCTGTTAAATATTTATGTCATGCCATATTGTTCCATGCTTTGTGTACGTTTTTGATGACTTATCTTATCTTGAGCCGGGGTCTATCGAAAACAGCCTTGCTACTTCTCCGGAGGTAGTGGTATGGACTGCGTACATCTTACCCTCCCCAGACCTCACTATGTGGGAATACACTGGGTTTGTTGTTGTTTGTTGTAGCTGCTGCTCTGTGATTCAAATGAGAGATGTTGATAACCGTATAATCATATGATTAAAGTGTCAGACGGAATACTGGTTTCTGATTGATAAATCCCCAAACAGTGGATTCTTCCTGCTTTTCTATTAAAATCTAATCCTGTCCAAGTATAAGACTCTCTTCATTGTCTTGCTAATTCATTGAGCTCTAGCTTCAATGTATTTTCGGTGAATGATTCATGGAATCTAAGTAGCAATGTTGCAATGGAATTGCAGGTAAAGAAAAGAGAAAAAATGGCAAAGCTGCGTGAAGAGATAGCTGTACAGAAGGCCAAGGAAACTGAACTTAACAAAACTATTCACATAACAGGTTTATTTACATAATATATGCTTTATGTACATATGTGAAGTCAGCTGCGGAAGAATAATCATCACTAAGGTTATAAACTTCATTGTTGCAGAGGAAACAATGAGAGCAAAACAAATGCTTGCAACCATGTCTCATGAGATTAGATCTCCTTTGTCAGGAGTAGTCAGCATGACCGAGATTCTTTCTACCACAAAACTAGACAAGGAACAGCGTCAGCTTGTGAATGTAATGATGTCTTCAGGAGACTTGGTTCTTCAACTAATCAATGACATCCTTGACCTTTCCAAAGTCGAATCAGGTTCAATATCATCATCTTCTCTTTGGCATTGCAGTATTTGCAAAAAGTATTTGATGCGATATCATAGATGATTGTATTTGGATGTTTTGACGAATTGTGTAGATGTAGTTTTAACTCTATCTTAGGAGTGAATTTATCAGTTTTTTCAGTTGTACACTAGGCTGGATAGTTGAAGGACAGAGTTCAATACAAGAAAAGCTTGAGACAATTGTTCAATCCCAAAGTGACCTTTCTACATTATATTTTCTTTTCTATGTAAACAAGTACTTGGACAAGATTTCTTCTGTTTAGATTTCCTTTTGGACTAGCCAAGTTTTTACTCTGGAATTTTATGTCAACAACGTTTAGTGATTTTGTTTCTTGTTGTAGTGGTAATTAACTTCATATATGATTTTGTTTCTTGTCTTAGTAGTAATTAACAATACATACACATTGATTAACTTGATTGTCTTGAAAAAAAAAGTTGTCTAATTCTTCTTCAGGAGTAATGAAGTTGGAAGCCACAAAATTCCGACCAAGAGAGGTTGTAAAGCATGTCTTGCAAACTGCAGCAGCATCACTACAGAAAATATTAACATTGGAAGGCCACATTGCTGAAGATGTTCCCATTGAGGTAAGATTTCTCATAAATTATTTTTATTGATGGTAACCTTGCCCCATCATTTGACCCTAGTTATAAGAAAATGCAACAAAATTCTCAAAAAGATATCACTTGACACATTATGCATCCCTATATAATTTATCAACTATAAATTACCACTTGTCTCTCCATCTGAACCCGGCATCTTGCTGTTCTGACTTGTAAATATGTCACAGCAAGAAGTTTCATTTCCTTTTTATGGTTTTAGAGTAATTTTTGAGAAATCAGAAATTTTGTTACTGGTCAGTAACTATGTGAATTATATTTGAATGCAATTCAATGAGATTATAAATTGAATCAAACTGTATAAACAACAAAATTCATTAATGGACTTCTAACTGTTTCTTTCTCTCGCGCTGCTCATTATCTCTGTAGTTTATCTCTTATGAGTTCCCTTCTGAAGAGTTTTCCTTAAATCAGGTTGTCGGGGATGTATTAAGAATTCGCCAGATCCTAACGAACTTGATCAGGTATGAAAATCTTTTGGTGGCTGAAGGCCTCTATGGTGCTCTTTCATGCTAACATCTGCTGCATATTCTGATTTCTTCTCTAGTCTTGCTTTCATTTTCTGCAAACGAGAGATGTCTCCACAATGGAAATGAAATGAAATGTGTACATACTTCTGTTGCTTGAGCATGCCAAATTTTGGCATCCTTTTATTTCATAGTACTGTACCAGAGTTATTTTTTCCCATTGGGGTCATAAAAGCACTTAGCTTTCTCCAACTTCTTGCTGAAAATTCCCCATACTAACTGTATCGAAGACGTAGGAAATCTGAATAATTTCTTATGTTATGCAGCAATGCTATAAAGTTTACTCATGAAGGAAAGGTAGGTATAAAGATGTATGTGATTCTCGAGCCATGTTCTGGTATGAAACAAGGATCCCATAAGAGGATGGCTTCTGACCATTCAAAGGTTTTAGCGAAGATATGTAAAGAAGATAAGTGTACATCACCATCTCACAACGCCCTAGATCGTAAAGGTTCTGGTGGATGCAAAGATGCTGATGGTGCAAATGAGAGATTGGTGCAAAACGGGGAGTGCAATTATTCAGAACAAAATGGAGTTGCAATAGAAGATGAAGTGGTTGATCCTAGTCAACACGAAACAACAGTGTGGATACGTTGTGATGTTTATGACACTGGGATTGGAATACCAGGTACTTCGTACAAACTCTTGACTTTCCTGCTCAAGTCTACTGACACATTCATGATGCCATGACCTGTTTGCTGATCCATAAATTTCATGGATACCTTTGACCTTATTTTGTATAGGGTTTATTTATGTTCAGTGCACTAACAGTGTAAAGAACTTTCAAAATAAGTTACAGTAATTTTCCAATTGAAGCCTGATGTGATAGCTTGGGAAATAGAGAAATAGCTTGCTATAATTGGTTAAGCTGCACTGATGGTGTAAAAATTATTTACACTCTTGAGCGAATATAACTTAAAAACTCTTTTGGCAGAAATGCGAATGTTGCGCTGGATGTGTGGACTGACCCGAGGGGATAGAGTTCGGAATGAGACTATCCGGGAGAAGGTTGGTGTGACTTCAGTGGAGTGTAAGATGCGGGAAGCACGATTGAGATGGTTCGGACACGTGAAGAGGAGGGGCATGGATGCCCCGGTCCGTAGGTGTGAGAGGCTAGCGTTGGATGGTTTTAGACGGGGTAGGGGTAGACCGAAGAAGTACTGGGGTGAGGTGATTAGGCGGGACATGGAACAGTTACAGCTCACCGAGGACATGACCCTAGATAGGAAGGTCTGGAAGATGCGAATTACGGCAGAGGATTAGGGCCAGTTCGGGTCGCTAGTGTAGGGAATTAATTGGTGGGCGGTATTCCTGTTAGGATTCCGTATTCAATGTTCCGTGTTCCGTGTTCCATGTTTATTACGAAAATGTGTGCTGTCCTCTGCTTTATATTCCTGCATTCATGCTTTACTCTATTTTATATTCCTTATGGGTGCCGTATCTATGTTATGTCATCTGCATCTGCTTCTGTGCTGTACTATGTGTTTGTGTGATATCTCGTTACTTGAGCCGGGGGTCTTTCGGAAACAGCCTTTCTACCTCAGCAGAGGTAGAGGTATGGACTGCGTACATCTTACCCCCCCCAGACCCCACGTAAGTGGGAATACACTGGGTTTGTTGTTGTTGTTGTTGTTGTTGCTTATTTTTCTGATGTTGCTAAGCCATTTTTACTTTGATTAACAGAAAATGCCATACCTACTCTATTCAAGAAGTATATGCAAGTCGGAGCAGATACTGCTCGGAAGTATGGCGGGACAGGACTTGGATTGGCAATCTGCAAGCAACTGGTAATTTTCAAAACCTTCTTAATTTCATTTAGTTTCAAATTTGTTTTTGAACAGAAGTTGAAACATTTAAATGTTTTCCATTGAGTAAATTATGGAGAAATGCAGAGGATGCTGTTCTACTCGTATCGTTTTGACATGCCTTTCATCATTTGAGGTTACCTCATCCTAGTTATGATTGGGTCTTCTGTGAGGGATAAAATAATCATAATAGCCTGCATATAATATCCCCAAACACATGTTAGTTAATTGGTGTTTTACCTAACTTACTGATCATTTAAGCTCAAATAAGCTTTTTATCTTTGAGATTCCAAATTCTCATTCAGAATCTAGTTAGTAAAGTGATAACTTCACAGTGATAGAGCATTAACAGTTTTCACCTTCAGGACTTTCAAAACTGTCTTCTGATTTTATGGGTCGTGCAAAAAGTGTCATTAGTTGTCCTACCTTTTGGAAATGAATGCAAGCTTGAGATAGCTCTCTAATGGAGTTCGCTTTTTATACAACACGTATGCAAAGTCTTGAAATGTAGGACAACAAACCCCTGGAAATCAAGAACTAACACATGTTCTTTTGAAAGTTTATCAAACTGTTAAAAGTTTTCAAAAAGGATGAATGCGACGTAATTGAAGCGTGTTCTCATTAATGTGATAATGTACTGGAAACAAAGCTTAGTGATAGGATACAGCAAGTACTCAAGTTGATATTCTTTGATAATTTCACTTTTGTCGATTTTGGCCATAACATTACCTGTGAAATTCATCTGTAACATCTATCCATCCGGCAATTCCAATCAACCAATGCATTGAGTAACTCTTGGATAAACTATTAAACTAATAAGAGCTGTATTGTCTAACTTCTTTCAAAATATGCCTTTGGACAGCCTGGTGCACAAAGCATCATCATTTTATGGTTCACAACTATTGCCACATTTTAGTGCAACTCAAATTTTGGCATCTTCACTTGTACTGAAATGACTTTTGCTGAACTGTCTATGATATATGCACTTACCTTGATGCCTCATATACTGATTGAGCAGGCTGAGCTTATGGGAGGTCATATGACTGTATCCAGCAAAGAGCACCATGGATCTACCTTTACATTTATTCTACCTTACAAGGTTTCACCTGTATGTGATAGTTCGGATGATAATGAAGAACTCTCTGAAATGGACAATCATGATACTGCTTCTGAAGGAAATGATGATGATATAAATTCTGGTTTTTTCCAATTCCAACCGCGCACTTTAGGTTCGCTGTTTTCCTCTCACAGTTCTGTAAGAGCCACAAAACTTTCATCAAACAGGTTTGGGTATAACAATTTGAATCAGACTAATGGATTTCAAGTGAACTCCCATTCTATCCCTTTAGATAGCAATACGTCAAAAGAAACAGGTTCAGTTGAAGATGCATGTTCAGTAGCTGATGCTGTTGAGACATCTTGTGAGCCCGAATCTTCCTTCAGACACACCAGAAATTCTGGCAACCCAAGCACGTCTGGTAGAGACCAAAATACTAACGGTGTTTTAGATCACCAGTCCCATACTCCTTGTTTAGATTCCCCTAAATCTGCAACTACAAATGGTGATCAGATTGAAATTACAGAGAAAATAGAAAAAAGTCAGTTACTGGAACAACCTGATGGAACTTCTGAGGGCTCTTCTGGCAATGCTGCAAAGATTATAAAAACCTCTTCGAAACCCAACATCCTTCTTGTAGAAGACAACAAAATACTTGTGATGGTAACACGGTCTATGATGAAGCAGTTAGGTCATGACATCGATATAGTGAATAATGGAGTGGAAGCTGTGCGTGCGGTTCAAAGCAACAAATATGACCTCATTTTGATGGTACGTTAACTGGACATTTGGTTTCTTTCACTAAAGATTTTGTATGTTGAATGTTGGCTCATATCTCACTTAATGTACTACACATGCACGTTTGTTGTTCATCTCAATATCAATTGCTGCAGCGGCAGATAACGCTGTGGGTTGTGATATGTTTATCCAACTCTTTTTTCCTGCACATATATATAGAGTTAAACCCCAAAACCAAATCCACGAACCCTTGACTGGATCCTCCATTGTTTTGTTGTAGAGTTAAAGAGGGTCCTTGAACATTTTAAAGTAGAGGTCAGATATTAATCAATCCAGTCTGTAGATAAAGAATGTAGCACAAGGGGATTATGCAATTTTTTTCGTCTAATGTTCGCAGTAGATGACATACCAATAACTTAGCAGAATATTTACTTGCTCTCAGGCTCTACATATATTAATGCCTTATACATTTGGTATCAAATATTAGCCAGGCAGGTACTTATGCTAACTTGTGCTGGTAATTATTTTATTTGTGCAGGATGTATGCATGCCAGTCATGGATGGGCTTCAAGCTACAAGATTGATACGATCATTTGAGGGAACTGGTAACTGGAACGCAGCAAAGGATGCTGGAATTGATGAAGAGGTGTCTCCTTCAAATTCCTCACACAGAGGTGATGAAACCTCCATGAAGCGGATTCCTATAATTGCAGTAAGAAACCTACACTCTAAATGCCTAATTGCTTGTGCTTTACGGACTCTATAGTTTCATATTGTTATCTCTTGCTTGTTCCATTTTTCTTTTTGTTGTCGGCGCCTTTATAGTATCATTCTTATCCTTCCGTACACATCAACTCAAAAAATCTAGAACTGAATGATTAAAGTAATACATCTCATGGTAAAGTAACAATGTTATTGAACTAAATGAAGATAGGAACTGAATATGAGTTTGTGCCCTTTCACAAACCTATTCAGACAATTATCTATAAATTGTGAATCCTAAGTTGCTAAGACATTGAAGTCTCCAAATACTAGGAAATTCATGTGTCTAGCTTCGTTTCTTCATTGTGTCATGCAACCTTTTTTTCCATCAATTTTCTGCTGCAGCTAACAGATGAAACTCGTTTACTTTATCGCAGATGACAGCGAATGCATTATCGGAAAGTGCAGAAGAGTGTTATGCAAATGGTATGGATTCTTTTGTATCAAAGCCAGTTACACTCCAAAAATTAAAAGAGAGTCTTCAAAAGTATCTACCATGACATCTTTCCTTGTAAATGTATGCACCTACCTGTACAGGAATAGAAGAAGAAAAAAAAAGCCAAAAAAGAATGTGTTAGGAAATTTTGTAATGAAGTTGCTGTGCTGCTAGTTGTCTTGTTCAGAATGATGTACATTAGTAGTCTGCCTTCTGTTCCTCTACTAGTCCTCATAGCAGCAAATCACATACCTGAAACTGATGTGGACTTGCAAAAATGGAAAGTTCTTTTTTTCATGAATTTCATTGAAGAGGGAAAAAGGCATGAGAATTATTATGTATTGCTGTGTGTGAAGTATGCTGATATTACAATAGATATTATACGCCTATGATAGATACAGGAGCAGAAGCTAATTTATGTAGATATAATTGCTTACCAGAAAGTAAATGGGATAAATTAAAAACACCAATAATAGTTAAAGGATTTAATAATGAAGGAAGCTTAATTACTTATAAAGCTAGGAATGTAAAAATACAAGTATGGGATAAGATATTAACAATAGAAGAAATTTATAATTATGAACTAACATCAAAAGATATACTTTTAGGAATGCCGTTCTTAGATAAATTATATCCACATATAATAACTAGAACAGATTGGTAGTTTACAACACCATGTAAACAGAAAGTAAGAGCAAAAAGAGTTAATAATAAAATAAGAAAGCAAACTGATTGGATAAAAGGAAGTGAAAAAATTACACAAAAGTTAGAAAATATAAAAAATACTGAAGATACAATAGAACTAGTAGTATTTTCGATAAATAAAACAGAAATAACTATATTTTCAATAAATAAAATAGAAATAATTAAGAAAAAATTAGAACAATTATATAGTGAAGATCCATTAAAAGGATGGGAAAAACATAAAACTACTATAAAAATTGAATTAATAGATAAAAATAGCATAATAACCCAAAAACCATTAACATATAATTTTGACGATTTAAAAGAATTTAAAATGCATATAGATGAATTATTAGAAAAACAATATATACAAAAAAGTAATAGTAAACATAATACTCCAGCATTTATAGTAAATAAATATAGTGAACAAAAAAGAGGAAAAAGTAGGATGGTTATTGACTATAGAAATTTAAATGCAAAAACTATAACATATAATTATCCAATACCAAATAAAATATTAAAAATAAGGCAAATACAAGGATATAATTATTTTAGCAAATTCGATTGTAAATCAGGATTTTACCATCTAAAGTTAGAAGAAGAATCTAAAGAATTAACCGCATTTACAGTACCACAAGGATTTTATGAATGGAACGTATTACCATTTGGATATAAAAATGCACCAGGTAGATATCAACATTTTATGGATAGTTATTTTAAACAATTATCTATTTGTATAGTATACATAGATGATATATTATTATATACAAAAACCAAAGAAGAACATTTAAAATTATTGGAACAGTTTATAGATATAATAGAAAAATCGGAAATAAGTCTAAGCGAAAAGAAAGCTGAAATTATGAAAAACCAGATAGAATTTTTAGGAATACAAATAGATAAAAGTGGAGTAAAAATGCAACAACATATAGTACAAAAAATAATAAATTCGAAAGAAGAATTAGATACAAAAAAGAAATTACAATCATTTTTAGGATTAGTAAACCAAGTAAGAGAATATATTCCAAAGTTAGCAGAAACTTTAAAACCACTATAGAAAAAATTAAAAAAGGATATAGAATATAACTACAATAAAGAAGATAAAAAACAAGTTCAAAAAATAAAATTACTTTGTAAAGAATTACCAAAATTACAATTTCCAGATGAAAATAGAAAATTTATATACATAGTAGAGGCAAATGCTAGTGAATATAGTTATGGAGGAGTACTTAAATATCGATATGAAGCAGAAAAAATAGAACACCATTGTAGATACTACTCAGGTACATTCAATGAGACAGAAATAAAATGGGAAATAAATAGAAAAGAATTATGTTCATTATATAAATGTTTGTTAGCATTTGAGCCATATATTGTATATAACAAATTTATTGTACGAACAGATAATACACAGGTACGCTGGTGGTTAATAAAAAAACTACAAAATTCAGTTACAACAAAAGAGATTCGGAGACTAGTCTTGAATATATTAAATTTCACATTTACAATTGAAGTGATCAGTACTAACAAAAATGTTATTGCAGATTACATATCAAGACAAAGCTACACAGACTGAAATAATAGAAGAATGTACTCTAGAAAAAAATACTTAACACCCTAACTACGCTTTCAATGAAAATGGACAGTATGGGTAATGAGATAGAAAAGCTAAAGACTAATGAAGATAAACTGAAGTCTATAGCTACAAATCAGCTAACTCAGCAGTGTGCAGAGCTATGTCGATCGAAAGACATTAAAGTTCCAGAGCTAGAAGGAGATGTTGGGACACTCCATAAAATCATAACATTTATCAATCTACTTCTGCAAGTACAATCAAAGGAGTTAATCGACCAAGATACCAGAATATGAATATGAATAAAATATTCGAAAAACCATTTGCACCAAAAACACAAAAAGACCACTTGTTCATACCCCCACAAGTTACCACATACCGAGATAGCCTAAACCAAGATAAAAAAGTTTACAACTACACAACCTAGAAATACATAGAAAATATCTACAGAGTACAAAATTTTCTAAACCATAACCCCAGAGCTACAAACATCAAAGAACCAGACGAAAGCCGACAAAGAGTTCATAAAACTGACAATATAGGCCTATGTTAACGAAAGTCCCCAAACATTACATACCTCATATATATACTAAATGGTTCCGTTTCCCCCTTCGAGTATATGATCTCTCCCGTTGATTCAATGCCCCTCTAATTTTATTACACCAGCCAAATTTTCAATCTAGGGCTCAATTAGATTAATTTACAGCCGAAAAATGTAATCAAACACGTAGTTTGAAGGATCATTGAGTTTGTTTCACTAGTCTAATAGTGTAATGTAACACCCCGAGGCTACATCCTAGATGTCAACAGTGGTTAAGACTACAAGTAGCCCTAAAGCTAACCCATGGTATCTACTTAACACTGAATTATGATAAACTTACTTAAAACATGAGCGGAAGCTTTAACTTAACAATCTAAATGTATTTGAATAAACAATCTCAATAAAGCAATTCGAATTGAAAATCAACTAAAATATTTGAACATCTGAAAGCAACTGCCAAGTCTAGACAAGCCTCTAAACATACTAAAGATCCACTGGGACAGACACCAACTGACCCGAAAGGAAAATAATAAAGTCTGAATATGATCATAACAGAACTACTAGAAGTAAACATAATCCAGATCCTCGGAACATGAGGATTCACCAACTGACGGTAGGTAGGAAGTGGTAATTATGGCCAATCAGGGCAAACACCAGAACCTACATCATAATAGGATGCAGAGCATATAAAGTATGTGGTCAGTAATTTTGAAATACATTGAATATATGGGGGTGAATACAACAAGTAAAAATTGATATAGATCATAAACTTAAAATATGCATGCTAAGTGTATACATACTCACCATAATCACAAATAGAAATGAAAACTAAAGTATCATAAAACATGAATAGTACAACACAATCTAGTAAAGTTAGTGAGTCATTACACTTAGTTCTGATATCAAAATTTATGTGAAAGATTCATACAACTGACATATACTATGTGAATAAACATGGAGTCCAACGTTTGATCAATGTTGAGGAGCATTGTTCTATACCCTGCCATCGATATAGAACCATGACTGGCATGAATTCGCTAACTCGAGCCCATTCGGGCGAAGAGAGACACTTTCAACTGGAGAGGACCCTTTGTTACTTATGGTGGCACCTTGTTTGGAAATTTAGGTGTGCAAATAAGCATTGCCTTGGTGCTAAATACTACTCCCAAAATCATACTAGTGCTCATAATATATGAAATCCATCACAAAATAAGCATATAGATCTATAAGTCTGATAATCAATCATGCTCCTATCTCTAATTCATGTTCATAAGTTAATATGTGAATTTCATATCATGTACGAGATCATAAGACCAAACTGAAATCATATTTATACTGTAACAACATGTATTCTGAAGTAGTAATTTCGAATTTCTTGTACACAGAGTGAATCATGCTAAAATCATACATTTTACCAATTCATGGTATTTCATATCAAAAACACTAAAATTTAATTCATAAGGTCAACTATATGAGTCAAAACATGAGTAGACCATGGATTCTTGTATTAAAGGAAATGTAATTCATAAGGACGTATCATAGTTTCAAAATCATGTAAAGTGGTTATAAATCCTATTCAGCAAATTCATAAAATTATTTGTAAGACAATAATCTTGGGCACAAGAATGAAAGAAAACCGTTGTTCAAACTCCACATACCTGGACTTATCGATTTCTTGGAAGAAACTTTGAATTTAGAGTCCTTAAGATAGAGCTTTAGGAGAAACCCCTCCTTAGATATTCTTGAGATCTAAGGAGGAGAGATAATGGTGGATTTGTGTTATGGGGTGAGGGAAAATATTTTAGTTTAAGTTATAAGATTATTTAGGATGAAAATGACTAGTTTGCCCTAAAAAAACTAAAAAATATAGAATTTTGGTGTCGCCGTGACCACTGGTGTGGCATGCCCTTATCGCACCAAGTCAGTGGCATGGCAAGCCCTTGTCATGATACCCTGCTGGTGTGGCACACACTTATCATGCCATGCCACTGTTTTTGCATATGGGTTGTGCCTTGCCTCTGTGGGCTGGCCTAAACACGGACCCTTACTATTTTGGAGATACGTTTAGCCCTAAAACTCATCCCAAAAAATCAATAACACTTTTTAGTGGACCCATTATCATTTCTAATCATCATTCAACCTTAAAATCATACTAAAACACATGAGAGCTATCAAAATAAAATTGTTGAACTTATTGGGAATAAAGTTATCTCTTCCTTGAGACTATTCATCCTCGAATGAAGGCTGGAATGGGGAAAATCTTACTTATGGAAGCATTTGGCTATGGTCTGGAGCTCATTATGCCATGTAATTGAAACTAACTTACGCCAAGAACATGCATACCACTAAAATGACTAACCTTACCTGAATTTCATTGGTTGGACTAATATAAGTAAGAATTATGGTAAGGAGAAGACGTCTAGAGAAAATTTTATACCTCAAGTTGACTCCGTGCTAGGAGAAAATAAGTGAAGATATTGATTCATCATGTCTTCCTCTGCTTCCCTTGTTTCTCCCTTAACTGACTGGCTCCTTTATAACAATTTCATTGAAGCTACTTTTTTATTACTTAACCTTCGAACCTGATGATCAAGAATTTCAATTGGGATCTCCTCATAGGATAAACTACCTGTCATTCTAATATTTTCTATGGGTAGTGCCAGGGTTGGGTATCCAATATATTTCTTCAACTTTGACACATGGGAAACTGGATATAACACCTTGAGACTATCCCCTAGACATTACATGGTACTTAGAACCACAAGTAATCCCAATCTAACCCATGATACTAGCATAATTCATGAGCAACTGAATAAAATATATAAAAATGGAAATACTAAGTGGAAGCATTAGCTGAACTTATTCTATACAATACTGTTTGAAACATTGATAACACTGGTTATAAAAGAGGAAACTGAAACTGGATATATCAACTCTGACTGACTGTCTATGAAACCTTTACTAATACCAATTGTAGGTAGCCGAGACATGACTCCCATTTATCCCTAATCAATACAACGTAATTAAAAAATAAAATAAAATATTGGAACTATAGTTAAGTCGAGTCCTCGAATGAAAAAACTTTTCACCTACTGGCTGGGAGCTGTAAACTACCTAATCATAATTCTATAAGCTACAACTAATACCTTCATTATGAAACAATGTTGCCAAACAAATGTATATGTGGTTAGTACTTATGGAATATACCGAGTACATGGGGATGAATATAATAAGTAAAAAATGATATAAATCATAAGCTTAGAAACATGCAAGCTAAGTTTAGATAGACTCATCATGTTCATGAATAAAACTGAAAGCTGAAATATCATAAGGTATAAATCATAAAGAAATGACTGATAAAGTCAGTGAGTCATTACACTTAGTTTCTAAAATCATCTTTTCTGTGGAAGATTCTTATAGCCGACATAAACTATGTGAGCTAGCATGGAGTTCAATGTCTGAACCACGTTGATGAGGGCTGCTCTATACCTTGTTATCAGTATAGAATCTGAACTGGAGTAATCACTAAACTAAGACCATTCGGTCAAAAAATATGCTCTCGTATGAGGAACCCATTACCGATGGTGGCATGTAGGTTCTGGAGATTTGGTAAGCTTAACCCCCCTCCTCTCGATGCTAAATACTACTCCTAAAATATATTAGTACTCATAATATATGAAATTCACCATAAAGTAAGAATATAGGTTTATAAGTTTGAAAACCATCATGCTTCTGTTGCTAAATCATGCTCATGAGTAAATATGTGAATTTCATAATAGGTTTGAAATCATAAGATTAAAACTGAGATCTATAACGACCTGAATTTTTGATGAAATAGGTGAAATATGTCTTTTTGTAGAATTTGAGTATTTTACCCAATCCCATGGTTGTATTATGGTATTTCTTGGGGTGTGTGAATGATTGACATGGTTTTCGATGCATTTTTAGTGTCATTTATGTGATTTTGTGGTTTTTGAGGACTTTGAGAGCCTTATAGTTGATTTCAGTTGATATCTTTTAATTCGTGAGATGGATGATAGTTAATTTCAGTTGGTATCTTTTGATCCGTGTAATAGATGGCAGAACGGACTATGTCAAAAAATCTTAAATGTTAATTTTGGATGGTAACATGGTTGGTGTGATTTTATGGTTTTTAAAGCTCATTTTGACCCTTGGTTTGGAAAGTTGTAATTTTAGATTTTGGGGGTCAACTTTTTGAAATTCAGCCCAGAGCGTCGAATTTGATAGGGTAGCATGACTCATTTGCACTCACAAAATTTTGGATAAAATTTTAAGGGCCCCATCGAGACTTAGAATGCACCAAGTCCATAGATGGTGCACCATGATCGCGATGCTCCTATCTTGATCACAATTGGGACAACAGATGGTATGTCATGATCGCGACACTCGTCTGTGATTGCAATACCCTTTATAGACTAGGTACCATGATCACAACACCTGGTCTGCAATCGCAATGCATGGGTATATAAATACCTGGTTTTCATCATTTTCACCATTTTTGAGACTTGGAACTTAGGATTTTTTGATTTTGAGTTATTTCTTCCATTTCTAAGATTGGGTAAGCTCTATAACAGCTATTATAATTATTTTCTTCGATCTTTATTATCTAATTCTTGTTTTAAACTTGTATGAAGCATGGAATTTGGGGATTTTTGATCGTAAGGCCTAAAAATTATGTTTCTCTAATTCAAACCCTAACATGAAACTGATTTCTAAGTTGTCTGGATAGATTATAAGGAACTGAATTATGCTGAGAATTTAGAACTCAATTGACATTCAAGATACAATCGTACATATAGAACTGCAAAGTGATAGCTAATGCGATATAATCTGCAAGAGTTACTGAGTAGGGAATATGAGTTTCCTCAGACTCTCCTTATCATAATTTCTAGTAACATTCGAGGGAAAGAATTTTGAACATGATTAGAGTATGGAATTTGAGTAAGGAATCACAACATTCTCTAACTAGTAAAATACATTGATATAGGTTCATATAATATAGAAGGTATAGACTCAAACATCAGACACCCTCTAGGTGAAACTACATATCATGGAATATAGGCATATAGAGCAGAAGAAAGAGTATGATTACTATTCCTTAGGCGATGCAATAGTTAACTTTCAATCTTAACAACACTTCTCAAACACATTTCTAACTATACCTTTCCTCTTAAATACTGCAATTTATTTTATATGACTTATAATCCCACATGGTATATGTGACTACCCAAACCAAAGTATGAGTTGAATTACATCCTCTCACCATGTTCAAGACTAACTTAAAGTCACAAGGTACTATACGTGACACAGTAATACTAGTATAAACTACGAGATTCAATATCCCATGTCCTTTCAGAGCTCTCATCTCAAGAATAATACTCCTTACCACTTTAACAACTAACTTCGAGCTTTATTCAGGAATTTACTAGTGCATAATACATTCATCTACTGGTATACCAACATTACATTTAAGCCTATAATTATAACCACATATGAACTCCTAGAAAACAAACCCATCTAGGAATTTTTCATATTCTCTAACACCTCTATCAATAACAATTTCATGGACTATCGCCAAAAAGGCATACCAAAAATTCTTACCTAACTATTACATATACCCAAGATTTGCCTCGATCTTTTTTCACACTTATAATATTAAATAAAACAAGTATACAACAGTTTTACCTAATAAGGAACATCCACTCTCTCCTATCTAAACTATTGTTCATCCATTTTCATCACCACTATCTTAACAAATGATGGTCACTGAAGGTCTAGAAAATAAGGACCTAAAGTATGAAAGTATACTATACATAACTTTAGCACTTAATTGAGGCCTGAGGAATAGAGTATCATAGTCATGGATTCCTTAAAGAGATCTAAACTAAGGACATACATGAGATAATATGAATTTCACTAGTCATTAAGGGTGTATCATGATTTCAAGGAACTGAGCATACTATGAAGCATGTGTTCATAATTATCATATACTTAACATAATACTGGAATTCATAGATTTATAGGGGATGACTACGATCACCAAGTGATGTTATTACTTTATTTAGTGGAAGCTGAGAATGAACATGAATACACATAAAGTGTATAAGCATTGGTCATGGGTGTTGCTCTATCATGCAAGACGTGAATAAGGTGCCAAATGACTAAAATACAAGAAATATGCTAGAGTAAGAATGGATCACTCTATCATCATAACTCTTATTGATATGTATTACAAACTAATTCACAAAAAATGATTTGGTTCTTCACCTTATCATCTCTCTCTTATATCAAAGTCAGCATTCTAAGCCTATGGGCCTATTTTATATCTTCAATGCCGAACCATAATTTCTTTACCTAATGGTCTACACATGAATGCTCAACTCACCCAGATAGACTATATTTGGAAAATACTAACTTCATTCTTGGACACTCCCATGTTTAGACCACCATTAACTTTCTCTAGTTGTAATAATCATCGTCATATACTTACACTCTTCTCGACAAACATACCTGCCTCACTAAATATGTAATTTACCATTTTAATCTTAGTTTACTAATATTATACCTTTAAGTTTTTTTTTTTCAAAACTATGGGAATTAAAATTATACCAAAAAAATCAACATCATCTATCTATAATTCCTTAATTGAGCTATTAAGAACACTATAAACTATATAACTAGCCTTCTTATGCTTAGTAACTCAAGGGTACTATCTAAGCACACACGACACTTAACAATCTTAGAATATAATGAAGCCACAATCACCTTGAATACACCTCTATATCATACCTACACCATCATACTTAATTGCGAATGAATGAACTTAAATTTTTTTCATACATTTTTCAAGCCTACTAGCTCAATCCCATATAACTTGCATCACTATCACAAGCAAGCATTATTTCTACCTTGTTGATCATCCACTGTTCAAACTTAATATCTAGTTCTAGACATGATTAACAACATAACTTCACATACTATTCTTGCTTGGCAGCAATAAAATACAACATCAAGAAATACTAGTCCACTAGAACCTCAAGATAATAATAATTGATCTTAATCTTATAGTCCATCTAATTACAATCCTTTAGCACATTCTTCTTTCACACATCACTACTACTTATCCACATATACATTAAATTATATTCATAGCTCTATAAGCATCAACCAATTTCCTTTTCACAATCACAAAAAATATCCCATATTAACAATTCTTAACAACCGAATACTTTAATTAATGACCTTTGCTTTTCTAACACAATGAAACACCATCAAGAACTCTTTTCCTACTCCAAGCATACCCTAAGTCACCTTAATTAATAACTCTTTCTCTATATTACACCATAAAATCTACACCATATTCACTACCCCTTAGTTAACACCCAAACACATATCATCTCAATTCTAACTTAATATCATATATATATCCATCAATATACTCTTAGACAATCACTATCCCCACCTTTATTGTCACTACACTTCTAAATCCACACTTTCAACTCTAAGGTTGTTCTACCTCTTGTGGATCATAGCTCCCTAAGTTACACTATTTCTCAAATAAAAACTCCATTCAATCATCTAGGTACATACTCTCTCCTCTCATAGGTTCTATCTATAATGAAGGGTTAAAGAGGAATCTCAATACATATCAAATTATGTCTAAACCACATGATTCATATGGATGAGGACATAAACTTTAAAATTAAAGGACTTAAAACACACTAATGGGCTCCTCTTAAGCCCTTTGTACAATTTCTGAAGTTTATGATAGTCAATCTAAGAGAATCATATTGGTAGGAATTAATATTTACTAATATTATCTCAATGATGAGACGTAGTTGGAGGAACTTGCAATAATGCACGAATTTGCACAAGTTTCTTAGGGGACAACTTTATTGCATAATCTAGAGTAAGAAAAAATATAAGAAATTTTTCTTAAATGCATGTAGTCCCTCACTTATAGAAGTTACACATTCAAAACCATAAATAAGATCCTACCTCATAGACTGAAACATCCTGGGTTTTGATCCCTTAGAAAATTTCCTCGACTTTTTAGCTTCTAGACATATACGACTAGGGGTAGTTCTCTTATGATGGGGTAAGACTCGGATGGTGGTGGTCATATATTGTCGAATGTTGGGTGGTGTTGGTTGGTTGGTTTTTGTCTAATTTATGGTTGGGACATATAGGTCATATGTTGTGGTACGATTGGTAAGGTGTCTCTCGTATATTGCCTAAAGTTTGGTCTAGGTGGCTCTATTTTTCCTAGGGTATGACGTCATTGTATTAGTCATATGGTAGGGTAAGGTTTGTCCTTGGTTGGTCATATATTGGATAGTGTTGGGGTCCAAGGTGGAGCTTAGGGTACAAGTAAGGATACCACTTATACGCTAGGGTATTATTAGGGTGGGGTGGTCATGCCTACTTGTGGGTATTTTAAGCATTTTAAGTTGGGGTTAGTCTGGATATTTCCCTTCTTAACCTCCTAAGGCCCCACACTTATATCATTCTTGAGACATTATTTACCCTATTATTCTAATCTTAAACACTTAGAAACTCTCTTAAAAAAGTCTTAAATTCTCTCAAGGCTTTGGGGTTAAGGAAGGCTAGGGTTTCATCAATAAGATCAATTTGGGGACTTGGTGGGGCTAATTCTTTCCATCATCTTCGTAATCTAAGGCAAGTTACTCCTCCCTCATTGTTAGTTTCAACTAAAGTCATGTTTTATGATTGTTTATATGGCATAAATGTTGTATGGTTTTGGGTTTTCAAATATATGTTGGGGGTTTTGGTTATAATGGTTGGTTATGGTTTTCAAACTTATGGTTTTCATAATATTATGGTGGTTTGAACAATTGGTTGCATGGGAATGGTTAATTGGTACTTGGTTTTGGATTTGGAAACACTATGTCACCAACTTGTTTGATAAAATGACTATGAGAATGTTTTTGGTTAATCAAACACCTTGTTTTTTGGACCATAGAAAATTTTCTAGAATTTCGTTCTCCGAACCCAATACGACTCAAGGGTATGAGTTGTATGTTGGGGTATAGATGGTATGGACCTATTGTATGCTGACCAGTATTGATTGGTGGGATGGATTTGGTTATTGGAATGGGTAAGACTTAGGTGGTACGAGTCGTATAGTTTGAATATGAATAGTATAGTTTGGATTTTCCTTCACTTAACCTTAGACTTGGTAACTTAAGTTGAATATAAGTACGAGTGGCTCACCTTGAGCCATAAGATAGGATACAAACCATTTTTGCACTCATATAGTGGATAATATTCAATCCTCTTGATATTTCTATGTTGCTAGGGGTACGAGTTGAAGGTACGGATAGTATACTGTGGATACAACTTAGATTGAATGAGTCATATATTGAGTAGTATTAGGTCCAAGGATTGAGTCTTAGGATACGAGTGACGGGTACCACTTATATTGATGGGTACGACTCGCGTGGGTCAGTCGTATCCCTATGATGGGATTTTATGTCACATAAGTGGGGGTATTTTGGATATTTTCCCACTCAATCTAAGAGGATCACTCAACTTCTAACCTAATTGAGAGAGTATTTACCCTATTATTCTATTCATTAGCTCTTAGAAATTATTCCTAAACACTCTATAATCCTCTCAAGAGCTTTTGGGCAGAGGAATCTAGGGTTTCAACTAGAGGAATAATTTGGGTCTTGTCTTGGTGATCTCTTTCCATAATCATCTTAGCTTAAGGCATGTTTTCTTCCCTTATTATTAAGTCTAACTAAAAACATGGTTTTTATGAATGTTTTCATGACTTCATTGATTGTATGATTTTGGTTTTCAAATATGAATTGGGGGTTTTGATATGAAATGGTTGGTTATGATTTTCAATGGTTTTAAATAAGCTTTATGTGTGTTAGTGGTGGTTTTGTATAATTGGATTGCATGGGAATGGTTTAATGGTAATTGGAATTGGTTTTAATTATATTAAGCCCCAAATGTGTTTGACAAAATGCTCATAATAATGTTTTCATTGCATTGAGTTTTTTTAATGGAACTCTTGCTTGTTTGAAAACTTGGTAAAGGAATTATGCATGGTTTAAATAGCTTGGAAAGGTAAATGGCTAAATGGTTATGTTTGTGGGGTACATGGAATCCCTCAAGTGGTTTAATATGGTAAATGAAAGGGCACTTAGAAGTCCCCTTAAACATATACATGGTTGAATATGGATAGTACTTGCAAGTATTGTCAGTATTACGATACCACAACTAATGGCCTTGGTTAATAAATGGAAAATGGTTTGGTTTCTTGATAATGGTTTTAATTGGACAATAATGGTGGGAGGTGTAGCAAATCCATGAAAGGTAGAGTCCCTGGGGGACCAAAACTGGAAACTCATGTTTGCCGATATATGGTTTGGTCTTGGTGACCGTGTGCAGATATCACACTTTATATTGGGGGATGTACTAGTCATCCCAGGTTTTATTTCCTGGTCGTGCGGCTACACACACTGGTGCCCTTTTAGCATTGAGAGCTGAACCCATATAGCCCATGGGTGGTTTAGAACGACAAAGCTACACAACCTAGGTAAAGTTTTAAATGCATGCTAAACTCGATCCCCTTTCCCAGCATGGTTATATATATATGTATGATTGTGTGCATATGGATGGTTTTACTTGGCTTTATAAATGACATTATTTTATCCTTATCCGGAGATAGGCTAGCATTCACTCGCTAACTTATCTATTGGTGGCTGTACACCCATGTTATGTAGGAACCAACCGTTCTACTCCTCCTATATAGTGATTGACTCGGGGATCAGTATTTGGACTGAAGTGGTGAGCTTCCATCCTTTTGAAAGTCTCTATTTCATACTATGGATATTTCTAGATACTTTGATTTTATTTTGGATATTGGTTTTGACCATGGTTGGGGGCATGTACCAATCAAATTTTATTACTCTTTTGGTTAGAGGCTTTGTAGTACTGCTATTGGTTGGAATATGAGAGATCGGTATGGGTATTTTACTTGGCGTTGGTGTTGGTGTTGGTGTTGGGGCTTACACCCTTGGATTATATTATTGGTTATTCCATCATATTTTATTTTGGGATTAATTACATTATGTTTTGGAAATTATTTAGTTATGGCCTGGTTTATGGCCTTGATTTTGGTATTGGTGTAGTTTGGTTGGTACGGTTGGATTCGGTTGGATCTGTCACAGTTATGATCCTATCCCAGAGATTTCATGTGAGCTATTACACTATCTTGTGATATGCTTGAAATTTAGCCAACTCAGGGTAGGTGACGAGAGGTTGGGTTGGGTAATGGGGGTGGTCTCAAGTCCCAACCGGACTTGGGATGCCCATTACGACAAGGCCTCGATCGAGTCGCATCAAGTTGGTATCAGAGCCTAGGGTCATGGTCAATTGGGAGTCCACAAAGGCGCGTCAAGTAGAGTCTCTTTTACGGGTGTATAGAACGCTACACACATAAGGGGGAGGCTACAAGGTATTTAGGAATTTTTCACTTTCTTCGTATTCAATTTTCAAGCTTGGAGTATCAGTCCAGGAATCTTCTCTAATCCTTGTTTGTTCGTCTTTCAAATCAGGTCTCGTAGATCTGGAACACAAGAAAATTCTTCTATCTTATTTGTGGGTAACGCTGAAGGGGTGCATCCTACTTTTGGGGTTCATCTTCAATCTTACGGTCATATCCCTGATAGTTTTTGAGTTCCACTAGTTCCTACTAATCTTCCTTAAGGTGAGGTGACTAATGCAAAATTCCATTAGTCTATTTATGTTATTGCTCAGATGGTTACTGCTCTGGCTAAGCGGGGTGACACTGGTGCTTTGTCTACTGTAGGCCACAAGGGTTGGCCAATTTATGATGATGGGTTGTAATACCCCATACTAATCCTAGCCTGTTTCATCTCTTAGTTTCATACTTAAGGGGTGTAAGTCTTGAAATTTTCTCTAAGTGTTGAGGACTTAGCCCTTTTTATAAAACCTTCTAACTTTGAGGAATTTTAAGTTGACCTTCCAGGCTTAGAGATGATGTTTTTTGAGTTAATTCATGTTCAGGGATGTAAGAAGCATGTCTCTAGTAAGTTTTGGATTTTTTGAACAAGGATTGTGTCACGTTTAGATTTCCAAAGTAGTAGCTCACCGCGATTGCGCTGCATCGTGGTGGTAGGCTTAGCGCATTGCGGTGAAGGTGTATTCTCCATGTTCTTGATTCATAATTTGAATACATATATCATGATCTTTACCCTAGTGTGTGAAGTGCTTATTAGGTGAAAAATATTCATAGAAATCACTTATATCCAAGTTGAGCTAAGATCCTTTGATTCGTCCAAAGTTTGGTAGTCGATTCTACAAGGGTCAACTTTGAACGTGTATAACTTTTTATATACATGGAATTTTTCAGCTCAAGACACACCAAATTGTAGATAATTGAATTAGCTTTACAACGATACCAATTTTCCCTTAATTCGATACCCGAGTGAAAAGTTATGGCATTTTTCGTGTGAGGCAGTAAGCCACTGCGATTACACCGCGTTGTGGTGAGCCTACAAACCGCAACCCGACTTATGAATTTTTGGTTCAAATCAATGAGGGGCAATTGGGTGTTTTCCCACCTCAACCCAGGTCGTAAAACATAATTTTAAGCATCTATTAGGGCATTATTTGCCCCCATTCTCCTATTTTTCTCTCAAAGAACAAACCCTAATCATCCCTCCCAAAGATCATCCATTCCATCATCTTCTCTTCAAGAAAGATCAGGATTTTAAGTTTCCTAATCCAATAACACAAGAAAGCTTTCAAGATCATCTCCATGGCTTTCAAGGTCAAGATTTCATCCATCAAATCAAGTCTATTTTGGTATGTGGGGTTATGAACAAGGATACTCTTTCATTCTTGTGTCCAAAAATAGTTTTAAAGTTGAATTTACGTAAATTGCAGTTAGGGTTCATACCTAACCTATCTTGTTTTGAGTTTATGGATTTATCAAGTGATGTAAGTGTTAAAGTTCATGCTTGTTCTCATCTATTTATGCTTTGATTTAAGGATTTTCAATTGAGATCTAAGCATGATATTATGTTGCAAGTTATATGAAATAAAGCATGAGATTTAAAGGCTTTAAGTGCATCAAGATTACGCATGCTCATATTTTGATCCATAAGATTCATATTGTGATTTTGATTTCATTATCTTGACTGAATTTATTGAAGTATTTCAAGAAGATTATTGAGCATGAAGTATTATTTTGATTTGACATGAATTTAAATCATGGATTTTTAAGCCCTACGTTTAAGTATTGATATTTCAAGAAGACTATGCTTTCAAGCACCCTATGATTAGTTTATATTCAGATTTTGAACATAATTTGATATTTTGATCCTCAGCTAAGGTATGGAATCCACTTTACAGTTTTGATTACAATTTATAGTATACAGATGCATAACTATTTTTATTTTAAACCCTTATGCTAGTTTTAAAGTGGATTTCCTATAGAATGAGCACATAGATTAACGAGAGTAGTATTTAGCACCGAGTTGGGTATGTGTCCTAGTTCACATGCCTCTAAACTGAGCCAATGTAGGTATAGATTCAGATTATTCCCATTTATATGGATGCAGATACAGATTGTGATCACTCATCTCAGTTTATAATTCTTGGCAAGAGTATGAAATCTCTCCCCAATGTGAGGTTTTCCCCTTAGAGGAACTAGACGCTGGACACCATAATAGCTTACATGGTATATGTCGATTAGAAGAATCTCCCTACTAGAAAAGAATAATAGAAAAGTTTTTAGAAGAAACTCCCTAAGTCCTAAAACAGAATAAGAAAACAACTTTTAGAAATTAAGTGTAAAGGCTCACAATTTTCTCACATATTGTTTTACATAAGACATTAGTTATGAGATTTTCATCTTTCATTTTACAGATGATAAAGGCGAGTCCTTTTACACTTAGCCTGCATGATTTGAAAACAGACTTGACTTCAGTTCTACTTATTCCACTAATAGAAAGAGTAAAAGTATAGCTTTTAGAACTAAGTGTTATGACTCATAAGATTTATACAGTATGCTTTATTATTCATGATTCATGATTTTCAGCTTTCAGTTATTCAAGATAATGTGAGTCATTTACACATAGCATGTATTCTTTACAAGTTATATGCAAAATTAACTCCAATTTTTAATTATGCATTCACCCCTACATGCTCAGTACATTCCAAAAGTACTGGTTCATATATATGTCTATGTGCAACATTGTTTAATAATGTTTGTACCAGTTGTAGCATGCACATTATATTCAGACAGTAGCAGATTCCAGCTAGCAGGTGATGAGTCCCCCTACTTCGGGGACTTCAGTTAGATGTTATTCATGTACTTTACTTTCTTACTCATATATATTGATTAGTGGTATTGGAGTCGCATCCCAGCAATTTATAGTCAATGTAGTAGAGGCTTCATATATGTCAGTCAGAGTCAGTCATGTAATTTTAGTTCCTCTTTTCAGTTTTATCAGAATGTAAAATTGTATCAGTATTGTATTTTCCCCAGATTTTATCATGGTTATGTTTCCACATAGTAAACTCAGTTATTTTACACTTATTTATATCAGTTGCTTAACAGTATGCTAACTCATGGGTTAGCTTGGGATCACTTGTGGTCCTAAGCACCGTGTGACGTCCAGGGGGTAGTCTCGGGGAATTACATGGGTCCTCCCACTTTTTCTAGAGTGAAGGTGGAGAAGGATCCATAGGGATAGAAGTCTCTACTAACTGATGCGTTGTTGAGACAAGCCCCCAACTAACTCTAAATGTTTGAAACTCTAATGCTAAATAAGATGATAAAATCCTTGTCCTTGGATAATAAGGACTCACCACTATAAATTGTTGATGTAGTACTAAGACGTGCTAATTGTGATACCATAACTGAGCATCCGAACCTATATCATAATAATATACAGTTCAAAAGAAAGTATGTGATTAGTATTTTGAATTTACTGGGCATGTGAGATATGCAAGACATAAAGTAAAAGTGATCATGTGGAAAATATTGATAAACTGTACAAAATACAGATTGAGTGAAAAGATGATTTAAATATACAATGATCCATAATACATGCATAAACACTATAATGTAAAGATATTTCGAAAGTCATGAGGCGATACAAGTAAAACTGAACCACATGTCATGTACAGATAATCTGAACAAGAGTCTATGAGAGAGTCCATAAGTTGAAATAAACCACGTGAGCTATCATGGATTCCTATGTATACGCTCCATTGAGAGGACCTAATATACTTTGATAAGGGTATAAAGGCATAGCTAGCATGATCACAAACTTGATTTCCAAATTGAGAGAGCCAAATAAACCTATGGTAGTACCTAGTTTTGGGACTTTGGGTGAAACCGAGGCCCAAGTATAACTCGATGCTATGTACTACTCCCAATACTTATCATATACTAATAGATCATTTAAAATGTGATGTTCTTAAAACTGTGTCAGAACCTATGTTAAGTTAAAGCAATTTGTCAATCTCCGTACCAAAACTAATAATACTTCTTTATTTGAAAACAATGAATATTGGGATTGTGTGTTCATAACATGCTAATTTTTTTCTTAAAAACACTAAATATGGAAATACTGTAACATCATATAAACTAGAAAAATCATAGAAATTGAGTCATTCTAGGCTTAAAATCATGATACACATGTAATGATAGTGTGGGAACAATACAGAGAGTGAAACTAAAGGGAACTGACATATTGAATGAGAGCCCTAAACTTTAATTCATGAAAAATTGATAATATCTGAATTTCGTGGGATATAATGGGTGAAAGGGTACCCATTTTTGAAATTCTATATACTTTAATGGAGAGTTCCTGCTAGTAACTTGAACCTTGATGCTTCTGGGGGAAAACCCTAATATTTTACCCTGAAAGTTTAATCACTTTATGATCTTTTATTTTCTAAGTGTTGGGGAAAGTGAAGGAAATAAAATCATCTAAGTCCCTTCAAATCCTCTCTAAAAGGCTTTAAAAACATATATATATATATATATATATATATATATGTATATATATAAATGTAAGGAAAACACAAATAGACCCTTTAAAAAGTAACTAATTTTGTTGGAACAGACATCATGGATCCCCCATGAGTCGTAATATCTGACAACGACTCATGTTAGACTCAGGAGGCTAGACTAGTTTATCTACCTTTGGATCATAGGTCTACCTCATGACACTTAAGTTAAACATATGAGTTGCGGCTTGAACTTGTGACTTCTAAGGGAAAATATCAACTGTCAGGCCCTTTGTTAGAATGATTCACCTAACATGTCATAGTATGACCTAATGACTCATAGTTAGTGAGTCGTGGTTACAGGTGAAAATGCCATATTTCAACATTTTGGTGTTTCATCTCTGAACTACTAACATAAAAAATTTTCATGTCTGACCACAACCCCTGGTTTGAGTCTTTGTCATTGGGCTAAGGCTAGACTAGACTGCTTACCATGAGTCAATCCAAAACTCGTGGCCTCACTCTATGGCTTGTACAATGACTTGTATTGAGTTAAATCTATATGTTTCAAACTAGTTTTCTATGCAGTGTTTGAGATATGATCTAAGGTACTTTTGAGGTGTTAAAATATCTCCCTCTTAGGAACATTCATCCTTGAATATAAACTAACCAAGTTAAAAAGGTGATGTGTGAGCCTATGCTAACACATTTAAGGCTTTTAACTCTAAATAATTGTAAGGTCTTGAGCAACTTTAGTTGTTTTTGATTAGTTTACTTTGATTTTTGCAGTAAATGTTGAGATGTAGGAGAACAAAAAATAATAGAAGAAAAAAGGCTGAAAAGTGAAGCAAAATAAAGGATAAGTGTGGCTGACGACATTTATGATAAGTTGTCAGCCTAGTGATAAGCTATCAAGGACGTCTTTTGCCTTAAACAGAAGATGGAAGCTAAAGATAGTTTTGTGATGACATCCATGACATGTCTTCATGATGGTGATAAGGTGTCATCAACGTGGTCAGCCTTAAATAGAAGATGGAAGTTAAAGATAGTTTTGTAATGACATCCATGACACGCCATCAGGTTGGTGATAAGGCGTCATCATCGTCGTCAGCCTTAGGCAGTGAAAGCCAAAAGTACAGAGGAGCTGATGACATCCGTGATAAGGCATTTTAGGTTAAACTATTTAAAGCCTTGTTTTAGGGTTTTCTAAAGGAGAATTTTTTTGACTCATCTTTATTCGAAAAATAAAAACATATGATATTTTCTCTCTTGCTAGTTAAAATATTTTGGGAGTTTTGTACCGTGGTTCAATTCAAGTTATACTTCTTGATTTTCATCATCGTTATAAGTTAATCTTCTCACTTATGAATTCAATTCTTGTACTTGTTTCTTACATCATGAGTAGCTAAACTCCATTAACCTGAATTATGGGATCTAGGGTTAGGTCATGATGATGTGCTAAACACTCAAGATTTAATAGGTATTAGGATTTCTTGATAATTCTAAGATTTTAATTAACGTCTGTTGGTTGCAAACAGTAGACACACCTACTTTGATTTGCTTGAGAAAGAAATCATATACAGTAGGAAGTGAATTATCAATAGGGACTCAAAAATACTTCGTTTAATAATCAGCGCTGTAACAAGGTTGGTTAACCTGAGGTAAAATCTAGATAGTGAATAGAAATTCCCTAATTCCGAGAGGATTAGGAAATTAGATGCTTAAATAGGTCGAGAGACATTTGAGTATATCATCGATAAATATAGCTTGTTATCCTAACCACCGTGAGAATCTTGAGTCACCTCTAGCATCTGTCATGTACCGTAATCCCTAGTGAACATAATTCTAGTTATTTCTTATAATCTTGATTACAAACATCGAAATTAAAGTGACAAATAATCATTTGTGAAACTTAAACCCCCATTTCAGGAAACGTTAAACTATCAGTGAATTAAATTGCAAATGACTTGAGTTCACACCATCTTCCCTATGGGATTAGACCCCAACCTAGTTGGGTTTTATATTGACGACGATCGCTTACATCCATTCAAGAGAGTAGTTTGAGCGTTATCAAAAATGGCATCATTGTCGGGGAATACGGTTGAAAACTGAAAGTTGTGTGCGCTAATTGACTGTTAGTTAGGTTTCCTAGATTTATATTTATTTGTTGTTTTTGTTTATTATAGGTTCCTTGTTGTTTATGCCAAAAACAAGAAGTTTCGGAGAACCGTTGTTACCAATTAATCCAGAACCTCAGCTGATTGGGAGAAAGGCAGAACAACAAGAGGCTGACAGACTGGCAGACTTGGCCAGGGCTCAGGTGAACATACAGAACTAGGTTCAACAAGTTCATCACTCGAACCATGATGATGAAGACTTGGGTGACGAGGAATTGCTCAATCCTCATAACCCAAGGCGAGCTGAGCAAATTGCTGCACCAGCAGAGTAAAATTTTGATAGAAACCATCCAGTCAGAGGAAGGTATGGTCAATATCCTGTCCATTATGAGGTTGACGATGATGAAGAAGGAATGGACGGAGCAGGTGCAACGGGTGCTATCATTCCTCCACCATTGGCACCTGGTGCAAAATTCAGCATAACAAGTACTATGATTCTACTCCTGAATCTGAAGGGGTTGTTTGGAGGCCTGCCTGGTGATGATCCAAACATGCACTTGGTGAACTTTATCACTATTTGCAAATTTTTTGATAATCTGGGAGTGAGCTAGAACGCGATCTGATTGACATTATTTCCTCTGTCTCTGTCTGGAGAGGCAATAATGTGGTTAAATGAGCTGGAGCCCAATTCTGTAACCAACTGGAAACAGTTGAAAGAGGAATTCCTAGAATGGTTCTTTCCACCCTGCAAGAGGGTACAATTGAGGGTCGAAATCAATAACTTCAGGTAGTTCTCGACTGAAGCATTGCATAAAACTTGGGAGAGATTCAAGAAAAAGATGGCACAGTGTCCGAACCATAACATGATGGATTGCACTTGATGGAGACTTTGTACAGAGATTTTAACTCTGTGACAAACACAATTGTAGATAATGCTCTAGGTGGTTCATTCATTGACCTTTCTTTTAAAGATGCTTTAGTTATGCTGAATAGAATAAACCAAACAGAGTCGGGCTTTGCATACCAGGGATTCTGTGGTAGCTAGCCCGACTGTTTCTGGTGGTATGACTGCAGAGCAGTGCAGAAGGGTCGAGGAGCGAGACCAAGACATAGCCCACTTAAAGACTTAGATAGACTTGCTGTCAGGCAAGACTGAAAAGGTTAAGGCTGTGGAATCTCAGTGCACTGTTGCTATTGATGCATATGAGAAGGCAAATTTTATTAATAATTAGGGAGGTTTCTGAGGTAATAGCCAAGGGAATCAAGGTCAGAACTTTTATGACAAGACTAATTATAAAGCTAGGGAGCAAGGAAACTGGAGAAGCAATAATGATAGGAGTGGTTTAAATGTTCCTCCTGGAAGTCGGGATACTACACCAATTAGATCTAGAAAGATGTCCATGGAGGACATGATGGAAAAATTATTGAAAGGAGTTGAGGCTACCAGCTCGGGGATAACCACTATGAATAGTGAATTCTCTACCCTGAGTCAGTTGGTTAGTTCACACTCCACTTCTATCAAGCAGTTGAAGCAGCAGATGAGCCAACTTTTCGCAACACTGAACGAAAGAAAAAGTGGTACTTTACCTAGTGATACGGTTCAGAATCCACGGAATGATGGCTCATGTATGGAGATTACCACTAGGAGTGGTAAGATATTACCTGGCCCTTCTATGGGCAAATTTGTAGATGGTGAGGTAGTTGTTGATAAACCCAAAGAAAGCAAACTAGTGGAGTCTGAGAAGCTAGATAGTTCTATTGGTGCTTCGAAGAAAGAAAAAAAAAGGCAGAGAAAGTGGTGTTGAAATCTATCCCGAGACCACCACCTCTCTTTTCTCAGCGATTGAAGAAAAAGGCTGATGATGAAAAATTCATCAAATTCATGGCAATGCTCAAGCAATTGACAATTAATATGCCTTTGGTTGAGGCATTTGAGTAAATGCCAGGATATGCAAAGTTCGTAAAAGACCTTGTAACCAAGAAACAGAAGGTTATCCATGAGCCAGAGGACAATTTTCTCCATTGTGGCGCTATCTTTACAAGGTCTTTAGTGCAGAAAAAGGCCGATTCGGGAGCATTTACCATCCCGTGTACTATTGGTCCCCTGAAGTTCACAAAAGCACTATGTGATTTGGGTGCCAGTATAAATTTAATGCCACTGGCTGTGTACAAGAAATTGGGTTTGGGGGATCCTGCCCCAACAAATATGCGATTGGTAATGGAAGATACATCATTGAAGCGGCCTGTGGGCATACTGCACGATGTTTTGGTAAAGGTAGCCGATTTTGTTCTTCCTGCTGATTTTGTAGTCCTAGATTGTGAAGTGGATTTTGAAGTGCCCATCATCTTGGGTAGGCCACTACTTGCAACTGGGAGAGTGCTAGTAGACATGGAGTTGAGCGAGCTAAAGTTTAGGTTCAATGACAAAGAAACATGCTTCAAATATACCCACCCATGACTCAACAACATGAGATACGTGTTTTATCAATTGTTGACATCTTCTATGATGATGGTAAAGGGGTATCAACAGGTTGTCTTGGTGAATTCTGAGTAGTCAAGACAACCAAGTCGTGCCGCAACAATAAATCAGGTGCTATTGGGAGGCAAACCAAAGTTTTTATGTTTAAGCAAGTGTTTTTACTTTTATAATTAGGATTTAGTACAGAGAAAGTAAAAAATAAGGAGGTCAGCTGAAAGGCTATGACAACATCTCTGATAAGCCGTCACAACTATGATAAGCTATCAAAAATATCGTCAGATAGGCCAAACTTGAGGCAACCTCTGCTTAGGGGTGACGACATTGGTGATAGGCTGTCAGACTTATGATATGCCCTCACAAGTTGTCGTCATCCCAAACCCTTAAAAGCTAAAATTTTGGGCCCAGTTTAAATCAAATCCGACCCAGCCCAGCACAGGAACCTTTTCAAATTTCTGCTAGTTTTAATTCTTTTCCTTTAGTTTATTTCTTTCCTTAGTTAGTTTATTTCCTACTCTTTGCAAAACACTTCAAGAAAACAAGTTCCCTTGAGTGTGGGTTTGAAATTCACAATCAGGATATTCTTCCTACTTCTTCTTGTGCATATAATCAGATTAAGGGCCCCCATCAGGTATACTCTAAATTTAAATCTTATTTTCTTATGGTAAGTGATTGATAGATGACAAACTAATTCCCCAAGATGCTTGAACCAAGTTCAACTTGGAAAGGAGCTAAAATTGCACCTAGGGTCTACTGTGCAGGCCCTGGGTTTAAAATAACAGCTCACACTCAGAATTCAAGTGGACTGTGAGAAATAATGGGGACCAAAAATTGAGTTAAAATCAAAAGTGGGTTCTGATAAGAGTTGATGAAATTCATGATAGGCTATCATAATTATGATAGCTTATCAGGAATGTCGTCAAAGGCTGACAAGAATGAAGTAGTTTCTATTTAGAGCTGACGACATTCGTGATAGGCTATCACAATTGTGATAGTTTATCAAGAATGTTGTCAAAAGTTGTTAAAATTTTGAAGGTGCTATCTAAGGTTGACGACCATTGTGATAAGCTATCACAGTCGTGATGGCTTATCAAGAATTATTGTCACACCTAGAACCTGAAGCATGAATATGCAAAAATTATTAATGTGTTTGTATTTGTGCTCTTATGGACTAACCAATGGTTTTTCTACTGCTTTAGGAACCTTAAAATGGTATAAAAAATAAAGAGCCCCAAAGCACCAAATAAAGTGACCAAAGAAAGTATATGTCGTAAGCTCATCGATGAGGGATCTGATTATGAGGGGAGGAACCCCCTGATCAGAAAGCAAAATGAGAAGCAACATCCAAAGAAACCTTTGCCACCTCCACCCATTGAAGTGGAGGATAGTGATAATACTGAGACTACAATAACAACAGAACGTGCAACTTCTGAACATACTGCCTCTGAGTAAGAGAGTTCTGAATAACTTGAGTCTGACCATGCCGAATCTGAAGAAGAAGAATAGGAAGGGTCTGAGGAGTCTGAGTCTGAGGGAACAACATCTGGATCCCCGTCCACTGAACAACAAGATGATGAAGAGTCTTCATCTCGGGGAACACTTATCAAATGTAAGAACCCCAAAGTTTGAGATAATGCTAGGTGGTAAATTCCCAGGGCAAGAGCATCTTCATCTCTGGGCTCTACAAAACTGATAGAAGGAGTGCTAAGAGGCCAATTCAGGAAGAAAAAATAATTATCACCAGAGGGTTGAGCAGGTACCCTAAAGTGGAATAGAAGTTCCAAGAGTATGGCTTGGGACAGACCACAAAAGGAGGAGGTTCATTTTGCCCTGCACTGGTTCAGGAGTTCTACACGAACTACCAGGCTCAGTTGGAAAACATGTGCAGGCCAGGTAAAAGAGTAACAAACCGACCCCTGTTGGATAGAGTGCAGGTGAGAGGCGTAAGGGTTGATATCTCAATTAGAACCATCAAAGATTCTTGCATGGTCCTAAATTCACTTCTCAGGCTACTGCACCATTAGTCTATGCTCTGATTAGGAAAGGGAGAAACAATATTTGTGGTTGGCCAACATCATAGCTGAAGGAGAACCAACATGGGTAACAAACCCAAATAAAAGAATCTGCAAGTCCTTTTTAACCCAAGAGGTAAAGTTTTGGTAGGGTATAGTGCATGTCTGGCTGATGCCCATTGATGAAGACAATATTCTGGGTGATGACCGAGCTATTCTAGTAGAGAGCATGGTGTAGAACCTTCCACTAAATTTTGGGAAAATCATTGATGATGAGATAAAGATTAGAATGTCAAGAACCGACACTGCTTACCCTTTCCCTTATATTATCACAGAGTTGTGTCGAGCTACTAATGTGCCAAAGATTATAGGGGTTGATGATGACATTCTTGCCCGAAAGACTCATAACCCCATACATTTTGATGAAAATCAGCTAGGATTGAGACTTGATAGAGATGTAGAGGTAGCAGCAGACCCTGCAGTTACAGATGCTGGTACAGCACCTCATATGGAAATGAAAGATTTTGAGGCTGTGCAGCCAAATTCTTCAGCACAGGCAGGATTAGTGCTTGAGACTGAAGCCAACCCTTCAGTTCCTACAGCAACAACAGGTTTTGCATTTCATCTGGTCAATATCCAAAAAGTGGCTAAACAAGCTAAGTGGTGTGAGGCACAATGATATGCTTTTGCCAAACAGTTTGCTGCTACAGTGGACAAGAGAATCAAGTCTTCCCTTGAGCCTTTTGTGACTTTGTCAGAATGGGTTGCAGATTTGGAGAATTGATTCGATGCGCGGGCAAAAAAAATGTCAGGGGCTGATCTTGCTAGATTTAGAGCGATATTAGACAAGGTAAAGGTAGATGTCAGGGTGTTGCAACAACACTAATTTATGATACCAATAGTTTAGGCCATGCATGAATCTAAGGAATAAATTCCAATGCTTAACTTCACTGGAGACTAACCAAAGAAAAAGAAGAAGAAAAGTGAGAAGAAAGGTAAGGGAAAGAGAGAAAAGCTCGACAGTGATGAAGAGAGAAAAGTAGAGAAGAGGGTAAGAAAAAAGAAGGAGAAGGAGGAGCTGAAAAGGGCAGAAATTGAGTCCTTAGTGGATAACGAGAAATGGGATGTAGCCATCCGAGCTAGGGCTGCAAGTGCCTCATCTAGCCATCCGAGCAATTTATTTTTGATTTTAAGTTGAGGGTGTAGGGTAGGTTTTTGTTGTAGCATATTTTGTAGATAATACGAGTAATACAAGTACTTGATTCAATTAGCTTATTTTGTGATTTTTGAGTACCTCTGCAGTGGCCTGATATATTTTCTACTATGTGAATTGCATCCATTTGTGACCACAGTGCATCTTTTTGTGGCATTAGTCTTCCAACTGAATAACCTTTGTTAAATAATTACATAAAATGGATAATTAGTGATATGCAAGATACTTGTGTGCCATGTGTATGTAAGGTCTTACTCAGTTCCCATTGTGTGTTGAATCTAGAACTTGCCTGGTTAGTCTTGCCATTGTCATAGGATAAGAGTTAGGAAAAGATCATAGGCCGTTTTTAATGATTAGTCCACTTTTAGCCTAAATGACCTTCCCAATGTGAATAATATCCCTTGATCCCCGTTAGAGCCTAATTAGCCTATTTCTTTCTACGACACCTCTCACCTTCCCATTTATATCATAATAAACCTATTTTGGCCCTGGTCCTCCTTGGACACTGTGCACCTTGACTTAGGAAAACAACCTAAGTTGAGGGAGGCTATCATAGGGGTACATGATACAAAATAAGTATGAAGAGAGAAAGAATAAAATAAAAGAATAAATAGTTAGGTGCGGTGAAAAAGGAATAAGAAATAAGAAAGCTGTGTAAAATATGATAAAAAGATAATGTGATAATTAAAAAGACCGCATCTATCTTGAGCAAGTGTGATCAATAAAAGAGAGGAAGAAAAGAAGGTTGAGAGTTGAAACCCCGAGAGTTTAGTGTAGTGTCAAGGAGACATAGTCACTCTAAAATATCCATGAATATCATACCTGCCCCTGGCCTACGTTACAAGCTTAAGAAAAGCCCTATAGTGATCCTAATTGACCTGTCTGAAAACTTGGGTACTGACTATAAGGTCAATCCTATGGTATTTGAGATGTAGTGTTTGGAACTTCATTCTGAGAGTGAGTCTTATTTTATCCCTCTGTTTATGTATTTGAATTTTGATATGAGTGAAAAAGGGATTTCTTTGCTGTGAGGGCACACTATGTATGTTGTTAGTCACTGACTTGTTCAAAGAAATGTGATCTTGGTATGGCATGGTTGTTATTGCTGAATTTTTTTTGTATCTTGATTCTAGTGAATTGCATGGTTGTTTTCCAAAACATCAACAGTGAGCTTTAAAATTGACTCACCTTGGAGATGTTAAATGTATTTTGAACTAGTATGAGTAGTTAGCTGCCAAATTGTACTTTGTATTCTTTTAGTTATGTTATGGTTTCTTGAGGACAAACAATTGTTTAAGTTGAGGGTGTTTATATGGGAGCCTATGCTAACACATTTGAGGCTTTTAACTCTAAATAATTGTAAGGTATTGATCAACTTCAGTTGTTTTTGATTAGTTTACTTTGATTTTTGCAGTAAATGTTGAGATGTAGGAGAACCAAAAATAATGGAAGCAAAAAGGCTGAAAAGTGAAGCAAAATAAAGGATAAGTGTGGCTGACGGCATTCATGATAAGTTGTCAGCCTGGTGATAAGCTATCAAGGCCGTCCTCAGCCTTAAACATAAGATAGAAGCTGAAGATAGTTTTGTGATGACATCCATGACACGTCATCAGGATTGTGATAAGGCATCATCAGCGTCGTCAGGATTGTGATAAGGCGTCATCAGCGTCGTCGGCCCTAACTAAAAGATGGAAGTTGAGGATAGTTTTGTAACGACATCCATGAAACGTGGTCAGACTGGTGATAAGGCATCATCATCGTCGTAAGCCTTAGGTAGCGAAAGCCAAAAGTGCAGAGGAGCTGACGATATCCGTGATAAGACGTCATACTCATGATAAGCCGTCACGGACATCGTCATCTATTCCGAGGAAAAGGTGTAACTTTGATTTTATTTCCTTAATTAGATTAAACTATTTAAAACCTTGTTTTAGGGTTTTCTAGAGGAGAATTTTTTTGACTCATCTTTATTCACAAAAAGAAAAACATACGATATTTTCTCTCTCACTAGTTAAAATATTTTGGGAGTTTTGTACCCTGGTTCAATTCAAGTTATACTTCTTGATTTTCATCATCGTTGTAAGTTAATCTTCTCACTTATGAATTCAATTCATGTACTTGTTCCTTGCATCATGAGTAGCTAAACTCCATTAACCTGAATTATGGGATCTAGGGTTAGGTCATGACGATGTGCTAAACACTCAAGATTTAATAGGTGTTAGGACTTCTTGATAATTATAAGATTTTAATTAATGTCTGTTGGTTGCAAACAGTAGACACACCTACTTTGATTTGCTTGAGAAAGAAATCATATACAGTAGGAAGTGAATTATCAATAGGGACTCAGAAATACTTCGTTTAATAATCAGCGCTGTAACAAGGTTGGTTAACCTGAGGTAAAATCTGGATAGTGAATAGAAATTTCCGAAGGCCGAGAGGATTAGGAAATTAGATGCTTAAATAGGTCGAGAGACATTTGAGTATATCATCGATAAAGATAGCTTGTTATCCTAACCACCGTGAGAATCTTGAGTCACCTTTAGCATCTGTCATGTACCGTAAGCCCTAGTGAACCTAATTCTGGTTATTTCTTAAAATCTTGATTAGAAACATCAAAATTAAAGTGATAAACAATCATTTGTGAAACTTAAACCCCTATTTCAGGAAACGTTAAACTATCAGTGAATTAAATCGCAAACGACTTGAGTTCACACCATATTCATTGTGGGATTCGACCCCAACCTAGTTGGGTTTTATATTGACAATGATCTCTTACACCCATTCAAGAGTGTAGTTTGAGCGTTATCAAAAGGGTAAGAGATGAAATACCAACACTGAGATCTAAAAGTTGAATACTGGTATAGTAATTGATTTTGACTGAAATATAATAAAACTGAGATATGTATACATATTAAGAGCATAAGAACAATTGATGGAATATGAGACTTAAAGAATTTTTAAAGAGGAAATTGTTACCTCATGTTAGAACTGAATTAGAAGGAAATAGGTAAGGGTTCTTGTCATCATATCTTTTTTTCTTCCATGTATCTCCTTCAACTAGATGATTTGTCTAAAGCAATTTCACTGAAGTAACTTTCTTATTCCTCAACATACAAACCTGACGGTCAAGAATCTCATCTAGGACCTCTTCATAAGAGAGACTATATTTCATACCCATACTCTGTAATGTCACAACTAAGGATGGATTACCAATGAACTTTAACAAGGAAACATGGAACATTGGATGCACCAATGCTAAGTCTTTATGCTAATCTAACTCATATAAAAAATTTCCAATGTACCTGAAAATTGTTTAAGGACTAAGCTTTCACTTCTTTCTAAATCTCATCATCCCCTTTATTAGTGAAATTTTTAGATAAACTAGATTATTAACTACTATCTCAAGTTCTATTCTCCTCTTATTAGCATATGATTTTTGATGACTCTGAGCTATTTTTATCCTTTCTCTAATTAGCTGAACTTTCTTCATAGCCTAATAAATTGAGCTAGGCCCTATCAACATATCTTCTGCAACCTCAAACCAACTAATTGGAGGTATAAGTTGTTATTATAAGCAAACTAAATGAGTGGTAAATAATTATCCTAAATAACTTTAAAGTTGATTGTGAAATCTATACCTGACGATCTATCTATGGGTGGAAAGCTTTGCTAAGATAGACTTGGGTACCGAGATTGAAACACTTTAGTTTCTGGACCTTAGAAAATTTCCTGGAATTCTGATCTCTGGACCTAATTCAACTCAAGGGTATGAGCCGTCGGGGTACGGATGGTGTGGTCTGATCGTATACTGACCAGTGTCGGTTGGTGGGATGGATTTTGGTTACTGGAATGGATACAACTTAAGGGTATGACTTATATTGGTGGTTATGGATCATTTGGTTCCTTAACTTAATTTTAGACTCGGCTACTTAGGTTGGATCTAAGTATGAGTGGTTCACCATGAGCCATAATCTAGGGTATGAGTCATACCTAGGACTCGTATGGTGGAAGGCGTCTAAATCTTTCTTGGGTGTAAATCTCCCAGAGGTACGAATGAAGAGTACAAATTATATGCTGTGGTTACGACTTGGTTGGATGAGTCATATACAGGATAATGTTTTTTCCAAGGGTGGAGGTTTAGGATAAGAGTGGAGGAAACCTATCTTATAGGAGGGAACGACTCATGTGGGTCAGTTGTACCTTATGACGGGATTTTGGTGCAACTTAAGTTGGGGTATTCTGGACATTTCTCCACTTATCCTAATAGGATCCCATGACTTATAACCTACTTGGGAGGTTATTTACCCTATTATTCTATTCATTAACACTTAGAAACACACTTCCTAATTCTCTTAAGAGCTTTAGGGAAAGGGGAGCTAGGGTTTCAACTAAAGGATCAATTTGGGGCTTGTCTATTTATTTTCGTCATCATCTTAATGGCATGGTTTATATGAATGTTTTCTTAGTTTTACTATTAAATGATTTTGGCTTTCAAATATGATTTTGGGGTTTTGATATTAAATGGTTGGTTATGGTTTTTCATGGTTTTAATTATGCTTTTATAAGTATTAATGGTCGTTTTGGATAATTGGATTTCATGGGAATGGTTATTGGTAATTGGAATTGGTTTTGGTCATATTATACCCCCAATGTGCTTGACAAAATACTTATAAAGATATCTTCATTACATTGACTACTTTTAATGGACTCTTGCATGTTTTAAACTTGTTAAAAGAATTATGCATGGCTTAAATGGCTTGGAATGGTAAAAGGTTAATTGTCTAAGCTTGTGGGGAACATGAAAGTCTCGCAAGTAGTTTAATATGGTAAATGGAAGGGCACTTAAAAGTCCCCCTAAATCTATAAATGATTGGCTATGGATAATACTTGCAAGTAAGGGTTGGCATGATGATACCAATAACAATGGACTTAGTCAATAAATGGATAATAGTTTGGTTATTTGGAAATTAGTTTTAATTGGAAAATAATAGCGGGAGCTGTAGCTAAGCCATGGAAGGTGGAGGTCCTGACGGGTCAAAACTGGAAACTCATATTTGCCGATATAAGGTTGATTTTAGTGACCGTGTGCATGATGTCACATTATATTTAGGGGATGTACTAGTCATCCTATAGGAAATTCCCTGGTCGGGTGGCTACACGCACTGGGGATATTTCAGCAGGGGGAGCTGAACCCATATAGCCCATGGGTGGTTTAGGACGGTAAAGCAGCATAACCCAAGTAAAGGTTTTAAAGACATGCTAAACTTGATCCCTTTTCCCAACATGGTTATATATATGTATGGTTGTGTAAATATGGATAATTTTACTTGGTTTTATAAATGGAATTATTTTATCCTTACCTTGTGATCATGTTATCGGTCACCCGCTAACCCCACATACTGGCAGCTGTATACCCATGCTATGTAGGTACTGACTGTTCTACTCTTCCTATATAGAGATTGAATCGGGATCAACATTTGGTCTGAAGTGATGATCTTCCATGCTTTCGGAAGGCTCCATTTCATATTATGGATATTTTTAGACATTTTGTTTTTATTTTGGATATTGGTTTTAGCTATGGTTGGGGGAATGTCCCAACCTAATTTCATTACTCTTTTGGTTAGAGGCTTTGTTGTACTTCCATGGGTTGGAATGGTCAGGATCGGTATTGGTGTCGGCCTTGGCATTGGAATAAGTTGGGAGGCTGGCATCATCAGATATAATTTCTCACTGTTCCGTCATATTTCATTTTGGGATTAGTTATATTATGTTTTGGAATGTTCTTGGTTGTGGCTTAGTTTATGGACCTTGGTTTGGTATGGTTGGATTATTTGTATGGGATGGTTGGACTCGGTTGGGTCGGTCACGGTTGTGATTTATTCCCAGAGTCTTTATGTGAGTTGTTACACCATTTTGTTACATGCTCGAAATTAAGCCAATTCAGGGCAGGCGATGGAGGTTGGGTTGGGTAACACGGGTGGTCTCTGATCTTGGTCAGACTTGGGAGGCCCATTATGATAAGGCCCCAGGGCGGGTCGGGTTAAGTTGGTATCAGAGCCTAGGTTCATGGTCAATTGGCAGTCCATAAAGCCATGTAAAGTAGAATCTCTTTTAGGCATATGTAGTGCGCCACACTCATAAGAGAGAGGTTATAATACATTTAGGACTATTTTACTTTCTTGGTATTTTATTTTTAAGCTTAGAGTCTCAGTCCTAGAATATTATCTAATACTAATTTGTTTGTTTGTTAGATCATGCCTCGTAAATCTGAAATGTAAGAAAATTCTTCTATCCCATCTGGAGGGTAATGTTGAAGGAGTGCATCCTAATTCTGGGGTTTATTTTTGATCTCACAGTCCTATCCCAGATAGTTTTAGAGTTCCATCAGTTGGTACTAGTCCTCCTCAAGGCGAGGTGAATAATGAGACACTTCGTCAGTCTATTCATGCTATTGCGAAATTAGTTGCTGCTTAGGCTGAGCGGACGTTTCTGGTGCTTTGCCTGCTGAGGCCTTAAGGGGTGATGTGATAGAATCAATCTTGTGGGATACTTTTTCTATGGCCTTCTTAGATCTTTTCTTTCCCCAAGAGTTGAGGGAGGAAAAGATGGAGGATTTTGTGAACCTCAAGTAAGTGAGAATGACTGTTAAGGAATATACCTTGAAATTTAACCAATTGTCAAGGTATGCTCCTAATTTAGTGGCTGACATGCGGACAAGAATGAGGAAGTTCGCTTCTCGGATAAATCAGGATTTGATTTTAGATAGAAAGACTTCCTTGCTAATTAAATATATGGATATCTCTAGGTTGACTGTTCATATGCAGCAAGTAAAAGATGAGGATAGAAAATTGGTGGAATCTGGAGATAGATATGGTAAGAGGAGAATTTTTTTTAACAGGGAGGTGCTCAGTATCAGGGTGGCCGGGATGGTGGCAAATGGCAGAAAAAGAAGTGGAGGAGTTCTGGTTCCTTTTCTTCTGCTAGTGCTCCTTACCATTTGGGCGATGATTGTCATTAAGGTGGTGATAATTTTCAGTCATAGGGTGACCAATCTAAGGCAAGCGGAGGTTAGTCAGTTTCTTTATACCCGCCTTATTGGTTCGGCGGGTCGTCTGAGTTAGGTATTTTTATGTATTTTAGCGTTACTATCTTAGCCTTTTTAGCCTTGTTTTGAGGATGAGTCTTATGCTATATTTAGTGATAATGATATAAATGAGAATTTATGTGTCAAAGTATGTGTTCACAAAGTTTAATGGCGTTTTCACATAAGTTTTGATTCAATTCGACCATTTAGAGTTTAACCAAGAAAACTAGCATAACTAGCTTGAGCTAGGTATTTTTCTAGTCTATTGTGTTGGGTTCTAATGTGTTTTAATTAGTTACTAAGCTTGTTATTATGTATTTATATGTGAAACAACTTAGTTATTATGTTCAAGGGTCAATTGGATCAAGACAAGGGTCAAAACAATAAGCTTAAGCTCAATATGAATTTAGCCTATGCTTAGCTCGTGTTTCTAGTTCACCGTTGAGGATGTTGTATTATTTTGATCTCTAATTTGCCGTGTTTAATGATTTAGGATTCTTTGTTAATTTATTATGATTATATATTAAGGATATACAAGCTTCAAATTAAGTGGAAACAACTCAAAAAGGCCCGGAATAGCTCAATGAAAGCACAATACAAAAATTAATGCAGTTTGGACCCCTTAAATGTATGGGCCTCGTGTAGGATGTAGGAAGGTCCAATGGACACATTCAAAACACCAATGGATTCAGAATACACAGGCGTGTGTAGCATGAGTTTGAGGAGACGCCGTGACATGGTGAAATCGCGGTGAGATTTTGGAAATTGACAATTGTCCATTAGCTCGACACCACATCGCGATGGCCATCAAAAGTGAATAAAAGATGCCTTGCGGAACAAGTATTACGTGGAAATCTAATCCCAAAGGGTTTATTACTCATCTACTATAAATATAACATGTTAAATCACGTTTTAATCATCTTGGACATCTTGGAACACCCTAGATCACTTGGGACATGATTGGAGGCTACCACAACTTCTTTTTAGGTTTTATCATTCTTTAATTTAGTTTCTTCCATGGTTTGTATCATCAATCCAAGGGATTGGATGATGAATATTTCCATTAAAGTCTAAAACTTCTTTTCCGGGGTGAAGGCCTAGATCATGAATAATTTTATTTTGAATTAAATTTGTTTAATTTGCTTATCATTATGGTTGTTTGTTTATCCTTGTTTTAACTATTTTAAGGATTAGCTACCCTTAGAATATATTCATTATCGACCTTGTGATCTCGGGAGGGGGAATAGGAAGATAGAACATGGGGATAAGAAAGGTAAGGTTCGTAGTCATTTATAAAATAAGGATTTCAAATTAGCTCCTAGGATAGGGATGTACTTAGGAGCCTTACTTAATTCAAATGTAAGATGATAGCTTTAATACACTTAATTGGATTATTACATCCCCTCTAAACAATGTAGTTGTAATGTCAAAATTAGGTAAACGATTAGAGGTTGGGAGACCATTATCATGCAATTAATCCTACGAATCAACAACCAAGATAAGAAATCTAACGAACGAAATTCAATAGCGTAGTATAATTGTTCTTAAGCCTTAACAACTTGACAGCGCCCAAGCGCATACGCAAGCGTACGTGGTCATATCAAGTTGTAAAGTGGCCTTCAAGAAAGCCCAAGTTTCAATTTCTCAGGGACTTGCGTTCATCGACTATCCAATTTTAGTTCAACAATTGAGAAAAAGTAAACAATAGAGTTTTGGAATTGTAAACTAAAAGAAACTAAACTAATGCGGAAAAGTAACGACTTAGGACAATCAATGGATAGAAGCCCAGCGTTAAGGCTTAATAACAATCATACTATGCTATTGAATTATATTCGTTAGACTTCTTATCTTGGTTGTTGATTCGTAGGGTTAATTGCATGATAATGGTCTCCCAACCTCTAATCGTTGACCTAATTTGGATATTACAACTACATCATTGTGCAGGGATGTAATAATCCAAATAAGTGTGTTAAAGCTATCATCCTACATGTAATACCCCGGAAAATTTTTCGTTGAAATTTTGTGCTTAAATGTATTGGAACCTATCTTCGAGAATTATTTATAATTTTTATGTGTGTCATTTCTTGGATTTTGACCTGCCATTTCGTATATCATTGAATAAGCTTTCCAACGATATGTGGATCACCTAAAACGGACACTCGAGTGATGAGTTACGACCATTCCGATCGAACTGTGAACAGTAAAATGTGCAGGAAAAAAAATACTGCAGCCAGGCGATTTTTTTGGTCAACTTCAAATGATCATAAATCCTTGTAGATAATGAACTGTGTGAGCTTCTGTATATCAACGGAAATCCCTGAGAGTCTTCTTTCCAATAAAATTAGTTTCATCCAATTTGGACATCGGAGTAAAAAGTTATGGCCAGTTTACTTCAGCCTATCGGATAGATCACTGAAGGACAGATTCGGGTTTTATTTGTTTCTTAGGGGCATTTTGGTCTTTAGCACTCTTTTAAACCTCTATAAATACCCCATTCAGCTGAGAACTTATATTATTTTCCTCTCATTTATCTTATATGTATGTGTGTATATATATATATATATATCAAGTTAGGGTTAGGGTTTTGAATTGGGGGAAATTAATTGGAGGCTTTGATTCAAGAATTCGTTCCTTCCATCTCTTCCAGCCACGAAATCTAAGGTATGCAAGTGTTTATCTATGGACTCCCTTCGACCATAGAGTCCACGAATTCCTTTTTGAAAGTTCAAGTTATGTATATATATATATATATTTTCTAGACTTTGATGATGTATATATATATGTTGATTGATATTTGATGGTTGAGATATATATGAGGATTATGTATGTTACTTGATATATATATATATGATGATTACGGTTGATATATATATATGTGTGGTGATGGTGTATGTTGGTTGATACATGCATGTGACGATTATGTGTGTTGGATGAGATATATGGGGTGGTGGAAAACATGAGAATTTGACGAATTCACCAATGCCTAAAAGTGCATGTAAGGTGTTTGTGGAATTGTCTAAGAGGCTATAAATTTACGTTCTTAGGATATAATAAGTTCTAGATGACTAGACTACTTTCTATGTATACGTTCAACATGAACTCCATGTTATTGTCTAAAATTGGGGATGTTGTGTGGAAGGCTTATGATATGGCTGTAAGTGCGGACGAGGGATTTATTTGGTGGAATTAAGATGAATGATGGTGTTGTAGCACATGTAATTGTTCATACTGACCTATGCCTAAATGGTGCATGCAAGGTAATTGTAGAAATGCCTAGTTGAAGAAGAATGGATCGTATGACCTCTTATGATTGATGTGTTGAGTTTATACCATACTTGCTTGCTACGTGTTTACTATGATGATTGAGGGAAATGGTAAGGCCATTAGGCCATGCTGAGTGTAAAATATCTAATTATGGGTCGAATTGCATATATCAAGATCTTAAAGGAAAGAACCTTGGGAAGTGAACCATGATGTGTTGAATGTATGTTATTTGTGTGTATCCCGATTGGATGAACTATGTTATGTTGTATTATTCCTTAACCATATACATCCTTGTTGAATGATCTACGATGTAATGGAATGAGATCCCAATACTTGTATACGAATATGATCTTCCAATGATTGGTGTGAGGTGTTAATGAATGCATGGTGCATGATGGCCTATGGGCATGTGAGTATGCGTTGTTGTATACTACGTATTACTTATGTTATTGATTTCTGGGGTACGTATGCCCAAAATAGTCTGTTGATCTAAAGCTGAGTCAGTTCCGCGATAATCTTAGTCGTGCTACGATCGATGAATTTCTGATGATTTGAGAACTTAGCATGAATTCCGTGAGAACTTATTATGTGGGGTTTTGAACAAGAATATCTTTTCATTCTTGTGACCAAAGAATTGATTTTATCATTGGAATTTCATGATTTTGTAAAGTGGGTAAATACCCAAGATGTTTTAATGACGAATTATGAGGTTATGAAAAATATAAATTGTTTAAGCTTTGATGTATGTGATTACTTTATTATTGCCAAGTTATGATTTGATATGGTGAATTTCATATTTTTACCATGAGTTGATATTTCAAGTGTTTTCAAGATATAATTTATGCAACTTTGAATCGTCCAATATTGGTATACATAATAACCTTATTATCTTGTTTTCTTGAATTGAGATTTTATGCCATAAATTGCATACCACTACTATGAAATTATTTTTTTGAGGATTCTTGATATAAGAGCCATGATTTGAGTTACATTATGACATACAAAATATTACTATGATTTGAAGATCTTAAATGCTTTTCAAAAGCTATTGTGATGATTTGAATATTGGAATGAAAGAATGATCATTTGAGAATATTGATTTGCATCCGTAGACTCGGGTTGATTTATATTGATTTTAACCTCGCAGAGACAAAATGCTGTGTTATTGATCCCATGTTGATGTTGAGGAAAATTAAAATGTTTTGAGCTAAAATGTGTTGAGTTAGGAATCCACAAATTGATATGATTTGATAAATGAGAAAGAGATTTGATTTGGTCTTTATGATAGACCCTTGTGATGTTGTGATGGATTTCCTAACGCGTTCTGAGCTAGTTGGGGAGTATTACTTAGCACCGAGAGGGAAATTTGGTATTTCCCCAAACCTATGTGCCACTGTAGGGTTGTTGATGATGATATTGTTGGCCAGAAAGCCGAATTGTGATTATGAAAGCTTTAAGGTTGTACTCCCTGGCAAGAGTACAACACTCCCGCCAATGGGAGAGCTCTCCCTAAGAGGGCAAATATTGGTATTTCACGCGGCTCACATGGGGTTGTCGGTTATAGGAAACTCCCCTGTCCATAAGAGTATGTTTCTTGAACTATCGAGTCGCTCCGAGTCTTGAGTTGATGAGTTTGGTTGTCTATGATGAGTCATGAGAATTTATGATGAATATTGATGATTTATGGGATTTTACTTATGTTTTCCTCTCTATAATATTATGAGAAGTATGGATAATGAAATTCAAGCCATGTGAGTCTTTATTTTCTATACACATGTTTTACGAAATCAAAGATATTATTCAAATTATTGCGTGCACCCCCATATATTAAGTTGCTTATGAGGAGTCATGGTGAGTTATGTAACTACTTCCCATGGTTTCTGTGTTAGTATAAATCTTCAGGAGTCAGGGGTGTGAGTGTATTCGATTGATCAGTATTGGTATCCTGTGATTCAGTAATGCAGTACCCTAGTACAGTAGTGAGTTCCGAGGACAGTATAGTGGTATCCGAGCTGTGGTATCTGGAGTCGTTATAATTATTATAGTGGTTGTGAACTGTGCATTCATATATGTTTACTCGTTCATTATTCTCATGATTATTCTATTGATTAAATGTTCATGCATAAGCCCTTGCATTTAGCCTTCCCTCCTTGCATACTCAGTACATCTTAGTACTGACGCATTCGCGCTATGGTGTTCTTTTGTTTTGAGGCACCATAGGTTCAGAGAAGTGAAACTTGAAGCATCTTAGAAGTCACTTGTATAGCAGCAGTGGGTGCAACAGTGAGTCCTCATCATCCAAGGACGTTGTTATTACAGTATTTGATTATAGTAGACGGAGTTAGCTGGGGGAATTGTCCCTTCAACTCCACAGTTCAGGCAGTGTAGAGGCTTTTCAGACAGATGTATTAGTGTGTGGTTTAAGGTATTGTATATTTCTAGATGTTTGAACCTTGTGGCAAGTGTTAGCCAGTTTTCGCATGTATTTTATTATATTATGCAGTGAACAGGTACAGATATCAGAAAAAGGGTTAGCTTGTGGTCTTTTGGGATCATAAGCACCGTGTGGCATTCTGATTCTCGGGAATCGGGGCGTTACACTACATTTGAATCAAGTAAGGCTCCTAAGTACATCCCTGTCCTAGGTGCTAATTCGAAATTCTTATTTTATAAAAGACTACGAACCTTACCTTGCTTATCCCCATGTTCTATCTTCCTATTCCCCCTCTCGAGATCACAAGGTCGACAATGAATATATTCTAAGGGTAGATAATCCTAAAAATAGTTAAAACAAGGATAAACAAACAACCATAATGATAAGCAATTTAACAAATAAAATTCAATAGCGTAGTATGATTGTTCTTAAGCCTTAACCCTAGGCTTCTATCCATTCATTGTCCTAAGTCATTACTTTTCCGCATTAGTTTAGTTTCTTTTAGCTTACAATTCCAAAACTCTATTGTTTACTTTTTCTCAATTGTTCAACTATAATTGGATAGTCGGCAAACGCAAGTCCCTAATAGATTGATACTTGGGCTTTCTTGAAGGCCACTTTTCTACTTGATAAGACCATGTACACTTGCGTGTGCGCTTGGGCGTTGTCAAGTTTTTAGCTCCATTGCCGGGGACTTGTAACTCAACAACTGTCTTATTATTAGTTTTTCTACATTGAGTTGTAAATAGTTTTTGTTTTGTTTATTTTTATTTTATTTTATTTATCTCTTTATCATACTTCTTGATATGTCAGCCTGGGATAGATAGTTTTCAAGTGATGATGATTCCTGTTGTTTTGGTGGGGGACCACATCAAGCGGATTTTTGTCCAAATTTTGATGGAAGTGCATGGACAGGACCTTCATAATATGATGCGGATACTGTTGAATCTATGGAGTAGACTGCAATATGGTGTTTGGTTTGTTGTTAAAGTGTTCATACTGTAGCTATGTATGCTGTCAATCCTTATTTAAAATTGTTTGTAGGCTATGCTAAAAGGAAAAATTATTTAAACAACAATAATCAAATGGTGCCGAATCAGACACAATTTCAATCATGGAACAACCACCAACAGTTTCAGCAGCAACAATATTATTGCGGGCCACAACCCAAACTAGCAACTTGAAAGAGATGCTGAAACAAATTTTAGTGTCTCAAGTATAGTTCTTGGTAGAGATGAAGAACTATCGAGAGACTATAGAGCAATTGGATAATAAGCTGGAGGTAGATGCAGAGTTGACTTCTTGAATTATTGTAGATGAAGTTGCAGATAATTTGAGGAAGTTTGAGTACTCGGAAACTAAAATTGTTGAACAGGTTGAGGAGATACCACTGCTACCATGTCTACAGAGGCTAAGCAAAGAAAAATATGAGGAGGATATTAGCCAATTTATATAGCAAACACAAGAATCACAGCCACTCGATTGTCATCTTTATCTTGAGACTGAAATTGAGAAGGTGAATAAAAGTAAGTGAGTAGTAGAAAGTGTAAATTTTGATGTAGGATTGGTTGGGCCTCACTCGAAGCATTTTTTTATATTATGTTTAGATGATATTTTGTCTATGGTATCATTTAAAATAGTGGAAGAGTGCGAAGATGAGAAACAAGAATCCTATATTCTTAATTTTACACCGGATAAGCAACATACAAACACACCTCACTTCAAGGCTGAGTGTTTTACTATGCACATTCCATTACTTGGTTCCTTAATTTTTGTACCACCCCCAAATGAGCGGGGAAAAAATATGGATGCCAAGTTGGGGGAGAAATTTATATCCTCTAGGTGGAGGAAAAAATTGATTGGATCGTGCCGCGATACTAAATTAGCCACTTCTTGGGAGGCAATACAAGCTAAGGTATGTTTTCGTATTTTTTATTTTATGTAGTTTTTGTTTTTGGCTGAGTCACAGGTTAATGGGAAGTCTGAATACCATAAACATAAGCTAAGGAGCATGACAAAAACTGAGTGTGGGGTCCCATAGATCTCATTTATGAGTAAAAGATGCTACTAGCTAGGCCCAGAGGCCTCAGAGAGTATTTCAATCTCTTACTTTTTAAGTACACTTTGGGGACAAAGTAAATTTTTAAGTGTGGAGTGGGAAAATTCCTAAATTTTGGCTTAATTTTAATTTTTTTTGGGTGTAAGATATTCTTGTTAGTGCTATTTCTGATGACATGGTGCAAGTATTTTATTTGGTAAAAGCTTGTTGAATGAGTGAATTACTATTTTTGGGACTCGAATGTTCATTTTTATGACTCTTGCACTTTGTGGCTTAATTTCAAATTCATGCTATTGTTTGGTTGGAAGTCTATGATGATCCTATTGAGTCAAGCATGTGCCATGTGCATGTGAGAATTTTGTATATTCTTTGTTTCATATGATGTCTCGAACTTGTCTGATGTATGTGTGAAGTGAAATAAAGAGTGTGAGTTTAAGAGATGATTTAGTCATTTCTTTGATAGCCTTGTTTTATATCTTCTATTTGTCCTAACCTTGTGAATTGTCCTAGATAATCCCTATTGATCCTTTAGGTTTTTATTTGATAACCTCATATGTAGCCTAATTCCTTTCTTTGATAAACCTTAATTTGATCCAAAAATCTCTTTAGTACTTTAATTGAAAAAAAATATTTTTGATTTAGTAAGGGGTTTGAGAAATTAAAGAAGAAAAAGGTGAAATTGATGCCCCAAGTTAATAGTTATTGGTGTTTAATTGATGTGTGGTGGATGGTTATAATATAATTTATGCTAAAAATATTGCCATAATTATGCAAAAAGAGAAAATTGATTCTTGTGGTAGTAAACTATGTGTCCACCAAATGTTTGTGAAAATTCTTAAAAGAGATGGGGGAAAAACAAAAGGTATGGATGAATGAAAAAGTGTAATTTGGTTGTTGAATATTGGTTTTAATTGTTTAATGTAGTGTATTAAAGTGCTTAGAGAGGTTAGTCACTATTCCCAAATAGTTCATACCCCTCCTTTAGCCTACATTACAACCCAGAAAAGACCTAATTGATTCTAAGCTTTACATTCGACTATTAGTGGAAGATTACACTAAGGGAAAGCTTAGGGTTCATTATGTGTAACTTGTGAATTTCCCGTGAGAGTGGGCGCAATTTGATTCTTGTACCCATTGTGATAATTTGCATTATTTTGAGTGATTAAGGGTAACTCTCTTGTTGTGAGGGCACATGTTTAATGAATGTGGCTGAATTGTATGATGTCCTTAATTGATAAAGATGCATGAGTTTGCCACTTCTGGAGTCCAATCTTGAGTCTAGGATGTTTTGAAGTAGGATTATTGAGCTTTCAATTGTATATAACATGCTTAGTGTTGTAAACTTGCATTCCATGGAGTCATTGTAGTGCTAGCTTGAATTTCTTGCATGTAGTAGAAGTGTGGAGTCTTTCCAGCTCATGATGTTTATAGTTAAGAGTTGTTCGAGGACGAACAAGGCTTTAAGTGTGGGGTGGTGATGTTAGGTGTTTTTATGTATTCTAGCGCTACTATCTTAGCCTTTTAGCCTTGTTTTGAGAACGAGTCTTATGCTATATGTGTTGATAATGATATAAACGAGAATTTATGTGTCAAAGTATGTGTTCACAATGTTTCATGGTTCTTTCACATGAGTGTTGATTCAATTCGACCATTTAGAGTTCAACTAAGAAAATTAGCGTAACCTGCTTGAGCTAGGTGTTTTTCTAGTCTATTGTGTTGGTGTCTAATATGTTTTAATGAGTTACTAAGCTTGTTATTATGTATTTATATGTGAAACAACTTAGTTATTATGTTCAAGGGTCAATTGGATCAAGACAAGGGTCAAAACAATAAGCTTAAGCTCAATATTAATTTAGCCTATGCTTAGATCGTGTTTCTAGTTCACCGTTGAGAATGTTGTTTTGTTTTGAGCTCTAATTTATTGTGTTTAATGCTTTATGATGCTTTGTGAATTGATTATGATGATATATGAAGGATATAAAAACTTCAAATCAAGTGGAAATAACTCAAAAAGGCTCGGAATGGCTCAACGAAAGCATAATACAAAAATTAACATAGTTTGGACCTTTAAATGTATGGGGCGTGTGTGGGCTGTAGGAAGGTCCAATGGAACGTTCAAAACACCAATGAATTCATAAGAGGCCCAATATTGTGACCAATAGGTGTGTGTAGCGTTTGGTGGAGTTTGAGGAGGCGCTGCGATGGCCATCAAAAGCGGAAAAAAATTCCTTACTAAACAAGTATTACGTGGAAATCCAATCCCAATGGGTTTATGACTCATCTACTATAAATATAACATGTTAAATCACATTTTAATGATCTTGGGATATCTTGGAACACCCTAGATCACTTGGGACATCATTAGAGGCTACCAAAACTTCTTTTTAGGTTTTATCATTCTTTCATTTAGTTTCTTTCATGATTTGTATCATCAATCCAAGGGATTGGATGATGGATATTTCCATTAAAGGTTAAAACTCCTTTTTCGGGGTTAAGGCTAAGATCATGAATACTTTTATTTTGAATTAAATTTGTTTTAATTGCTTATCATTATGATTGTTTGTTTATCCTTGTTTTAATTATTTTAAGGATTATTTACCATTACAATATATTCATTGTCGACCATGTGATCTCGGGAGGGGGAATAGGAAGATAGAACATGGGGATAAGCAAGGTAAAGTTCGTAGTCTTTTATAAAAGAAGGATTTTGAATTAGCACCTAGAACTGGGATGTACTTAAGAGCCTTACTTGATTCAAATATAGGATGATATTTTCAATACACTTAATTGGATTATTACATTCCCGCTCAACGATGTAGTTGTAATTTCCAAATTAGGTAAACGATTAGAGGTTGGGAGACCATTATCATGCAATTAACCCTACGAATCAACAACCAAGATAAGCAATCTAACGAATAAAATTCAATATATTAGTATGATTGTTCTTAAGCCTTAACCCTAGGCTTCTATCCATTGATTGTCCTAAGACATTACTTTTTTGCATTAGTTTAATTTTTTTTGGTTTACAATTCCAAAACTCTATTGTTTACTTTTTTTCAATTGTTGAACTAGAATTTGATAGTCGGCGTATGCAAGTCCCTGGGAGATCGATACTTGGGATTTCTTGAAGGCCACTTTACTACTTGATAAGACCATGTATACTTGCGTGTGCGCTTGGGTGCTATCATTGTCCTCATTGGGGTTATTGTGATAAAGGGAGGGTCAAATACTTCAAGTATGGATAGACAGGCCATCGGCTCAAGGTTTGTCTGATTAATAAAGTTGCTACGGTGGAAAATAAAATTCCTATGTCATCATCTTCTGCTCCTACACCTGGTGGTGTATATCTGTTACTACTCCTAGTTCTAGTGTTTGTCGGAATAGGTTGTATGCTTAGGCGCCCTAACAGGAATCTGAGGCATCACCTAATGTCGTTACTGGTATGTTACAGGTTTTCTCTTGTGATGTATATTATTTTCTTAAACTATAGAACACTCTCTTCTATGCGACTACTTATGTAGCTGCATCTTTTGGTTTTGACTAAGAACATATTTTGGATCCTTTTTCTATTTCTAACCCAGTAGGTGACTCGATTAATACTAAGAGAGTCTATAAAGGGTGGAGGTATATATTGGTGGTAAGCAGAACGTGGTTGATTTATTTGAGTTAGGTATGGTGGATTTTGATATTATTTTGGGTATGGATTGGTTACACTCTTGTTACGTGTCCTTAGATTGTCAGACCATAGAGTTATCTTTAGGTTCCCTGGTTTGCCAGTTATAGAATAGGTGGATGGTTCTTTAGCTCCTAGGGGAATATTTATTTCTTATCTTAGAGATCGGAGGTTGATCTCCAAGAGGTATCCTTATCACTTGGTCTAGGATAAAGATTCTAGCTTGAAAAGTCCTTCTTTACAGTTAATTCCATCGGTTAATGAGTTTCTAGAGGTCTTTCTAGATGATCTTCCTGGTGTTCCTCCAAATAGAGAACTAGAGTTTGGTATTGATTTGCTTCTGAACACTCATCCAATATTTATTCCTCCGTATAGAGTGGCTCCGACTAAGTTGAGGGAACTCAAGTATCAACTTAAGGATCTTCTAGACAAGGGTGTTTTTTATGCACAAGAAGGATGTTTCCTTCAAACGTGCATTGACTACAGGTAGCTAAATCAGGTGACGAACAAGAACAAGTATCCTCTTCCAAGGATAGATGATATATTTGACCAGTTGGAAGGTGACAAGTTCTTTTCTAAGATAGATCTTTGGTCTGGGTACCATCAGCTAATGATTAGGGAGGTGGATATCCCTAAGATGACTTTGGTACTCAGTATGGGCACTTTGAATTTTTGGTAATGCCATTTGGGTTGACTAATTCTCCTGCGATGATTATGGATCTGATGAACAAGGTTTTTATTAGTTTTTGGATCTTTTTGTTTGTGTTTATTAATGACTTTTTGGTTTATTTGAAGATTTAGGTGGATCATGCTAATCACCTTCGTGTGGTGTTGCAAACCTTAAAGGAACAACAGTTGTATGCCAAGTTATCTAAATGTGAATTTTGGTTGAACGCTGTAACTTTCTTGGGTCATATTATTTCTAGTGAGGGGATCATGGTGGATCCACAAAAGGTTGTTGTCGTGAAGAGGTGACCTAGACCCACAAATCCATCCAAAATTCGGAGATTTTTGGGTTTAGCTAGGTATTATAGGCGATTTATGGAAATATTTTCATCAATAGCTGCTTCTTTGACTATGTTGACTCAGAATAAGGTCAAGTTTTCTTAGTCAATGCTTGAAAAGGGAGTTTTGAGAAGTTGAAGGATACGGTAACTTCGATTCCAATTCTGACCTTGCCGAAAGGCAATAATGGGTTCATAGTTTATTGTGATGCATATCGGGTAGGTCTTAGTTGTGATTGCCTATGCTTACAAGAAGTTAAAAGTGCATGAGAGAAACTATCCTACTTATGACTTGGAACTATTGGCGGTTATGTTTACTTTGAAAATATGGCAGCATTATTTGTATGGTGTTCACGTGGATATCTTTTTTAATCATAAGAGTCTACAGTTTGTTTACACTCAGCAGGATCTTAATCTTAGGCAGAGGAGATGGTTGGAGTTTCTCAAGGACTATGATATGAGTCTTCAATACCACCCAAGTAAAGCTACGTGGTTGCTGATGCTCTTAGCAGGTTATCCATGGAGAGTTTGGCTCGAGTAATGAAAAGAAAATGGGAATTGGTAAAGGATATTCACCGCTTGGCTAATCTTGGAGTTAGCCTCTTGGACTTCATGGATGGTGGTGTGATAGTGTAAGAGGTCGTTCGATCGTCTCTTGGTGCGGAGATTAAGGAGAATAACCTACTAGATCCTATCTTGATGAAAATCAAGAATGGCATTGGTGGGCAAAAGGTAGTAGTGTTTGAGATCAGTGGTGACAGTACTTTACGGTGCCAAGGGAGCTTTTGTGTTCCTAATGTCAATGGATTACGATAAAAGATTTTACATAAGGAACATGAATTATGCTATGTTGTTCATCTTAACTCGACTAAGATATATCATGATCTCAAGGAGATCTATTAGTGGAATGACATGAAAAGGGATGTGGTCGATTATGTGGCTAAGTAGATGCTGTGTCAACAGGTTAAGGTTTAGTATTGAGGCCAGGAGGGTTGTATCAAGAAATTGATTTTCTATAATGAAAATAGGAAGTGATCAACATGGAATTCTTTTTCGGTCTTCCTCGATCTCAGAATCAATATGATTCAGTTTGGATTATCGTGGATAGGATGACTAAGTCTGCCCACTTTTTGACAGTGCGAAATACCTTTTCAGTGGAGGATTATGCAAAACTTTAGCTTCAGGAGATGTTGAAGCTGCATGGGGTGCCTTTTTTGATTATTTTTTATCGTGGTACGCAATTTACATCTCACTTCTAGCGGTCTTTCCAAAAAGGGTTGGGGATTAAGGTTAGTCTGAGTACTGCTTTTCATCCACAGTTGGATAAGCAGGCAGAGAGAACTATTCAGACATTGGAGGATATGCTTCGAGCTTGTGTTATTTATTATGGTGGCAATTGGGTTGAGCCTCTACTTTTGGTGGATTTTGCTTATAACAATAACTATTATTCTAGTATTGGCATGGTCCCTTTTGAGGCATTGTATGGTTGGAGGTATAGATCTCCTATCGGTTGGTTTGATCTTAGTAAGGTGGATATGTTTGGTCCGGATTTGGTTTATCAAGCTATGGATAAGGTGAAGGTGATTCGGGATAGGCTTAAGGCTTACCAAAGTCGCCAAAAATCTTATACGGATGTTAGGCGTAGAGACTTGGAGTTTGAATTTGGGATAAGGTATTTCTAAAGGTGTCTCATATGAGGGGAGTAGGGAGGTTTGGCAAAAAGGGGAAGCTCAGTCCCCAATATATTATCCCTTATGTGATTTTACGGAAGGGTTGTAATGTTGCTTATGAATTAGAGTTTCCTGTTACTTTGAACTTGGTTTATCCGGTCTTTAATGTTTCCATGTAGAGGAAATGCATTAGTGATCCTTCTTTGGTTGTTCTTTTGGTAGGATTCAGTTACTCAGATTTTCTGCCTTATGAAGAGGTCTTGATTGAGATATTGGATAGGCAGGTTCGTCGATTACGGACCAAGGATATGGCCTCGTTTAAGGTTCCATAATGGAACCACAAGGTGGAAGGGGTTACATGGGAAGTGGAGGAGGATATGAAGTCTATGTATCTGCTCTTAGGATTCATGCAGAAGGTATGTGTTCTTGAACACATCTTTATTTTTTGAGTTTGTTAAAGGAAAGATTAAATCTCTTGCATCTTTGTTTTCTGTCTTAAAGGTAAGAGTAGAGACATTTAAGGGTTAGATTGATGTTTGGTAATGCAAATGACTCATGCGTATGGTTACCCCTACCTTGTCCGTCATTCGGGGATGAATGTTCCTAGTAGGGAGAATGAAAGACCTTAGTTTCTGGACCTTAGAAAATTTCTTGGAATTTTATTCTTTAGAACCAATACAACTCCGAGGTATGAGTCATATGTTAGGGTATGAATGGTATGGACCTGTCATATACTGACCAGTGTTGATTGGTAGGATAGATTCGGTCATTGGAATGGATACGAATTAGGTGGTACCAGTTGTATGGTTGGAATACGGATCGTGTAGTTTAGGTTTTCCTTCACTTAACCTGAGACTTGGTAACTTAAGTTAAGTCTGAGTACGAGTGGATCACCTTCAGCCGTAAGACATGATACAAGTCATATCCTGTACTCATATGATGGTCCTTGTTCAATCCTCTTGATATTTCTATGTTGGCGGGGTTAAGAGTTGAAGGTATGGATCGTATGGTGTGGATATGACTTGGGATGGATGAGTCGTATGTTGGACAGTGTTGGGTCCAAGGATTGAGGCTTAGGATACGAGTGATGGATAACACTCGTTTCGAGGGGTACGACTTGTGTGTGTTAGTTATATCACTGTATTAGGATTTAGTGAAACATAAGTGGGGGTATTTTGGACATTTCCCTACTCAACCTAATAGGACCCTATGGTTTCTAACCTAATTGGGAGAGTATTTACACTATTATTCTATTCATTAGCACTTGGAATCTATTCCTAAGTACTCTATTATCCTCTCAAGAGATTTTAGTCAAGGGAAGCTAGGGTTTTAACTAGAGGACTAATTTGGGGCTTGTCTTGGAAACCTCATTCCATATTCATCTTGGTTTAAGGTATGTTCTCTTCCCTCATTGTTAATTCTAACTAAAAGCATGATTTTTATGAATGTTTTCATGACTTCATTGATTGTATGATTTTAGTTTTGAAATATGAATTGAGGATTTTGATATTAAATGGTTGGTTATGGTTTTCCATGCTTTTAATTATGCTTTATGTGCGTTAATTATGGTTTTAGAAATTGGATTGCATGGGAATAGTTTAATGGTAATTGGAATTGGTTTTGGTTACATTAAGTCCCCTATTTTTGACAAAATGCTCATAATAATGTTTTCATAGCATTTAGTACTTTTAATGGAACTCTTACTTGGTTTAAAACTCAGTAAAGGAATTATGCATAGTTTAAATAGTTTGGGAAGGTAAACGGCTAAATGGTTATGCTTGTGGGGTACATGGAATCCCCTAAGTGGTTTAATATGGTAAATGAAAGGGCACTTGGAAGTCCCCTTAAACATATACATGGTTGGCTATGGATAGTACTTCCAAGTATGGTCGGTGTGACAATACCACCACTAATGGACTTAGTTAATAAATGGAAAATGCTTTGGTTGCTTAGTAATGATTTTAATTGGGAAATAATGGCGGGAGGTTTAGCAAAGTCATGGAAGGTGGAGGTCTGGGGGGGGGGGACTAAAACTAGAAAATCATAATTACCGATGTAAGGTTTGGTCTTGGTGACCGTGTGCATAATGTCACACTTTATATTAGGGGATGTACTCATCATCCCAGGTTTTCTTCCTTAGTCATGCAGATACACGCACTGGGGCCCTTTCAGCAAGGGGAACTAAACCCATATAGCCTATGGGTGGTTTATGACAGCAAAACTAAGCAACCTAGGTAAATGTTTTAAATGCATGCTAATCCTGGTCCCCTTTCCCGGCATGGATATATATATATGTATATATATATATATGTATGTATAATTATGTGCATATGAATGGTTTTACTTGGCTTTATAAATGACATTATTTTATCGTTATCTTGAGATCATGCTTGCGTTCGTCCGCTTACCTGTCTATTAGCAGTTGTATACCTACGCTATGCAGGAACCGGCTATTCTACTCCTGCTACATAGTGATTGACTTTGGGAACAACATTTGGACTGTAGTGGTGAGCTTCCATCCTTTCATAAGGCTCTATTTCATGTTATGGATATTTCTAGATACTTTGATTTTAATTTGGATATTGGTTTTGGCCATGGTTGGGGGCATGTCCCAAATCAGATTTTATTACTCTTTTGGTTAGAGTCTTTATGGTACTGCTATGGGTTGGAATGGATGGGATTCATATTGGTGTTTGCCTTGGCAATGGTATTGGTGTTGGGAATTACACCCTTGGACTATATAGTTGGTTGTTCCATTGTAATTTATTTTGGGATTAATTATATTATATTTTGGAACTTATTTGGTTATTGCCTGGTTTATGGCCTTGATTTAGGTATTGGTGTGGTTTGGTTGGTATGGTCGGATGGTTGGACTCTGTTGGGTTGATCACGGTCATTATCCTACCCCAGAGATTTCATGTGAGCTGTTACACTATCTTGTCATATGATCAAAATTCAGCCTACTCAAGGCAGGCAGCTGGAGGTTGGGTTGGGTAACGGGGGTGGTATCTGGTCCCAATCGGACTTAGGATACCCATTATGACAAGGACCTTGGTCGGGTTGTGTTAGTTAAATTGTTGGACGTGTATAGAACTATCGCATGGTGTCACTTGGTAATGGAACCCTAGATGTTATAAATGGTTTTTGAATTGTTAAATGGTAAGGTTTTGGTGGTCATGGTTGGTAAAATTGAAAGCCTTGTGGGGTAGAAGGGAATCCCCCAAGCAAATACATCATAATTAAATACTTGTGGGGTACATGAGATTCCCCCAAGTCAACTTGATAAGATAATCAATGGGGACAACATAAGGACATTGCTTGCAAGCTATAGACGGTATGACGATACCATTACTTATAGCCTTGGTTAATAATAAATGGAATTGGTGGTTTGGTTATGTGGTAATGGTTTTAATTGGGCAATAATGGAGAGGTGTGATAGATAACTATACAAGGTGTGAGTCCAACAGCCAAATACTAGAAACTAATATTTGTTGACATGAGGATTTGTCATGGCAACCATATATCATGCTTATGAGGTATAACAGAATCCTCTAAGTACACTTGTACCTATGTATCATAGAGAGCGAAGGGTACTCACAAATCTCCTACTCCAGTGGTATCTCTGATTCATGCGTCTACACGTATTGGGGTTTGTTCAGGGGGTTACAATGAACCCATATAGCCAATGGGTGGTTCTAGTATGGTTAAGCTACACATACCCAGGATAATGGTTTTATAGGTATGCTAAACCTGGTTCCTTTTCCCAACATGGTTATATATATATATATGTATGGTTGTGAATGTATATGCTTGGTTTACTTAGTTTTAATGGTTGGCATTATTTTATCCTTTGCCTGAGTGCTTGCTAGAATTCACCTGCTAACCCATCTTCGGGTGGCTATATCCCCACACGATGTAGGAACCAACCATTCTACTCCTCCTGCTTAGTGAATGGATTCGGGATCATCTATTGGATTGAAGTGGAGAGCTTCCATATTTCGGAAGGCTCAATTTCATATCATGGATGTCTGATCATACTTTGGTTATTTTATGGACATTGGTTTATGCTATGGTTCGGGGAATGTCCCAATCGGATATTGTTTTACTTTTTTATAAGAGGCTTTGTGGGACTACTGTGGGTTAGCATGGGTGGTGTCTGTATTGGTATTAGCCTTAGTATTGACATTGGTATTGGGGATGACATTGTTGGACTGTATTGTTGGTTGTTCCATCCTATTATGTTATGGACTCGTAATTGGTTATTGTTTCAGTTTTGGTATGGTTTTGGTTGGGTGATTGGACGGTTGGACTCTTTTGGGTTGGTGATACAACCTTCCATGGGGCGTTGTCGCAATAGGCGTCCCAAGTCCGATCGGGACCGAAGACCACCCATGTTACCCAACCCAACCTCCAGTTGCCTGCCCTTAGTTGGATAAATTTTGAGCATGTAACAAGATAGTGTAACAGCTCACATAAAGATTCTGGGATAAGATCACGACTGTGACTGAACTAACCGAGTCCAACAATCTCATACCAATAATCCATCCATTCCAAACCATACCAAAACAAGGGCCATAAACCAGGCCATAACCTAGGATATTCCCAAACATAATATAAATAATCCCCCAAAAAAATATGATGGAATAGTGAGAAATTATGTTCGATGATGCAAGCTTCCCAGCTTATTCCAATGCCAAGGCCGACACCAATACCGATCCAGCCCATTCCAACCCATAGAAGTACCTCAAAGCCTCTAACCAAAAGAGTAATGAAATTTGGTTGGGACATGCCCCCAACCATAGCCAAACCTGTATCAAGAATAAAACCAAAGTGCCTAGAAATATCCATAACATGAAATGGAGCCTTCTAAAAGGATGTAAGCTCACCACTTCATTCCAAATGTTTTCCCCGAGTCAATAATTATGTAAGAGGAGTAGAACGGCCGGTTCCTGCATAGCGTGGGTATACAGCTGCCTGTAGACAAGGTTAGCGAGTGATAGCTAGAATGATATCAGGGTAAGGATAAAATAATACCATTTATAAAACCAAGTAAAACCTTACATATTCACACAACCATATATATATATATATATAACCATGCCAGGAAAAGGGGTCAGGTTTAGCATGCCTTTAAAACATTTACCTGAGCAGTGTAGCTTTGCCATTCTAAACCACCCATGGGCTATATGGGCTCAGCTCCCCTACTAAAAGGGCCCAGTGCTTGTAGCCATACAAATAGGGAAGATACCCTTGGGATGACTGGTGTATCCCCCAAATATAATGTGACATCATGCACACAGTCACCAAGACCAACCTCATATCGAGAAATATGAGTTTCCAGTTTTGGTCCTCCCGGGACCTCCACCTTCCACGGCTTTGCTACACATCCACCATTATTGCCCAATTAAAACCAATTTCTTAATTACCAAACCATTATCCATTTATTAATAAGGGCCATTGATATTGGTATCGTTATACCAACCCTTACTTGCAAGTATTATCCATAGCCAAACATTTATAAGTTTAAGGGGACTTTGGGGGATTCCATATCCCCCTCAAGCATAATCATTATCCATTTCCCTTTCCAAGCCATGTAAACCATGTACAGTTCCTTTACCAAGTTTTAAAACATGCAATAGTTCCATCAAAAGTAGTCAATGCAATTAACATATCTTTATAAGCATTTCGTCAAACACATTGGGGGCATAATACGACCAAAACCAATTCCATTTACCATTAAACCATTCCCATGCAATCTAATTATCCAAAACCACCATTAATGCATATAAAAGCATAATTAAAACCATGGGAAACCATAACCAACCATTTAACATCAAAACCCCAATTCATATTTGAAAACCAAAATCATTCAACCAATGAAATCATGAAAATATTCATAAAAACCATGCCTTTAGATAAAATTAACAATGAGGGAAGAGAAAATGGCTTAAACCAATATGATGATGAAAAGAAATCACCAAGACAAGCCTCAAATTGATCGTTTAGTTGAAACCCTAGCTTCCCTTGCCTAAAATCTCTTGAGAGAATTATGGAGTGTTTAGAAGAGTTTCTAAGTTTTAATGAATGGAATATTAGGGTAAATAACCTACCAAGTAGGTTAGAAATTGTGGTGCCTTATTAGGGTTAGTAGGAAAATGTCCAGAATACCTCCACTTAAGTTGCACCAAAATCCCATCAAACGAATATGACTGACCCACATGAGTCATACCCTCTGATATGATTGGTATCCACTACTCGTATCCTAGCCTCAACCCTTGGATCCAACACTATCCAGCATACGACTCATCCAACCATGTTGTATTGACAAAATACAATTTGTACCCTTAATCCATACCCCTGACAGATTAAAACCCAAGGAAGATTTAGACATTGTCCACCATACGAGTACTGGGTATGACTCGTACCCTGGATTACTGCTCATGGTGAGACACTCGTACTCAGATCCAACCTAAGTAATCAAGTCTATGATTAATTTAAGGAACCAAATGAATCATAACCACCAATACAACTTATACCCCTAAGTCGTATCCATTCCAGTAACTAAAATCTTTCCCTCTAACCAACACTAGTCAGTATATGATTGGACCATACCATCCATACCCTAACATACGACTCATACCCTTAAGTCGTATTAGGTCCATAGATCACAATTCCTGGAAATTTTCTAAGGTCCAAAAATGAAGGTGTTTCAGTCTCCCCATTAGGAATATTCATCCCCGAATAACGGATAAGGTAGGGGTAATCACACACAAGAGTCATTTGCATTATCAAATATATTCCTAACCTTTAACAAAGTTTGAAAACAAAGAGACAAAGAAATTAATATTTCCTTCAACAAACTCTGAAAGTAAAGATGTGTTGAAGTCACATACTTTCCGCACGAATCCCAGAAGCAGAAAACAAATGCAGATGTTTGGACTTTATGTCCTCTTCCGCTTCCCATGTAACTTCTTCCACCTTATGGTTCTGCCAAAGAACCTTAACGGAAGCCCTATCCTTGGTCCGCTACCAACAAATTTTTTTATCCAAGATCTTAATCGGGACTACTTCATAAGACAAAGAATCAGTGATACCTAATCCCTCCAAAGGAACAACCAAAGAAGGATCACCATTGCACTTCCCCAACATGAAAACATAAAAGACAGAATAAACCAAGCTCAAGATAGAAGGTAACTCCAACTCATAAGCAACATTACCAATTCTACGCAAAACCTCATATGGACCAACATATCGGGGACCGAGCTTCCTTTTCTTACCAAACCGTACTACTCCCTTTATGAGAGATACCTTAAGGAAAATCGTATCCCTAACCTTAAACTTTAAGTCTCTATGCCTAATATCTGCATAGGACTTTTTCCGAATTTAGACAGCTTTAATCCTCTCCTGAATCACCTTCACCTTCTTCATATCCTGGTAAACCAAGTCAGGACCAAACATGTCTGCCTCACCAAGATCGAACCAACTAATAGGATATCTACACCTTCTACCATACAGTACCTTAAAAAGAGCCATATCAATAAAAGAATAATAGCTATTGTTGTAAGGAAGCTCCACCAAAGGTAGATGCTCAACCTAATTTCCACCATAATCAATCACATAAGACAAAAGAATATCCTCTAATGTATGAATAGTTCTCTCTGCTTGCCCATCATTCTGCAGATGGAAAGCAGTACTCAGACCCACTTTAGTCCTCAATCCATTCTGAAAAGATCGCCAGAAGTGAGATATAAACTGCGTGCCATGTTAAAAAATAATCAAAATAGGCACCCCATGCAGCTTCAAAATCTCCTAAAGATACGGCCTCGCATAACCTCTTCTGAGAAGGCAGCCCACACTAGCAAAAAGTGCACAGACTTAGTCATCCAATTCATAATGACCCAAATCAAATTATATTGATTTCGAGACCGAGGAAGATCGATAACGAAGTCCATATTGATCACTTCCCAATTCTATTTGGGCAAATCAATATCCGGATACAACCCTCCTGGCCTCATGTTCTTAACCTTAACCTATTAACACACCATGCACTTGGCCATAAAATCAGCCACAACCCTCTTAATGCTATTCCATCAATAGAACTCCTTGAGATCACAATACATCTTTGTCGAGTTGGGATGAACAACATAGCGAGATTCATGTGCCTCAGTAAATATCCTTTGTCAAAAACCATCGACATCAGCAACAAACAACCTCCCTTGGTACAGTAAAGTACCATCACCACTGATCTCAAACAACACTATATTTTGCCCACCAACATCACTTTTGATTTTCATCAAGATAGAATTCAACATTTTTTTCTTCTTAATCTTCGAACCAAGAGATGATCGAATTAGTTCTTGCACCACCATACCACCATCCTTGGAGTCCAAAAGGTAAAAATCCAAGATTAGCCAAGCGGTGAATATTCTTCACCAATTCCTGCTTTTCTTCTTCCACATAGGCCAAACTCCCCATGGATAACCTGTTAAAAGCATCAACCACCACGTTAGCCTTACCTAGGTGGTAGTGAAGACTTATGTCATAATTCTTGAGAAGCTCAAGCCATCTCCTCTGCCTAAGATTATGTTTTTTTCGGGTGAACATATATTGTAGACTCTCATTATCAAAAAAGATATCTACGTGAACACCATACAAATAATGTTGCCATATTTTCAAAGGAAATGCAACCACCAATAGTTCCAAATCACGAGTAGGATAATTCCTCTCATGCACCTTCAACTAGCTAGAAGCATAGGCAATCACCTTCCCAAACTGCATTAATATAAAACCAATACCTATCCGAGATGCATCACAATAAACCATGAAACCACCATTGCCTTTTACTAAAGTCAGAATTAGAGCTGAAGTCATCTTATTCTTTAACTTCTCAAAACTCCCTTCATAAGTATCTGACCATGAAAACTTAACCTTCTTCTGAGTTAAGTTAGTCAAAGGAGTAGCTATTGACGAAAAGCTTTCCACAAACCACTTATAATACCCGGCTAAACCCAAGAAGCTTTGAATATCGTATGGAGTCATGGGTTTAGGTCGCTTTTCACCACAACAACCTTTTGCAGATCCACTGTGATCCCCCCACTAGAAATAATATGACCCAAGAAAGTTATAGCTGTCAATTAAAATTTACAATTAGAGAACTTAGCAGATAAAAATTGTTCCTTAAGGTCTGCAACACCATACGGAGGTGATTAGCATGATCCACTTTACTCTTTGAATAGACCGAAATTTCATTAATAAACACAATAACAAAAAGATCTAAATAATGATAAAAACCCTTTTTATCTGATCCATAAATGTTGTCGAAGCATTAGTCAACCCAAATGACATCACCAAAACTCAAAGTGCCCATATCAAGTGTGAAAAGCCATCTTAGGGATATCCACCTGCCTAATCTTTAGTTGATGGTACCCAAACCAGAGATATATCTTAAAAAAGAACTTGGTACCTTGCAACTAATCAAATAGATCATCTATCCTTGGAAGAAGATACTTGTTCTTGACCGTTACCTTATTCAGCTACCTATAATCAATGCACATCCAAAGGTAACCATCCTTCTTGCGTATAAATAACACCAGTGAACCCCGAGGAGATACACTAGGATGAATAAACCCCTTATCTAGAAGATCCTTAAGTTGCTCCTTGAGTTCCCTCAACTCAGTCGAAGCCATTCTATACGGAGGAATAAAAATTGGACGATTGTTCGAAACTAGATCAATACTAAACTCTATTTCCCTATCTGGAGGAACACTAATAAGAACATTCGAAAAGACTTGTGGAAACTCATTAACCACTGGAACTGACTCAAAAGAAAGAGCTTCCTAGTTAGAATCATTAACTCAGACCAAGTGATAAAAATAACCTTTAGAGATTAACCTTCGAGCTCTAAGATAAGAGTGCAACTAAGCCATACCTAGAATGAGATCAAAATCCACCATATCCAACTCAAAAGATCCACCAAGGTCTACTTGCCACCCACAGATACCACACAACCCCTATAGACTCTCTTAGCAATAATCGAGTCACCTATTAGGGTAGAAATAGAAAAAAGATTAGAAATAACTTCTGAGTCAAAATAAAAAGATACAACCACATAAGTAGTCACATAGAAGAGAGTAGACCTGGGATCAAGCAAACAATAAACATCACTAGAGAAAAGCTACAACATAGCAGTAACGACATCAGACGAAGCCTCATATTCTTGTTGGGACGCCAAAGCATACAACTTGTTCTGACCAACACTAGAACTAGGAAAGTAATAGAAGTAGATGCTCCACCACCAGGTGCAGGTGAAGAAGATAAATCCACAAGAATCTTATTTACCCCCATGGCAACCTTATTAACTAGACAATCCCTGAGCCAATGGCCTATCTAGCCACACTTAAAGAATTTATCTTTTACTTTATTGCAATAACCCCGATAAGTACAACCACAAAACCGACAAGGAAGGAATAAAGAAATTGACTGACCACAGCTTGCTTGAGATTGGGAACCATGTGCCCAAAAATGATCACCACCATAATGACGCCTGTCGCCCGACAGGTAAAGAGCACGAGTAGAAGAGTAGGAACCATAATTCCCCCATTTCTTCTTCTTACACTTGCCAACATCTCCACCACCCTAAGACTGAGAACCTCCCTGGTTAAAAAACCTGCTCCTCTTCCCCTGCCTATCCCTAAACTCTGCCTGTTTCCTCTTCTCATTCTCTACCTACTACATATGAACAGTCAACCTATAGATACTCATATTTTTAACTATTAAGAAAGTTTTTCTCTCTAAAATAAAATCCCGATGAAAACTAGAAGTGAACTTCCTCATTCTAGCCCATATGTCAGCTAGTAAATCAAGAGCATACCTTGAACACTGATGAAACTTCAAGGAATATTCCTTAACAAATATTCTCCCCTGCTTAAGGTTCAGGATTTTCTCCCTCTTTGCTTTCCTTAACTCTTGGGGAAAGAAACAATCCTGAAAAGCACCAGAGAAGGCATCTCACAAGGATGAATACTCCATATCTTCTCTATCCTTATCCAACTCTTTATACCACTGATATGCAACCTCTTTGAGCTGATAGGTTGCAAAGTTTACTCCCTCTATATTGGAAACCTGCATCACTTGAAATATCTTTTCTATTTCATCCAAGAAGCCCTATGGATCCTTCTCCACCTTCACTTAAAAAAAATAGGAGGACCCATCCAGATAAACTGGCCAACCCTTGTGGCCTACATAGAAAAAACACCAGACATATCCCACTTAGCTTGAGAAGAAACCAGTTTAGCAATAGTATGAATAGACTGAAAAAATTCCACATTAGTCGCCTCTCCTTGAAGAGGACTAGTAGCAACCGATGGAACTCCAGACCTATTAGGGATAGGAAAGTGGGATCGAAGATGAACTTGAGAAGTAGGATACACCCCTTCAGCATTACCCTCAGATGGGATAAAATTTTTTTCTTATGTTCCAGATCTAAGAGGCATGATCTGAAAGACGAACAAACAAGGATTTGAGAAGATTCTAGGATTGAAACTCCAAGCATAAAAATAGAATAGAAAGAAAGTGAAACATTCCTAAATGCTTTACAGACTCTCTTTTATGAGTACAACGTGCTATATACCCCTAAAAGAGACTCTACTTGACATGGCTTTGTGAACTCTTAATTGACTATAAACCTAAGCTCTGATACCAACTTGACATAACCCACCCTAGGGCCTTATCATAATGGGTATTTGGAATCCGACCGAGACCAAAGACCACCCTCGTTACACAACCTAACCTCCATTCACTGCCCTAAGTAAACTGAATTCTGAGCATGTAATAAGATAGTGTAACAACTCATATAAAGACTCTGGGATAAGATCATGACCGTGATTGACCCAAACGAGTCCAACCATAGCATACCACTAATCCAACCATTCCAAACCATACTAAAACAAGGGCCATAAACCAAGCCATAACAAAAGATATTCCAAAACATAATATAATTAATCCCTAAACAAAATATCATGGAAAAGTGAGAAATTATGTTTGATGATGCAAGCTTCTATCTTATTCCAATGCCAAGGCTGACACCAATATCGATCCCGCCCATCCAATCCATAGAAGTACCATAAAGTCTCTAACCAAAAGTGTAATAACCTCCTATTGGGACATGCCACCAACCATAGATAAAATCAATATCCAAAATAAAACCAAAATGTCTAGAAATATCCATAATATGAAATACATCCTTCTGAAAGTATAGAAGCTCATCACTTCTATCCAAATGCTCTCTCTAAGTCAATAGCTATTTAGGAGGAATAGAACAACCGGTTCTTGCTTAGCATGGGTATACAACTGCAGTAGACGGGGTTAGAGAATGACCGCTAGCATGATCTCAAGTAAGGATTAAATAATTCATTTTATAAAACCAAGTGAACTATCCATATGCACACAACCATACATATATATATATATATATATATATATAACCATGCTAGGAAAAAGGACCTAGTTTACCATTTCTTTAAAACATTTACCTGGGCTGTGTAGCTTTGCCATTCTAAACCACCCACGGGCTATATGGGCTCAGCTCCTGTAACACCCCGTATACAAGTACGTGTATTGGCATATTCATGTACGTGTATTGGTCTTATTTATATGGAATTATTTTTTGTATTATTTTATTTATACCAGAATTTGTCCGTCAATGGTTCCATGCGAAGGTTATTGAATAAGCTTTCCAACAATAGCAAGATTTCCAAAAACGGATAGATTTTGGATATAATTGAGCACATTAGAAACTATAAAATGGTGGCCGGGATATTTGGGAATAGTAAATGTGTAGGAAAATTTCCTGCACACAAACTACTGATGCCAGCTGAATTTTTGGGTCAACTTCGAACGATCATAACTCCCTTAATATAATGAACTGAGAGAGCTGCGACCTATGAAAAGAAAGATATTTGAGTATTATTTCCAATGCAATTGGTTTTATCCAAATCCAACATCTAAGTAAGGAGTTATACGCGTTTTACTTCAGCCTATCAAAATAGATTTTTAGGGTCAACTTTAAACGACCATAACTCGTTGTACAGGACGAACTAGGTGGGCTACTTTATATGAAATGAAGCCCTTTGAATTATACTTCCAACAATACCAATTTCACCTAAATCTGATATCGGAGCAAAGATTTATGATCGATCTACTTTAGCTTATCAAAACAGTCCACCAAAGGACAAATTTGACATTATTTAAATTTTAAAGGCATTTTGGTCATTTCCTATTATATTATGGATGGTAATATGTGTATATATACATGTATATGAGTTCAAAAACTTATTTTCATCATCAATCATAGAGAAATAACAAACCCTAGCCAAATTTGACCTTTAAATTACTTTTGATTCAACCGTAGAAATTTCAAAGTAATTCGATAACTGCGTTTGTCATCTCGAGAGCTTCAAACGGCACCTATTATTTGTGCAAACATGATTACATAATCAAGAGGTGAATTATAAGGTATGAATATTGTTTCCCTTGTTCTTTTCCATATGTATATGTGTGATAGAGGATTATATGTATTAGTTGTTATTAAAAGGTGATGGAAATAGGGTTATGGACTATTTTGCATGGTTTGGTTGTATTGAATTATGGAAGGTGGATATGGTAATTGAGTTATGGAAGGTGGATATGGTGATATACTATTGAATTGATGATTATTTATGTCTATGACTCAATTTGGTTTAATGGATTGGTTGGAAGGATAAATGAATCCAAACTTGATATTGGAGGATGTTGTATGAATATGCATGGCATGTGAATGTAATTAGAGTATAAGAGGGTTAAAGTGACACCCTTTATGGTGTAATTAAGGATTACTACTTAACCACTAGTTTGGTGAATTCAAATAACTGAATTGTGATGTTTGGTTGCTAATACTAGATTGCTATATATGTTCATTGTAGATAAGTAATCCGAAAAGACGGGAAGTCCATTTGGGACTAGTATTGAAAGTTGATAGTCAGGTATGTAAAGCATACTCTATACCATATCTTTTGCATGAAAGTGAACAATTATTCTATTAAGAAAGTTTTCAAAGTTATTCATTAACTTGTTATCCATAATAGTTTTGTATGATGTCCTACGTTACCAATGAACTTGTTTCCACCCTACAAGATGTCAAGACATTCCAATACTTGTTTTCCAAATCTTACATGTTTATTGCACTAATGAATATCAGAAGGTATCCGGTTACTCAAACAAGATCCATGTTCTATTAATGACTCCAAAATGTTTCATTGATATACCAATAAGTTCCTACTTCATTGTTATGGCATTGATGACTCCAAAACACTTCATTGATATGCCAATGAGTTCTTACTTCATTTTTATTGCATTTATGGTCTATTTAGATGTCTCTTATTGATGTATCATTGTTTCAAAGTATCAAAATTGCGGTGGCGATCGAAATAACAATCTCAAAGATTAATTGAACTAAGTGATGGAAGTTCTCTCTTATCGGGTGGTACCCCAGGGGCATAAGCCTATTATGGGTCGATCCCTATTTATGTGTTTATGGGTGGTATCCCAGGGGCATAAGCCTATCATTGGTCGATCCCAATCGATATGTACTGGAGGCAACCTAATGATCACAGTACAGTACAGTAATGATTACAAAGATGATAAGAACGAAGGTAAAGTGATTGAATAAATACAATGTACAGGTTTTCAACAGTTCTAGTAAGAGTGGTCCACTTCTATTACGATTTATTCACTTGTTTCTGATTTCTATTGAGCTCCTATATCATATGTGATTATCTACAGCTTTACATACTCAGTACATATTTTGTACTGGGGGACCTGCATTTCATGCTGCAGGCATAGGTACCTCAGCTCATACACCGCACAAGTAGGAGCCAGGATATACAGCTGCTTTTGGTGAGCTCCAGTTTGCTTTGGGTCTTTCCGTGTCATATCCAGTCACTTTTGGTATTGTATAGAAGTTAGTTATATGTCGGGGTGTGTCCCGACCTTGGTTAACTCTGTGTATTGTCTAGAGGCTTTGTAGACCTAATGTACAGTCAAGGTGGTGTTTTGTTAATAGACGTGATGACTTCAATGGCCAAGTATTATATATATATATATATATGTATGCTCGAGCTTATATAGGTGATTATTTCCTTTCATATGCGACATGATACTGTTTGAATTTCGGGTTATCATATAGGTATGCATGGGAAGTATAAGGTTATGAGCTGTTTCTCCCGGGCCTCCTCGGTTACGGGTGCCAGTCCGCCCCAATAGGATTTGAGGGGTGACAAAAATGGTACCAGAGAAGTTCGTCCTAGTGAGTCTACAAAGCCATGTCTACGTAGAGTCTTGTTTATCGGTGTGTCGTGCACTGCATCTATAAATAGTAGGCTATGGACATTTAGGAATTGTTTTTTTTTCTTCATGTCTTAGATCATGCGATAGAGCCTATATTGTATATAAAGTCATAGTTGACCACTGAATCCATTTGTTTCTCTTATTATAGTAATAATGCCGGTTACCAGAAGTAAGAATACCGATAAACAAGTAGATATGGCTACCGGAGAGAGGACTAGTAAGTCAACCACTATACCAGCTAATCAAAGTGAGGCTCCAGCTGAGCATGTATCAGAAACTTCTTCCACTCCGGAAGAAATAAGGGGGAGGAGAACTATATCCCTAGAGCCACCTATTAATGCTGCTGATCAAGATCTTAGAAATGCAGTGCAACTTTTGACTCGTATAGTTGCTGGGAAAGGCTCAAGGGAAAGCCATTCCTACCACGGGTCCTAGTGGTACAGATAGGGCAGCTAGCCTTCGAATACAGGATTTTTTTAAGATGGATCCTCCCACTTTTACTGGATCAGATCTTAACGAGGATCCACAGGACTTTATTGATCAAATTCAAAGGGCCTTAGATATTATGCATATAACGGGTAGAGAGACAGTGGAGTTTGAAGCGTATAGATTCAAAGGGGAGGCTATATATTGGTACAAGGACTGGAAATGATCTAGGGTATTGATGCACCCCCAGCCACTTGGAAAGAGTTCAAAGAGGCAGTTCTTGATCATTATCTTCCATTCAAGATTCGTCAGGCCCGTGTAGATCAGTTTTTAAATCTTCATCAAGGGAATATGAGTGTGAGAGAGTACAGTCTCTGATTTAATTCCTTGTTGAGATATGCTCCTAATTTTGTAGCTACTATGGATGACGGAGTTCATCAATATGTGGATAGGCTGGATCTATATATGGTTAAAGATTGTACTATTGCCGCTTTGAACAAAGATATGGACACAACGATGATCTAAGCTTTTGCATAGAAAATGGAAGATCAGAGGCAGAGGAGAAGAACACAAGAATTAGAAAGAGGATATTCCAAGAGGGCCAGATCTATAGGGCAGTTCATGGCATCCCAAGGAGAGTTCAAACCACAGTTTTCTTCTAGACCACCTAGGACATTATCTTCTTATTCTGTAGCTAGTGCCCCACCACAGTTCCAAGGGTCCAGAGGAAATCAATTTGGGCACAAAAGTGAGAGTCAGAGTTCGCGGACAGTGGGGTACCAAGGGCAAGGGAATATGAGCCAATCGAGACCTCCTCGAGAGCCATGCAATAAATGTGGAAGGTATCATTTAGGCGCATGTCGGCTGGGGACCAATGTTTACTTTTGGTGTGGTATGTTGGGGCATATGATGAGAGAATGCCCACGAAGGGGCATAGAGGGTATGACACAACCTACGGGGTCATTTATTGCATCATCATCATCGATGCCTTATTCAGGAAGGGGTGCACAACCAATGGGTCGTGTTAGAGGTGATAGAGGAGCCATGGGTTCTAGCAGGGCTCAAAATAATACGTATGCTCTAGCGGATCGATAGAATTTAGAGGCTTCCCCAGATGTGGTTACGAGTACATTGTCTATATTTTCATTCGATGTATATGCCTTAATTGATCCCAGTTCTACATTATCTTATGTTACTCCATTGGTTACTGAAAAGTTTGAAAGAATACCCAAACTGTTAGTTAAGCCATTTGAAGTGTCCACACCAATTGGGGAATCTATTATAGCTAGAAGGGTTTACCAAAACTGCATAGTAACTATTTATGGTCGTGATAAGATGGATGATCTCGTGGAGTTAAAAATGGTAGATTTTGATGTTATAAAGGGTATGGACTAGTTGGCGTCTTGTTATACCACAACTGACTGCTGCACGAAAAAAGTATATTTCTATTTTCCAAATGAATCAGTCCTTGAATGGAAAGGTAAAATTGGCGCGCCAAGAGGTAGATTTATTTCTTATTTTAAGGCAAGAAGAATGATTTCCAAGGAATACATATATCATTTAGTTAGAGTAAGGAATACAAAAGTGGAGCCACCAACTCTTCACACTATTCAGGTGGTAAATGAATTTTCTGATGTATTTCCTGAAGATCTTCCAGGTTTGCCTCCTGAACGAGAAGTAGAGTTTGGTATTGATGTAATACCAGGCACCCAACCAATCTTCATTCCTCCGTATAGAATGGCCCCAACAGAATTACGAGAATTGAAAGAGCAATTGAAAGATTTGCTAGAGAAGGGATTCATAAGGCCTAGTATGTCTCCCTAGGGAGCACCAGTATTATTTGTGCGCAAAAAGAATGGCTCACTGAGTATGTGTATTGATTATCGGCAATTGAATTAGGTGAATATTAAGAATAAATATCCTCTCCCAAGAATTGATCATTTATTTGATCAGTTACAGGGCGCTAAGTGCTTTTCTAAGTTTGATTTGAGGTCATGTTACCACCAAGTGAGGGTCAAAGAGAAGGATATACCCAAGACAGCTTTCCGAATACGGTATAGTCATTATGAGTTTCTTGTTATGTCATTTGGGCTAACAAATGCACCCGCAACTTTTATGGATTTGATGAATAGGGTGTTTAAGCCATTCTTGGATGTATTTGTGATAGTTTTTATAGATGATATTCTAGTTTATTCTAGATCAGAAGAGGACCATGCCAATCACTTACGACGGGCATTGCAGACTCTTCGTGATTGTAAGCTTTATGAAAAGTTCTCTAAATATGAATTTTGGTTAAAGTCGGTGGCATTTTTGGGTCATATTGTATCTAGTGAAGGGATAAAGGTTGATTCTCAAAAGATAGAAACTGTGAAGAACTGGCCAAGGCCCACAACGCCTATGGAGATTTGTAGTTTTCTTGGGTTGGCCGGTTATTATAGAAGGTTTGTTGAAGGATTTTCATCCATTTCAGCACCCTTAACCAAGCTAACCCATAAAGCATCCAAATTCCAATGGAATGATGCCTGTGAGAAGAGTTTTCAAGATTTAAAGAACAAGTTGATTTCTACACCCGTGTAGGTACTTCCAAAAGGCACCGAAGGGTATGCAGTGTATTGTGATGCTTCTAGAATTAGTTTAGGATGTGTATTGATGTATCATGGTAAGGTAATAGCATATGCTTCTAGATAATTGCGGCCATATGAGAAAAATTATCCTACACACGATCTTGAGCTGGCAGCAGTTATTTTTTCTTTAAAGATATGGCGCCACTACATATATGGGGTTCATGTTGATATATATACTGATCATAAGAGCTTGAAATATATTTTTAATTAGAAGGATCTAAATTTAAGGCAGTGGAGATGGCTTGAACTATTAAAGGACTACGATATTGATATCTTGTATCATCCAGGGAAAGCAAATGTGGTAGCTGATGCATTAAGTCGTAAGGCTATGATAGAGCCTATAGAAAGGCAAGGGATGATTAAAGATCTTCACCAGTTAGCTAGTTTAGGAGTTCGCCTTCTTAAAAATCCGGATAAAGAGCTTATCGTACATAATGTTATGGAATCTTCATTAGTAGCTGAAGTGAAAGAGAAGCAATATGCAGATCCCATTTTATTATAGCTTAAGGAGAATGTTCAAAGTGGTACGACCAAGTCATTTGAGCTTACACAAGAAGGAGTACTTCAGTACCAAAACCGAATGTGTGTGCCAGATGTAGACGAGCTAAGAAAGAAGATTATAACAGAGACACATTGTTCAAGGTATTCCATTCCTCCAGGATCAACCAAAATGTATCAAGACTATAAAGATATGTATTGGTAAAATGACATGAAGAAGAGCATTGCAGAATTTGTAGTTGAATGTTCAAATTTTCAAAGAGTTAAAGTTGAGCACCAAAAACCCGGAGGTTATATGCAATGCATTGATCTTCCAAGCTGGAAGTGGGACATGATCAACATGGATTTCATTATTAGTTTGCCTCGTACATCCTGGAAGTTCGATTCTATATGAGTGATTATTGATAGGCTTACCAAATTCGCATATTTCCGACCAGTTAGTACTATTTACATAGTTGAAGAGTATGCGAAGCTGTACATTAAAGAGATAGTCCGATTACATGGAGTGCCAATTTCTATTTCAATTTACCGCAAACTTTTGAAAGTCTTTTCAGAGGTGTTTGGGAACACAAATGAAGTTGAGTACAACTTTTCACCCTCAAACAGATGGACAAGCAGAACGTACCATCCAAACACTTGAAGATATGCTACGAGCTTGTGTAATAGATTTTAAGGGGAACTGGGATGATCATTTACCTCTTATTGAGTTTACCTACAATAATAGCTATCATTCAAGTATCAAAATGGCACCATATGAAGCTTTATATGGAAGAAAGTGTAGATCACCAATAGGATGGTTCGAAGTGGGAGAAACTCTTTTGTTTGGACCAGATCTTGTTTATCAAGCCATGGACAAGGTTAAAGTAATTCAGCAACGACTGAAAATAGCCCAAAGTTGACACAAGTCATATGCGGATAGTAGAAGGAGAGGTCTAGAATTTTCTATAGGTGATTGGGTATTTTTGAAGGTATCACCAATGAAAGGGGTAATGATATTTGGCAAGAAAGGGAAGTTGAGTCCACGTTATATAGGCCCGTATAAGATCACTCGAAGGTTTGGATAAGTTGCATATGAATTAGAGCTACCCCAAGAGCTCTAATCAGTACATCCGGTATTTCATGTGTCAATGCTTCGAAAGTGCATTGGAGATCCATCATATATCCCTTCTACTGAGGATGTGCAATTTGTGGAAGATCTTACCTATGAGGAAGTGCCTATTGCTATTCTAGATCGCCAAGTTAAGAAGATGGGAAATAAAGAGATAGCATCTATGAAAGTACGTTGGAGAAATCACCAAAGGGAAGAGATTACATGGAAAGCTGAGGAAGCAATGAAATATAAGTACCCTCATTTGTTCAAAGATGAAGAGGAAGTTCAAGAAACGGAGTTAAAACATTAACAAGTAAGTTTTTTTTATATATGCATAGTATTTATGTGATGATGTGAATATTAATGATGGACTTGAACTTGTTTTGATTGAATAACTACGCTAACATTCGAGGAAGAATGTCCTAAAGGGGGGAAGGATGTAACACCACATATTCAAGTACGTGTATTGGCATATTCAAGTACGTGTATTGGTCTTATTTATATGGAATTAATTTTTTGTATTATTTTATTTATACCAAAATTTGTCCGTTGATGGTTCCATGTGAAGGTTATTGAATAAGCTTTCCAAAAATATAAAGATTTCCAAAAGCGGATAGGTTTCGGATATAATTGAGCACGTTCGAAACTATAAAACGGTGGCCGAAAAATTTGGGAATAGTAAATGTGCAGGAAAATTTCCTGCACACAAACTACTGAGGCCAGCTGAATTTTTGGGTCAGCTTCGAATGATCATAACTCCCTTAATATAATGAACTGAGACAGCTGAAACCTATGAAAAGAAATATATTTGAGTCTTCTTTCCAATGAAATTGGTTTCATCCAAATCCAACGTCTAAGTAAGGAGTTATACTCGTTTTACTGCAGCCTATCAAAATAGATTTTTAGGGTCAACTTCAAACGACCATAACTCCTTATCCAGGACGAACTGGGTGGCCTAATTTTTATGAAATGAAATCCCTTTGAAGAATCCTTCCAAAAATACCAGTTTCACCTAAATCCAATAGCAGAGAAAAGAGTTATGATCGATCTACTTTAGCTTATCAAAACAGTCCACCAAAGGACAGATTTGACATTATTGAAATTTTAAAGGCATTTTGGTCATTTCCTATTATATTATGGACGGTAATATGTGTATGTATACATGTATATGTGTTCAAAAACTCATTTTCATCATCAATCATTGAGAAAGAACAAACCCTAGCCAAATTTGACCTTTAAATTACTTTTGATTCAACCGTAGAAATTTCAAAGTAATCCGATAACTGCGTTTGTCATCTCGAGAGCTTCGAACGGCACCTATTATTTGTGCAAACATGATTACATAATCAAGAGGTGAATTATAAGGTATGAATATTGTTTGACTTGTTCTTTTCCATATGTATATGTGTGATAAAGGATTGTATATATTGGTTGTTATTGAAAGGTGATGGAAATAGGGTTATGGACTATTTTGCATGGTTTGGTTGTATTGAATTGTGGAAGGTGGATATGGTAATTGAGTTATGGAAGGTGGATAAGGTAATTGAGTTATAGAAGGTGGATATGGTGATATACTATCGAATTGATGATTATTTATGTCTATGGCTCAATTTGGTTTAATGGATTGGTTGGAAGGATAAATGAATCCAAACTTGATATTGGAGGATGTTGTATGAATATGCATGGCATATGAATGTAATTGGAGTATAAGAGGGTTAAAGTGACACCCTTTATGGTGTAATTAAGGATTACTACTTAACCACTAGTTTGGTGAATTCAAATAATTGAATTGTGACATTTGGTTGCTAATACTAGATTGCTATATATGTTCATTGTAGATAAGTAATCCGAAAAGATGGGAAGTCCATTTGGGACTAGTATTGAAGGTTGACAGTCAGGTATGTAAAGCATACTCTATACCATATCTTTGGCATGAAAGTGAACAATTGTTCTATTAAGAAAGTTTCCAAAGTTATTCAGTAACATGTGATCCATAATGGTTTTGTATGGTGTCCTACGTTACCAATGAACTTGTTTCCACCCTACAAGATGTCAAGACATTCCAATACTTACTTATTTTCCAAATCTTACATGTTTATTGAACTAATGAATATCAGAAGGTATCTGGTTACTCAAACAAGATCCATGTGCTATTAATGACTCCAAAACGTTTCATTGATTTACCAATAAGTTCCTACTTCATTGTTATGACATTGATGACTCCAAAACACTTCATTGATGTTCCAATGAGTTCTTACTTCATTGTTATTGCATTGATGGTCTATTTATATGTCTCTTATTGATGTATCATTGTTTCAAAGTATCAAAAATACGGTGGCGACCGAAATAACAATCTCAAAGATTAATTGAACTAAGTGATGGAAGTTCTCTCTTATCGGGTGGTACCCCAGGGGCATAAGCCTATCATGGGTCGATCCCTATTTATGTGTTTATGGGTGGTATCCCAGGGGCATAAGCCTATCATGGGTCAATCCTAGTCGATATGTACTGGAGGCAGCCTAATGGTCACAGTACAGTACAGTAATGATTACAAAGATGATAAGAACGAAGGTAAAGTGATTGAATAAATACAATGTACAGGTTTTCAACAGTTCTAGTAAGAGTGGTCCACTTCTATTACGATTTATTCACTTGTTTCTGATTTCTATTGAGCTTCTATATCATATGTGATTATCTACAGCTTTACATACTCAGTACATATTTCATACTGGGGACCTGTATTTCATGCTACAGGCACAGGTACCTCAGCTCATACACCGCACAAGTAGGAGCCAGGATATGCAGCTGCTTTTGGTGAGCTCCAGTTTGCTTTGGGTCTTTTCGTGTCATATCCAGTCACTTTTGGTATTGTATAGAAGTTAGTTATATGTCGGGGTGTGTCCCGACCTTAGTTAAACTCTGTGTATTATCTAGAGGATTTGTAGACCTAATTTACAGTCAAGGTGGTGTTTTGTTAATCGACGTGATGACTCCAATGGCCAAGTATTATATATACATATATATGTGTGCTCGAGCTTATACAGGTGATTATTTCCTTTTATATGCGACATGATGCTGTTCGAATTTTTGGTTGTCATAGTGGTATGCATGGGAAGTATAAGGTTATGAGCTGGTTCTCCTGGGCCTCCTCGGTTATGGGTGCCAGTTCATCCCAATAGGATTTGAGGCATGACAGCTCTCCTACTGAAAGGGCCCAGTGCGTGTAGCCATATAAATAGGGAAAATACCCTTGGGATGACTAGTACATTTCCCAAATATAGTTTGACATCATGCACACGATCACCAAGACCAACCTCATATCGACAACTATAAGTTTTAAGTTTTGGTCCCCTTGAGAGCCCCACCTTTCATGACTTTGCAACACATCCTGCCATTATGACCTAATTAAATTAATTTCCAAAAAACTAAACCATTATCCATTCATTAACCAAGGCTATTGATATTGGTATCATCATACCATCCCTTAATTTTAAGTATCATCCATATATATGAGGGATTCTATGGTCCCCTTAAGAATAACCATTAGCTATTTACCATTCCAAGCCATGTAAACCATGCATAATTCCTTTACCAAGTCTTAAAACATGCAATAGTTCCATTAACAGTAGTCAATGCAATGAACCTATATTTATAAGCATTTTATCAAATACATTGGAGACATAATATGAACAAAACCAATTCCATTTTCCATTAAAATATTACCATGTAATCCAATTATCCAAAACAACCATTAATGCATATAAAAGCATAATTAAAACCAAGGGAAACCATAACCAACCATTTAACATCAAAAACCCCCAGTCATATTTGAAAATCAAAATCATACAACCAATGAAATCATGTAAATATTCATAAAGTAATGTATTTAGATAAAATTAACAATGAGGGAAGATAACATGCCTTAAACAAAGATGATGACGGAAAGAAATCACCAAGACAAGCCCTAAATTGATCTTTTAGTTGAAACCCTAGCTTCCCTTGCCTAAAATCTCTTAAGGGAATTATAGAGTGCTTAGAAGAGTTTCTAAGTTTCAATGAATGAAATAATAGGATAAATAACCTCCAAGTAGGCTAGAAGTCATGGGGCCTTATTATGGTAAGTATGTAAATTTCCAGAATACTCCCACTTAAGTTGCACCAAAATTCTATCATAGGGATACAACTGACTCAGACGAGTCATACCCTTCGATACGATTTGTATCCTTTACTCATATCCTAGCCCCAACCCTTGGATTCAAAGTTGTCCAGCAAATGACTTATCCAACCAAGTCGTATTGACAACATATGATTCATACCCTTCATTCGTACCCTTGGTAGATTTAAACCCAAGAAAGATTTAGAAACTGTCCACTATACGAGTCCTAGGTATGACTTGTACCCTGGCTTATGACTCATAGTGAGTCACTCGTACTCATATCCAACAAAAGTAACCAAGTCTAAGGTTAAGTTAAGGAACCAAATAAACCGTAACCAGCAATACAACTCGTACCCCTAAGTGGTATCCATTATAGTAACCAAAATCCATCCTACCAACAAGCATTAGTCAGTATACGATTAGACCATACCATCTATTCCCCAACATATGACTCATTTCCTCGAGTCGTATTGGGTCCAGAGATCAGAATTCCAGGAAATTTTCTAAGGTCCAAAAACCAAGGTATTTTAGTTGGTCACATCCATAAATCTATTCCAGATTCTAGATTTGTACAAATGTTTTATCTTGTTATATATTCAAAATTCATCCGACTCAAGATATGCATTTGGATAGTTGGGTTGGGTATTAGGGAGGTGGTCCATAATCTTGGTTAGACTTGGGATGCCCCTTACAACAAGGCCCCAATTTGAGTCGTGTCAACTAGGTGTTAGAGTTTTAGGTTCATGGTCAATTAGGGAGTCCACAAAGCCACATCTAGTAGAGTTCTGTTAGGGGTGTGTAGTGCACCACACTCATAAGGGAGAGGCTATAAGGAATTTAGGAACTATTTTTCTTTCTTGTGTTCTATTTTAAAGATTGGAGTCTAAGGTCTGGGATTCTTCTGATTTCCATTTACTTATCTTTCAAATCATACCTCGATGATCTGAAGCTCACAAAAACTCTTCTATCCTAATTAAGGACAATGTTGATGGGATGCACTTTTCTCAGAGGACCCCTACTTAGTCTAGGGGTCCCGTTCCTGATGGTTCTAAAGTTCCACTAGTTCTTTCTAGTCCTCCTCAGGCTAATATGACCAATGCAGAGTTTTGTCAGTTGATTCATATGATTTTTCTCCTGGTAGCTTCTCAGGCTGAGCGTGGTGCATATGGTATTTAATTTTCTAAGTCCATAAGGGTTGGCCAGTTTATGAGGTAGAATCCTTCAACTTTTATTGGATTTAAGGTGGAGGAGGATCCTCAGGGTTTTCTAGATGAAATGGAAAAAATTTTCAGGGTGATACAAGCCACAAATATGGAAAGGGTAATTTTTTTTACCTATCAGCTAAAGGATGTGGCAAACCAATGGTACGAGGAATTGAATTAGGTAAGGGGTGATGATGTGAGGAGTAATCATTGTGGGAGACTTTCTCCAATGATTTTCTAGGCTAATTCTTTCCTCAGGAGTTAAAGAAAGCAAAGATAAAGGAATTTATTAATTTAAAATCGGGGAAGATGTCATTCCAAGAGTATGCCTTGAAATTTTACCAGCTATCAAGGCATTCTCTGAAATTAGTGTCTGATATGAGGGCCAGGATAATAAAGTTCACTTTAAGGCTATCTCGGGACTTGATCCTTGAAAGCAAGACTGCATTGCTGATCAAGGATATTGATATTTCTAGGTTGGTTATTCATATACAATAGGTGGAGGATAAAAAGAGAAACAAGTTGAGATAGGGGAAAGATAGGGTAAGAAGTTCAGGTTCTCTAAATAGGGTGGTCAACAACAGAGTAGTAGAGATGACAGTAAGTGGCCAAAGAAGAAGTGAAGGATTTCTAGTTCCTTCTCCATAGCTGGTGCTCCTTACCCAAAGCAATCCAGCGACGGGCATCAATAGAGTAGCGATAACTTTAGTGAACATGATGGCTAATCTCAGGCAAATGGGACCCAATTACTTTATCTTGCTCTCCTTGTAGTTTTTATGGTTGGTTGCATCATGGTTTTTGTGATAAGGGAAGGGAGAGGTGTTTCAAATATGGTTAGCTAGGACATATGCTTAGAAATTATCTAGTTGGAAAGGGTTCTTGGAGAGCAGATAAGGTTTTGGTTGCCTATTTATTTGCTTTTGCACCAAAGGGTGTTGCTTCTGCATCCATTTCTACTTCTAGAACTGGTACAAACAAGAATCGATTATATGCTTTCACTACTCGCCAGGAGTTCAAGGTGTCTTTGGATATTGTTGTGGGTATGTTGAAATTCTTTTCTCGGGATGTTTATTGTTTACTTAATCTGGAGTCTTGTCTCTCTTATGTGATCCTATTTGTGATTGTGTATTTCGGTTTTGATCTTGAAGTTATTTTGGATGCTTTTTCTATTTTACCCTGGTAGGTAACTCTGTGGTTGCTAAAAGAGTATAGGGTGTGTGTGCTATCTCTTGGCAGTAAGGATACTTTTGTTTATTTTTATGAATTAGATATGGTTGATGTCGATCTTATTCTAGGGATGTATTGATTTCCCTCATGCTATACATCCTTAGAAGGTCGTACCCATAAAGTTGTCTTTAGGTTCCCTGGTTAACAATTATTGAATAGTAGGGTAGTTCCCTATCTCCTAAAGGAAGGTTTATATTATATTTTAGAGCTTGGAGATTAATCTCCAAAGGGTGTCTCTAGCATTTGGTCAAGGTTAACGATTCTAACTCAAAAGGTTCTTCTTTGCATTTGATTTCGATGGTGACTGAGTTTCCTGAGGTCTGTTAAGATGATTTTCCTGATGTTCCTCTGGATAAGGAAATTGAGTTCGGGATTGATTTGGCTTCGAACACTCATCTAATATCTATTGCTCCTTATAGAATGTCTCTGAATGAGTTGAGGGAACTCAAGGAACAACTTAAAGATCTTTTAGATAAGGGTTTCATTCATCCTAGGGTATCCTTATGGGGTGTACCAATGTAATTCGTGCATAAGAAAGATGGTTCCATTTGGATGTGCACTGACTATCGATAGTTGAATTAGGTGATCGTTAAGAATAAGTATCCTCTTTCAAGGATAGATGACTTTTTTGATTAGTTGTAGGGTGCAAAATTCTTTTCTAAGATTGATCTTCGGACTAGTTTTGACTTTGCCTAAAGGCAATAAGGGATTTTTGGTTTATTGTGATGTGTACCAAGTAGGACTTGGTTGCATTTTGATACAACATAGAAAAGTGATTGCCTATGCTTCTAGGCAGTTAAAGGGGAATAAGAGAAACTATCTTACCAATGATTTGGAGTTTTTAGCGGTTGTATTTGCATTGAAAATCTAGCTGTACTATTTGTATGGAGTGCATGTGGACATCTTTTTTGATCATAAGAGTTTACACTTTGCATTCACTTAGAAAGAGCTTAATCTTAGGCAGAGAAGATAGATTGAGCTTCTCAAGGATTGATATAAGCCTTCACTACCATCTAGGTAAAGCTAACGTGGTTGCTGATGCTCTTAGCAGATTTTCCATGGGGAGTTTAGCTCATGTGGATAAGGATAGGAAAAAATTAGTGAAGGATATTCACCGCTTGGCTAATCTTGGAGTTCATTTTTTTGACTCTGAGGATGGTGGTGTGTTGGTATAAGAAGTGGTCCGGTCATTTCTTGGTGAAGAGATCAAAGAGAAGCAAATGTTAGATCCTATCTTGATGAAAATCAAAGGTGTGTAGGTGGTAAAATATAATGGTATTTGAGATTAGTGGTAATGGTACCTTGAGATACTAAGGGAGGTTATGTATTCCTAACGTCGATGGTTTGCGTGAAAGGATATTAGGTGAGGCACATGAATTGCGCTATTTTATACATTCTGATTTGATGAAAATGTATCAAGATTTCAAGGAGATGTATTGGTGGAATGTCATGAAGAGGGATATGGCTGATTTTGTGGCCAATTACATGGTGTGTCAATAAGTGAAAGTTGAGAAAATGAGGCTTGGGGGTTTGTATCAGGAGATTAATTTGCCCGAATTAAAATAGAAGATGGTTAATATGGATTTTGTTATCGGTCTTCCTCAGTCCCAGAAGTAATTTGATTCGATTTGGGTCATTGTTGATAGAATGATAAAGTCGGTTAACTGTTTGCCAGTGAGGACTAACTTTTCAGCCGAGAATTATGCAAGGTTGTATCTTCATGAGATTATGAAGCTGCATCGGGTACCTATTTTGATTTTCTCTAATCGTGGTATGCAATTTTTATTTTTCTTCTGGCAGTCTTTTCAGAAAGGGTTGGGGGCTAAGATTAGTCTGAGTACTGTTTTCCACTCGTAGATGGATGGCAAGAAGAAATAACTCTTCAGTCAATGAAGGATATGCTTCATGCATGTGTGATTGATTATAGTGATAATTGGGTTGAGCATCTACCTCTTGTGGAGTTTTCTTACAACAATAGTTACCATTCTTGCATTTGGATGGATCCTTTTGAGGCATTGTATGGTAGGAGGTGTAGATATTGTATTGGGTTGTTTAAGCTTGGTGAGGCAGCTATGTTTGGCCCAAATTTGGTTTATCAGGCTATGGAAAAGATAAAGGTGATTCGGAATAGGCTTATGGCCAAAAGCTGCCAAAAGTCTTATGCAAATCTAAGGCGTAGAGACTTGGATTTTGAGGTTGGGGATAAGATATTCCTAAAGGTCTCCCCCATGAAGGGAGTAATACGGTGTAGGAAAATAGGGAGGCTCAGTCCCCAGAATGTTGGTCCTTTTGTGGTTTTGAGGAGGGTTTGTAATGTGGCATATGAATTAGAATTGCCTTCTATTTTGTGCTCCATTCATCCAGTATTTCATGTCTCTATGTTGAGAAAGTGTATAGGTGATCCTTCATCGGTTGTTCCTTTGGAAGGATTGGGTATCTCAAAATCTCTATCTTATGAAAAGATCCCAATTGAGACCTTGAATTGGTAGGTTCGTCGATTATAGACCAATGATGTCGCCTCGATTAAGGTTCTATGGAGGAATCATAAGGTGGAAGAGGCTACATAGGAAGTGAAAGAGGATATGAAGTTCAAGTATCTGCATTTGTTCTTGGCTCAAAATATTCGTGCGGAAGGTATGTGTTCTAGATCACATCTTTATTTTTTGAGTTTGCTAAAGAAAAGGTTGATTTCCTTGGTATTTTGTTTTCTATCTTAAATGTAAGAGTAGAGGCATTTGGGGTTTTAGATCATGTTTATCCTACCTTATCCGTCATTCGGGGATGAATGATCCTAGTGGGGGAGACTAAAACACCCTGGGTTTTGACGCCTTAGGAAATTTCCTCGATTTTTGGCTTCTAGACATCATATGACTAGGAGTACTTCTTGTATGATAGGGTACGAATCGAATGGTGATAGTCGTAAGTTGTCCAGTGTTGGTTGGTTGGTTTCTGTCCAAGGTACGGTTGGAACATACAGGTCATATGTTAAGGTAAAATTGGTAAGGTGTCTCTTGTATGTTTCCCTTTAGTTTGGTTTAGATGACTTTATTGTGCCTAGGGTATGATTTTATGGTACTAGTAGTATGGTTGGGTACGGTTTGGCGTTGGTTGGTCGTATGTTGGACAGTGTTGGGGTCCAAGGCGGAGTCTAGGGTACGAGTAAGGGTACACTTGTACCCTAGGTACGGTTGGGGTAGGGTGGTCATACCCACCTGCAGGTGTTTTAAGTAGTATAAGTTGAGGGTAATTTGGACATTTCCCCTCTTAACCTCTTAAGTCCCCATGGCTTATATCACTCAAGGGACATTATTTACCCTATTATTCTAATCTTAAACACTTAGTGTAACGACCCATAATTTGGGCTAGAACGTAAACTGTCTTTCCTACGCGTAGATGTTCCTAAAGACATAACTCCAATGCAAATATAGTGTGTTAATCATCTATGTAGTGTGAATCTAGTTGGGCATGAGTCGAGATCATAGAGGTCCCTTAACTCAAGGACTAGTTGAAAGCTTTCCTTCTGTTAAACTTTTAGTGAATGTCGAAACTTGGATAAACTTAAATCGACCATAACTCCTTGTATATGATGAACTGAGTGGCTTACTATATATCAAATGAAAGCTCTTCGAATTAGCTTTCCAACGATACCAATTTCGCCCAAATCTGAGATCAAAGCAAAAAGTTACAACCATTTTACTTCAGCTTGTCTGTTTGTCGACTAGTGACGACCTGAGCTGATAAGTTATCACATATGTGACGACCTATCAGCCATGTCGTCAGCCCAAGGTACTAACTCACAAAAATCAGCCTCTGAGTGACGACCTGGTGTGATAAGTTATCACATATGTGACGACCTATCAGCCAAGGTCGTCACCTTTAAAATTCAGCATTTCCTAAACGGTTTTGGAGGGGTATTTTGGTATTTTCCCTTCACCCCATAACTCCATAAACACTGAATTCAATCTTCATTTCACCAAAAATACACTCCTTTCTCTCAAATCCTCTCAAGAACCAAACCCTAGGGCCTCAACCTAAGATTCAAAATCCCTCAAAATTTCACTATTAAATTCCAAAATTGATTCAAGAATTAGAATCCCAAACTAAGATCTTCAAGAATCATCCATCAAAAGCAGAAATAGAGTCCCAAAAGCAAGTGTTCATCCAAAGTTCATAATCTAAGGTACGTGGGGTTTATCCTAAAAACTACATGGGCTTGTAAACACTAGAACATGATTTAAAGATTATCAAGCATGAATTTAGAAAAGGGGTTTTGAAATACATGATTTTATTATACATTATGAATATTTAATTGTACTGTTGATTTGGTCTTTAGGCCTTTTCCCCCCTTTAAATTGATTTACATGTATATGTATATGTATGAAGATTTAGATTGAAGATTGTTTGAGAGCACAACTTATGAAATCCCTCTCTTATGATAACTTTAAGTTTATGATATTAATGTGAAGGATTTGAAATGAATGATTTATGGCTTGAAAATAGTTTACTCAACTACCATAGTATTTTGAGCATGATTTAGATATTTTGAGAGGGAGTTTCTTGACATAAATGTATTTTATTAAAGAGAGAAAGATTTGCATAAGATTAAGAATTTTTGACATTATCACCTTGTAACATTGAAATGTTGTCAAAGAGAGTTGCATACATGTGTTTACATGAGTATTTAAAGAAAGGGTTCTTCGAACTGATTTATCGATATGGTGGTCCTAAACTTTATGTTTCGAAAACAAATATTTTAATAAACTAACAAATACTCAGATATGTGACTTGCAAGTCAATGGTATGACAATACCATAAGTATGTATGCCATAATAGAATATGTTTTCAGAGTATATTTTCAGAGCATGCATGTTTAAAGAATTAAAAATGGGCATAAAGAAGGTTAGGTCGTTACCCGAAGAAGGCATGAGTTCAAGTAACTCTTAGGCTGAAATCGTATTTGCCGATATGGGTAGATCATTATTGTACGCTGGTGACGGCCGTATGGTGTAGTAGATTTAGAGACTCCGACCCCTGCAGCATACTTGGGTAGGGGGCTTGGCTGCCGAGTTAATGGCAGATCCTATATAGCCCTTGGGATTATAAATTGTAGGGTACACCACCTAGCACAGAAGTAAGACAAAGAGTGTCACAGATTTCATATGTTTTCACAGAATCTTTTAAAATGCCTATGTGATTTCTTACTATATGATATGTTTATGAACTGCTTTAAATTTCTCTCATATATGTTGAATATAAATGATTATTTTGGATTTACTCTGTGTACCAGTACATCTGTATTGGCCCCCCTTCCCTACCTCTCAGGATCTGAGGTTTAATCTAGGGGTCCAAATAAACAGTAGATAATTCAGACAACAGATCAGATTGTGCAGTGGTGAGCCTTCTCTGTTCCTCAAGGACTATTCTTTTAGATTATGTCATCTATTACAGTTTTTCTCTACTGGGGGCCTTGTCCCAGTTTTCAAACAGTAGTCAGATTTTCATGTAGTAGAGATTTCGCAGACTGTTCCAGATGTTGTTTAGTTGATTTCGAATTTCATTCCTTATTGTTAAACTGAACCAAGAGTTTTGACCATGTTTTTGTATTAAATTATATTTTCGTATTTTTTTTATTATATGAATGTTGTGCATGATTACCAGATAGAGTAAGACGTCCGGGCCTTCATGGTTTGGGATGTACATCATCGCTAGGGCCCTGGTTCAGGTCGTGACACTTAGAAACTCTCTTAAAACACTCTTAAATTCTATCAAGGCTATGGGGCTAAGAAAGGCTACGATTTCATCAATGGGATTAATTTGGTGACTTTCTGGGGGTGATTCTCTTGATCATCTTGGTAATCTAAGGCATGTTACTCCTCCCTCATTGTTAGTTCTAAAAAAAGGCATGTTTTATGAATTATTTACATGGCATAAATGTTGTATAGCTTTGGGTTTTCAAATATATGTTGCGGGGTTTTGGTTATAATGGTTGGATATGGTTTTCTCATGTCTTTTACTTATGGTTTTCATAATATTATGGCAGTTTAAAAAATTGGTTGCATGGAAATGGTTAATTGGTACTTGGTTTTGGCTTTGGAAACACTATGCCCCCAACTTATTTGATAAAATGCCTATGAGAATGTTATTGGTTAAATTGTTGGAATTTTAATGGAACTATTGCATGGTATAACTTGGTAATGGAACCTTAAATGGTTGAAATGGTTTTAGAATAGTTAAATGGTAAGGTTTTGGTGGTCATGGCTGGTCAAATTGAAAGCGTTGTGGGGTACATAGGAATCCCCCAAGAAAATACATCATAATGAAATATTTGTGGGGTACATGGGATTCCCCAAAGTCAACTTGATAAGGTAATCTATGGGTACAGGGAATCCCTTATTCAATAAAATGGTTGGCTAAGGACATTGCTTGCAAGCTATAGTCGGTGTGACGATACCACTACTTATATCCTTGGTTAATAATAAATGGAATTGTTGGTTTAGTTGTGTGGTAATGGTTTTAATTGGTCAATAATGTTGGGGTGTGATTGATAACTGTGGAAGGTGTGAGTCCAATGGACGGACAATAGAAACTCATGTTGTTGACATGAGGGTTGGCCATAGGGACCATATATGATGCTTATAATGTACATGAGAATCCTCTAAGTACATTTGTACATATTTATCATGGAGAGCAAAGCGTACTCGGGAATCCCCTACTCCTATGGTATCTCTGGTACATCCAGCTACACATATTGAGGCCTATTCAGGGGGTTGCACATGACCCATATAGCCCATGGGTAGTTCTAGGACGGTTAAGCTACACATGTCCAAGTTAATAGTTTTAAAGGCATGCAAAACCCGGTTCCCTTTCCAGCATAGTTATATATATATGTATGGTAGTGAATGCATGTGGTTGGTTTACTTGGTTTTGATGGTTGGAATTATTTTATTCTTATCTTGAGTACTTGCTAGCATTCACCAGCTAACTCATCTTTGGATGACTGTATGCCCACGTGATGTAGGAACCGATCCTTCTACTCCTCCTACCTATTGATCAGATTTAGGATAAAGTATTGGATTGAAGTGGAGAGCTTCCATATTCTGAAAGGCTGCATTTCATATCATGGATGTCTTTACATACTTTGGTTATTTTATGAACATTGGTTTTGGCTATAGTTGAGACCATTTCCCAATCAATTATTGTTTTACTTTCGGTTAGAGACTTTGTGGGACTACTATGGATTGGTATGGGCGGTGTCGGTATTGCTGTCAGCCTTAGTATTAAAATTGGTATTGGGGCTGACATCATTAAACTGTATTATTGGTTGTTCTATCTTATTATGTTATGGACTCGTATTTGGTTATTTTTTTGTTTTTTGTATGGTTTTGGTTAGGTGATTGGACGGTTTGACTCGTTTGGGTTGGGCATAGTCATAGACCTATCCTAGAGTCTAGATTGGTATAGATACGCTATCTTCTTATATGTTCAGAATTTATCCGAGTTAGGATATGCATTTGGATGGTTGGGTTAGGTATTGGGGGGAGGGGGTCCCCTGTCCTGGTTGGACTTGAGATGCCAATTACGAGAAGACCTCACTTTGGGTTGTGTCATAAACTCCCTAGGACACTTGAACTCTATACTCTGATACCATGTTGGTAACACCCAGACTATCCCCTGGACGTTACATTATTCTTAGAACTATAAGTTATACCAAGCTAGACCATGATATTGTCATAATTCATGAGCAACTGAATAAAGTACAGGAAAAGAGAAATACTAAGAAAAAGCAATGTCATTAGCTAAAATTGTTCAATATAATACTATTTGAAACATTTACAGCACTAGTTATACAAAAAGAAACTAACAATAGATACATCAACTCTGACTGACTACTTATGAAGTCTCTACTAGTACTGATTGAAGGTAGCCGGGACATGACCCCCAGTTATCCCTAATCAATATGACTGAATAAAAAAAATACAAGAACTATAGCTAAATCGAGTCTTTGAATAAAGAGAACTCATCACTTGCTGGCTGGGAGCTCCAAACTACCTAATCTTGAATCTATAAGCTACAAGTGATACCTAAATTATAAAACAATATAGCCATACAGACGTATATGTAGTTAGTACTTCTGGAATGTATTGAGTATATAGGGGTGAATGCAATAAGTACAAACTAGTAAAAATAATAATCTTAGAATCATATATGGTAAGTGCAGATAGATTCGCCATGTTCATGAATAAAACTGAAAGCTAACATATCATAAGGCATAAATCATAAAGCATTATCTAATAAAGTAGTGAATCATTACACTAAGTTTCAAAAATTATATTTTATGTGGGAGATTCTTATAACCGACATAAATCATATGAGCTAGCATGAATTCCAACATTCGACCCACATTGAAGAGGGTTGATCCATACCTTTCCATCGGTATAGAACCTGAACTGGAGTGCTCACTAAACTAAGCTTATTTGGAATAAGAGACACTCTCTGGCGAGGACCCTTTTACCTATGGTGGTACGCAGTTTTTGAAAATTTGGGTATGGTAAACCCACCTTCCCTCCATGCTAAATACTACTTCCAAATATATTAGTGCTCATAATATATAAAATTCACCATAAAGTAAGCATATAGGTTTATAAGTTGGAAAATCAATCATGCTTTTGTTGCTAAATCGTGCTCATGAGTAAATATGTGAATTTCATATCAGGTATGAGATCATAAGATCAAAACTGAGATCATAATTATGTTATGGTAGAATGTAATATGAAATAGTAAGTCTGAATCGCTTATAAACTTAGTAAATCATGCTAAAATCATGTGTATTTACCAACTCATGGAATTTCATGTCAAAATGCTAAAACTCAATTCATAATATCAATCATGTGAGCATCATAATATCAATCATGTAAATACTAATTCTTGTAATAAATGAAGTTTAAGTCATAAGAAAGCATCATAATTTCAAAAGCATGAAAAGTACGTTTGAACCCTAATCATCAAATTCATAAATTCATGTAAAAACTAAGCTTTTGGGCATAAGGACAAAAGACAATCCTTGTTCAAACCCCACATACCTAAACTTCTCTGTTTCTTAAGGAAAAACTAAAGTTTGGAGCCTTAGAAGCTGAGTTGAGCCTTAAAGGAAAACTTAAGTTATGGGATAGTGTTTTGAGGTACAGAAAAGACCAAACCACCCCTAAGGAAACCGATAAAAATTGCTGAAATTTCTCAGTTGATGACTTCAATTGATGGCTAGTCAACTTGTTAACGTGTCATCAACTATTGTTGTCAATATCTATCCAATTTTGAGATTTATTGGTTAAGGTTGGTAACTTAAGTTAAGGGTCAACTAGTTGAAGGCTAATCAGCTCAGGTCATCAATCTCTGCTAGATAGACATCTTCATATAAAATAAACATAACTTTTAATCTGATATTGGATTAAGGTAAAATAAGATGAGTTCGAAAGAAGACTCGAAGCTATTTTATTTGGTGGTTTTGATATTAAAAACTTTTTATATTCTAGAAATTACACTCATTTAAAGTTAACTATTATAGGCTTGGATACTAAAACTCAATCGATAACAAATGCTCTCAACTCAACTTTGCTCTAAATGCTTCCTATGACTATAATTCACATTGAAAGCACTTGACGCACTAGGTAAATGATCATGACACTTATATATGGTTTAAAATAATCCCTTTTGGGCTTTTAAAAATATGACGAATAGTTAGAAACTTAGATAGAAGTTTGTGTGATGTCACACTGGATGAACAATGGCCAATTTTGATGGAAGATCCAACTCATAAGTAATATCTCCATTGCACCTTAGGATTTTGTATTGACTAATATACCAGGCGATGAGTTTTCCTTTCTTTCCAAACTTCATCACTCCCTTGATGGGTGACAAATTAAAAATCCCCCTTCACTTACAACAAACTTTAGTTCTCTCCCTCTACTATCTACATACTATTTCTGACAATTTTTAGCAATTTTCAACCTCTCACGAATGATTGAACCTTCTCCATAGTTTCAAGAACAAAATTTGCCCTAACTAAATTAGCCTCACCAACCTCAAACCACCCTATAAGGGATCTATTTTTATGCCCATATAAAGACTCTAATAGAGCCATCTACATACTAGCGTGGTAACTATTATTATAAAAAAACTCAATTAAATCCAGATGATCTTTCCAATTCCCTTTCAAGTTAATCACATAGGCTTTAAACATGACTTCTAAATTTTGGATAGTACACTAATTCTGGCCATCTGTCTGAGGGTGGAAAGTGGTACGAAGATTCACCTTTGTACCAAGGCTGTTCCGGAGTCTTACTAACTCATAAACTTACAACTTAGCATAATTTCCATTGTATATGAGATCTTAACTAGCAAGAATTAGGCTGACTTGGTCATTCCACCCACTACGACCCAAATCAAATTATAGTGATGCCTAGTGACAGAAAGTCCCATAATAAAATCCATATTGATAACCTTCCACTTCTAAGTGCGAATGCTAATAACATGAAGCATATCTCCTGGCCTTTAATGCATAACTTTAACTTGCTGGCCATTACAAATTTTAACTTCTGAGTGCAAGTAGACTCACCAAGAGACTGAAATAAACTTAAAGTTGAAATATTGATGAGAGGAAATTTTCCACTAATTTATATCTTATTTATTGCAAACAAGTCCAATTAAATTGATAATATGAGGCTAATTCTTGAATGAAATACACAATTTTCTGATGATTGTGGTTTATTAAGGAAATCAAGGAAAAGATGAGTAAAGTCAAAGATGGAAAGAAGAAAATATGAGTAGAGTAGGAAAAAAGGTTAAAGAGGTATTCCAGGATACGAACCTAGATGCTGCTATTGCAATCCGAGGGTTGCAATTGAAATATGGTCCTGGCAATCAAAAGAGCTATGATCGCAAGTCGATTCTCTACAATCACGACAATCCATGCATAAGAAGATGTCTCGATCATGACAAAAGGGTTATGATCATGAATGTCACACTAAATTACAAGGGAACTGATGAAATGTCATAAGGCTCGATCCTAAGACCCAAAAATGCTAATCCCTACAACTTAAATGCCTAATATCCTCTCGAAAAAAGTACAAATGTCTTCATACCATTTCTCAAAACTCTACTAGATACCCTAGGATGCTTAATATCTATGTTCTGATATCAAGTTTGTAACACCTTGAGACTACCACCTGGATGTCACACGGTGCTTAGAACCATAACTGATCCTGAGCTAACCTATGATACTAGTATAATTCATGAGCAACTTAATAAATACATAAAATTGTAACTAATAAACATAAGACATGTCTTTAGCTAAACAAATTTAATACAAAATTGTTTAAAACATTTACAACACTATTCATACAAAGGAAACTGAAACTGAATACATAAACTCTAACTGACTATCTATGAAGCCTCTACTAATACTGGTTATAGGTAGCCAGGACATGAACCCAACTATTCCTAATCAATACAACTAAATAAAATATATAATATAAGAAATATATTTATCTCGACTCCTCGAATCATGAGATCTCATCACTTTTTGGCTACAAGCTACAAAGTATCTAATTATGGTGTATGGGCTACAACTGGTACCTAAATTATGAAATAATGTAGCCATACAGATGTATATGTGGTCAGTACTTCTATAATGTACTAAGTAAGTAGGGGTGAATGCAATAAGTAAAATTGAATCAATGTATTATCTTAAAACATGCATACTAAGTGCAAGTAGACTCATCAAAAGACTTAAATAAACTGAAAGCTAAAATGTTGATGAGTGGTAATTTACCTCTTATTTATATCTTATTTCTTGCACACTATTGTGATTAAATTGACAATATGAGGCTAATTCATTAATGAAATATACTAATTTCTGGTATTTATGGTTTATCAGGGAAATCTAGGGAAAGATGAGCTAAGTTAAAGCAGGAAAGAAGAAAAGGCGAGCTGAGCAGAACAAAAGGTTGAAGTGGTATTCTAATACAATCCTTAGATGCTACTATCTCGATTGCAATAGAGTCGTGGCAGGCAAAAGAGCTGCGATTGCGAGTCAATTTTCTGTAATCACGAGAGTCCATGTAGAAGGAGATATTGACATTGCAACAAAAGGGTTATGATAGCAAATGTCAAGATAGATTACCAAGGTAGTGATGAAACTTCACAAAGTTTTATCCTAAGACATATAAGGGATAATCCCTAACATTTCCAGCATCCAATGTTCAGTTTTTGAGAGCTATGATCACTATTTTTGAGTTAAAAACAATTTTGTGAGTGATTTCCGAGGGAGATTTTAGCTACTTGGTTCGATTTAAAGCTTAGGGAATACATTTATTTTTCCTTTCATGGATAATTTTAATGCTAATTTTGGTATATATATTTTCTTTATTTGCATTAGTAGCTAAATTTATTTCTTGGGGTTATGCTTGATTAGGTGGTGATTAATTCATGGGTTTTGATTATTGGTCTATTTAATTAGTTGTTTGTGATGATTTTTTCTTTTTTTCCATGTTTAATTGAGAATTGGGGGTTACAAACCCCAATTACCTTAGAACCCATATCATTCTTGAAAGAGAGGATATGGGTGAGGAACAATTATGAAAAATAACTTGGATTAGTTTATTTAGTAGCATCTCTTAGAAATAAGGATGGTAATTGAGGCAATAGATTGGTGAATTCGGTACACTCGTGAGGTGTTAGAAAAAGCTCACTTGCGATATTTGGTATTTTGTTGAAATATTAGCACCAATACCCTTTAATATAGCCTACCCAATACCCTTAACTAAACTTGGATGACTTGTTAATGACCTATGCATGGCTCCCATCTATGATTGCATAACCCCAAGGCTTCTTTCTATGTGCATTCATTCTTTGATATTACAATCTCATAATAGTGTTAAAACATTTTTACTATAGAATTCATCAAATCAAACCCCCCATTTACATTTATTTGTGATTTTATGTTGCACTAAGGGTTAACAACTAGTTAACTACCAACACTCATAGGTCTTGAACTCTATGTCTTCATTTCTCATGGATTGGACCCTGACTCTTCGTTGAGTAAATAAATTGGAGATGATTGCTTTACACCCAATTTTGAGTGTAAGTTTGAGCATTATCAAAAATGGCGCCGTTGTTGGTGAGTGAAACATAGTTTTTACTTTTCTAGTGTTGTTAGTGACCTTGGGTTAGTTTTAGTATTTTAGTTTACATTATTTATTGTTTTTATATTTTCTCAAGTGACGATAATAACTTACACAATACCATGAGCCAACATGGTAGTAATGAAAACTCTCTTGATGGGCTTGAGGAAATGGATCATCTTGGAGATGCGGGCCAAGCCAGTTCTATTTGTATTCCACCGCCAGAAGGAAATGGAGTGTTTCACGTTACTAGTGTGATTCTTTATTTTTTTTCAAATGAAAGGATTATTTTGAGGTGAATCATATGAGGATTCTAATATACAATTAAAGAATTTTATTGGTGTGTGCTCTTCATTTGGCATAGCCCACATTTCTCAAGAAACAATACGTAATTGATGTGTTCTCTTCACTTGACATATCCCATATTTCTCAAGAAATAATCCATTTAAATTTTTTCCTATTCTCTTTGATGAGAGAAGTGGTCTTATGGTTATGGTCTTTTCCTGTGAGATCTATCACTTCATGGGTTGAGCTCATGGAAGCATTCTTGGATCGGATATTGCAAATGAGGGATGAAATCACCAACTTTTTCTAACTTAATAAAGAACCACTGTATGAAGTTTGGCAATGTTTCAATGATATGTTAATTCAATGCCCAAATCATGATGTTTCAGAGAAAATGCTTCTTCAAATTTTCTATAGGGCATTGGACCAATTGAATAAAAAGGTGGTTCATAATGCATCCGGTGGTTCTCTTGTCAAGTTATCTTATGGTGTTGTGGTGAATTTTTTAGATCAAATGATAAAAAAATAGAGGATGGTATACGAGGGACACTGAGGTGGCTGTAGATTCCCCTATGGAATCTTTTGTAAGCAAAGATCAAAAGTAGAAGGATGAGGAAAGGGATAAAAATATGGATAAGGTGATGACCTAACTTGGCCTTCTTATAAAACATGTGATGGGGGATCCTCCTAAGGTGGTCAATGCCATTGATTCCTATAGTAATAGGGCTTATGATCATAAAGAAGTGGAGAAGCTTGATGAGGAGATTAGGTTCTTGCCGAACCATTTGGGGGGTTCCTGCCCTACCTATCAAAGGCAAGGTAGGAATAAAGGTTGGAAGGAAAGAGACTATGTTAGAGAAGCGTGATAGAGACTGGGAGTGGATAGAAAAAGAGAGATTATGACCGGTATGTAACCCTTCATGGTAGGTCCAAGGAGAAGGAGTCAAGCTACATTGATCAGAAAAAAAATTCAAGAATGAAGATGTCTTAGCTCAGATTCTAATATGCATAGAAGGGACCAAAAAAGTGGTTAGGGAGATGAAAAGTGACCTCTCAACTAAACCTAATAGTGAAACCCCATTCAGTCTCTATCAAGCCATTAGAAATGCAATTGGGACGAATCTTAACTCAACTTAATGCTACACCAAAAGACGGTTTGCCTAGTGACATGGTGGTAAATCCCAAGAATGATGCTCATGTTATGGCCATCGTCATGAGAAGTGGATGAAATCTTGGTGAAGATATGGTTGAGATTGATAAAAATCCCAATGAAAGGTCATATGATTAACAAACAAGTGCCAAAAGTGGCTAGAAAAGCCAAGTGCTGATGCTCCAAATCCCAACAAAGAGATTGTTGGGAAACCAATGGTATTTGAAGAAATGGGTGAGAATGAGGAAATTAATATAGTGATTGATGTTGATGTGACAAAAGTGAATGAACCTCCAATTGTTCCATTGCCACCAATAAAAATTCCTCCACCATTCCCACAAAACTTAAGATGGAAAAAGACAATACCAAGTTCAAGAAGTTTCTTGAAAAATTAAGCAACCTATTGATAAACATTCCATTGTTAGAAGCTCTACAAAAGATACTGGGGTATGCTAAATTAATGAAGAACTTGGTCTCAAAGAAGTAATTTGTGGACTCTGAAACTGTCGAAGTACATAAAAAATAACAAAGCATAATTTGAAAAATAAGGTGAGTCACTATACTTAGTTTCTTAAATCTTTACTCCTATAGAATACGTAAAACTGAAGCTAGATATACTTCCAAATCATGCAGGCTAAATGTAAAAGGACTACCTTTATCATAAAACAAGCTCTAAACAAACTGTGAGTCTTTATACTTAGTTTTTAAAATACTTTTTTTTGTGGGAGATTCTCATAACCAACATAAACCATATGAGCTAGCATGGATTCAAACATTTGACCCATATTGTGGAGGGCTATTCTACCCTTGCCATCAGAATAGAACCTAAACTAAACTAGAGTGATCACTAAACTAAGCCCATATTGGGCAAGGGGACACTCTCTAGCTAGGACCCTAAACCTACGTTGTCACATAGATTATGGGAATAGGATGCGCTAAACCCACATTATCCTCTCAGTTCTAAATAGTACTTCCAAAATATATATACTATATGCTCTGGTGAAATTCACCTTAAAATAAGCATATAGATTTATAATTCTGAAAACCAATCATACTTCTGTTAATAAATCATACTCTTTAAAAATGGTGTGAATTTCATATCATGTCTGAGCTCATAAGATCAAAACTGAAATCTTAATCATACTTTAGAAATATGAAATAGTAAATCTGAACTTCTTGCAAACTGAGAAAATAATGATAAATTCATATGCTCTTATGTGTAAACTGACCGAATCATGCTGAAAGTAATATCTATTCACCATCTCATGGTAATTCATGTTAAAAAACTAAAATTTATCTCATAATAACAATCATGTAAGTAAAAACATGAATAAAGGTAAATTTTTGTGCTAACTAAACTTTAAATCACATGATAATGTCATAATTTCAAAAACATGGAAATTAGGTATGAACCCTAATTGAAATCACATAAATTCAATTATGAAATCAAAGATTTTGAGTTCAAGGATGAAAGGTTATCCTTTTTCAAACCCCACATAACTGAATTTCTTAATTTCTTGAAGGAAAACTTAAATTTGGATTCTTGAAAGTTGAACTTTAGGAAGAAACCCTAACTTCTTTCTCTTGAGAGTGAATAAGAGAATGATCATTTGAAAACTAAGTAAGAAAGTACAAATAACACTTATTGGCTAAATTAAGTCATGTAAGAGGAGTTTGAGATGAGGAAAATACTAAATTACTCCTAAAGAAACCTAAAAAGTTGCAGGAATTTTCAGTCGACAACTATGTTGACGACCTGTCAGTTTGGTGACAAGTCGTCTTCCTAGTCGTCAATATAAAGTTGGATTTTTCTATTTACTAGTTAAGGCTAATGACTTGAGTTGAAAACTCATCAAATTAGTTATCACCTAGTTTATAGCTCGTCAACTTAGTCATCACCTTCTAGCAGACAGACACTACCAAGTAAAATGAGCATAACTTTGTACTTCGATATCGGATTAAGGTGAAATTTGATGCGTTGGAATGAAGAATCAAAGATCTTTCATTTTATATATAGTAGTAAAACTTACTCATTATATTTTAGGAATTATAATTGTTTAAAGTTTACCCTTGTAGAATCCAATATTAAAACTCAATGAATACAAATGTTCTCAACTCCACTTTCTAAAAGTGATACCTATGACCATAATCGCATTGAGAACACTTCACACGCAAGGTGAATGTTCATGAATCTTATTTATAGATTAACATAAATTCTTTGGAGCCTTTAAACATATAAAGGATAGGTGAAAACTTATTTAGGAGCGTGTGGGGTATTACACATTGACAATATGAATAGACCGAAGAGTTGGGGTTTCAGACTTAGTATCTTTAACCCAAACTAGGTGATAGATACATACTTTATAGATTAGCTTTCTATCCTTAATATAGGAGATGAAATGACCCTAAGGAGTTATTGAACTACCCTCCAACTTGAGGACTGCTCACTAGGAAACTAAAATTTCACAACTTAAGTTCAACAATCAACTAAAGCATAGTATGAATAAATACAATTCATACCAAGGATGAAATCAAAATCTGCTATCTCTAATTCTATTAAATTTGCTAAGATGAACTTATGAAGGATTGTATTAGGGAACTTTCTATGCACTCCTAGCAATAACTGACTTACTAATGGTGGTGAAAATGGAGTAAGGCCTTACTAACAAAAAAATTCTTAGAAAAAAATGTTATTATAAAATATATATTTGATGTTGGTCTAATAATACATAAACATCAACATAAAATATGCAAAGCATACCAGTAACTATGTTTGGGGAGCTATCCTATTCCTAATGGGAGGATAAGAGATAAAATTGATTCTGCTTCTGACACTACAACAAAAAGGTCTATTTAAGACCAACATTTAGGGATGAGTTAATAATTCTGTCTCTAAAAGTATATTTATTAGGATGAGATTATTTTCCTGTCCCTAATTGTATATTTTATTTCGAAGGGATAAAATATGGTTCTAAAAATTATTAACTAGTCCCTATTGATAATTTGAGCCTTGAGCAGGAATTTTAAAATTGTTAATCATCTTAAAAGATTTTCCCTAATTGTTCAAAAATTGCGCGTCTATAATTTGTTGATTCATAAAGGCGCATTCATTATCTATTTGCATAACAAACTGAATAATCTTCCATCGTTGATTTCTTATAATGTAGCTACTATAATAGCTAATCAGGTATGATATCCCTAAATTTTATTTTCAATTTTATTTGTTTGGTTCCCTAATTTGTGTGCTTTCTTAATTTCGTCTGTTTTCAATTTCGTTTCTATTACTTGCTAGATTCAAATTTCATTTTTTCTCAATTTTGTTTGTTTGATTTCACTATTCTCTATTTTCTATTGCATTATTTTCAATTTTGTTTCAATAGTTTTGTATCGTCTAAACACTATCAAATCATGTATATAATGACTTGGAAAGGGGCCTTGTCGGCCATTGCGTACTGATGACGAAATACAGCGTGAACTTGAAATTGGTTTGGTTTAGATGAGGTAATACGAATGTACTTTGCTTCCATGATCTGTGGATTGACAGCTAGAAGTTATTAGTACTGGATAAGGAATTGTGACGTATCTGCTTAATTCTATACACCTAGTGCTTTTGGGCCTTTGTTGAGATTTGAACCTTGATCTCCAAGGTTTGCACCCACTCCATTAACAGTTGAGTTTCACTCTTGGTTGCTCTAATATTAAAGTTTTAACTATTGTTGATCATTTTCTTTGTACTATCTTCCCTGTACTAAGATCTACTTGTTCCATCATGAACTCAAGTTTAGTATTTGTAGTTGGACTATTTTGGGATAAAATATTTATCAAGTTGCTAGTATGATTTTATCCTATAGACGAAATAAGAGCCCCAAGATTTTGACTCCGCTAGCTAGTGGCTGTTAAGATTTTTAGGGAGTGTTCCTTCACTTGTAAAAGTTGCAGTGTCGTCTGATAATTGATTTATGTGTTTGACATTGCACTCACATACATGATTCAACTAGGTTGCCGATATTTTGTAGTTTCATTGTCATATTTATTTTATAGATAGATTTAAATTCATGTAAATTATAATATTTTTGACTTAAATCTTTCTTGAAAAAATGACTGCTGTAAATTCTCTTTTTGGTGTATAGTGTGCTTGTTGGCTTTGTGCTAACTTGGATCAGATTATTGCTGTACTTCTTTGTGCTACTAGCTGTGGTGTGTTCTCGGATACATTTGCGCACAATTCCCTTTCTTGTTCTAATATTAGTCTTGGCCCTGTCCTCAAAATTTACACATCAATACTTGGTAAAATTTGAGCATGAAACCCCAACAAAGACCTATAAAATGATAGAATTTCAAACACAATCTCCTTATGCCTTTGTGGTAATCTCCCAGTGGTTCTTTTACGAAAAGAGATGAAGTTTGAACTAGCTCTCGCTTTCATTCAAGTAAACAAATATTTATTGTTTCCATCGCCTTCTAATAACCAGTGGGCTTTAAATTTTTCTTTAAACACGTTCTCTTAAAGATTAGACCACTTATGGAGGTTCCCCAGTGCTTCTTTTTAATCTTTCATTTAGCCAAGATTCACTCCATTATTAATATCCTGAGTAATTTGAAGTTGTATTTCCCTGCACATGAGCTTTTTGAGTTGTTCTTTGCAAAATTTAAATTTTTGCTAGACTCTGTACATGTTAGAACCCCTAACCTCTTGCTTCCATGATGCCTCCACTGTTGGAATAAATTCCTCATATTCAACAAGTATGTTTAAAAATCTAAATGGTCTCTTAGATCCACCTCTCGTTAAACATCTAAATGGTCTCTTAGATCCACCTCCTATGCTTGAATGCTTAATATGGACAGGGGAATGATCAGAGAAACCGTTCACCCTAAACTGAGCAGTCACAGTCCCATACTTCATAATCCAATTAACATTACAAAGAGCTCTATCTATTTTACTACTAATATGCCCATTTTTTCATATGAGTTCTCTCCCCACAACCCTCATATCAGATTTTTCTTAAAGACTCCACTTAATATTGGAAGTCCTTAGTCTCAGATTCCACAACTTTGTGATCTCCTACTATCTTAGCTTCTACAAATTCGTTACCTCCTACTCTATCAGAGTGCATAAGTGGAGTATTAAAATCCACCCAAATACACCATGGTTCAGTTATGCTCATACCAATTTTGAGTAGTCCTTCCCTTAGTGCCTTCCTATCATTAATATTGTGCTTACCATATACTAGTGTCATCATACATTGGAAATTTGAATTTTTATCAGCTACTGAGAAGTGAATATATTAAGAATGAGTTTCCAGTAAGTTCAAGGTTATAGCGTTTTCCTTCCATAATAACCATATTCGCCCTGCTTCAGTATAGTTATTAGCACAATTACAGTCCCTTGCTATCCTATCACAGCTACCTTTGAATTTATGTTCTTTGACCTTAGTTTCTAAAATACCTGCTAATACAATCTTATTGTTTGTTAGATAAAACCGCAACTCCTTTTGTTTGAAAGGGTTGTTCAGCCCCCTCATATTGCAACTTAACCAGTTCATTAGAAGTTTTGAATAATGCCTCCATTTGGAGATCTTCTATTCCTCATATTGTTTAATTCCTCATCCGACAGTGGTGAAAATGAATTCCTCATCCTCAAAGAAGGTCCAACTAGATTGCCAGTTTTGGGGGTCCCACATTGCATCGAATTTACATAAGTTGGCACATGTCTATCTCCAATCACAATAGAATTTATAACCTCATCTCGGTGAAAACTATTGGATTTTCAGAACTGCTTGTTCTGCTTATCTGCTTGTTCTGCTTATTTATTTAAAAAATTTTCAATTAGAAAGTTTGCAATCACCTCACTGACAGACCTCTTTACAAGAATCATGAATGACTAATAAAGAAGTTAGAATTTCAGATTTACTTGGTGACCACCTCATTTCTGCTTAATTTAAACTATTCCCTCCATTTCAATTTAGTTTTATTACTTTCCTTTTCAGTCCATTTCAAAAAGAACTACTTTTTCTTTTTTAACTCTTTTATTTCTTTTGGTGCATTTTACTTATCGATAATTTAATACCATGAGATTTTACTCTTACAATAAAATTAATGTGTCTATGTGTATGCATCTTATTATAATTTTTTTATTCTTTATTTTTTCTCAATCTAATAATATTTTTATTTTAAAAGGTTATGGAACCTAGTAAGCAATGGATTCAACTTATTAATGATCGGTCCAATAAAATCTACAAAAATGGGGTGAAAATATTTTTGAATTATGCTTTTCAAAAACAGGAGAAGAGCATGAAATACGATGTCAATGTAACAAATATTGCAATACTACTTTAGGAACTTGTAAAAAAATTGGGACATATTAAAAAGTACGTGGAATAGTTTAGAATTATACTTTTTGGTTTATCCATGGGGAGCGCTTGGGTGAATCGTTATATGAATCTGAGTCTAAAGATAAATATGATGATAAAGTGGAAGAATGTGAGAGTGAACATGAAATTGAAGAATTATTGAGAGATATGTATCCTAATATTGATGGTAGACCTACACATACTGATTGTGATGATTTATTTGAGGAGGAGCCAAATATTGAAGCAAAAAGGTTTTACAAACTATTGAAGGATTTCGAGCAGCCACTGTACCAAAATTAAAAAATGTCAAAGCTTTAATCTTTGATTAAATTACTTCACTTTTAAAGTATGGGTCGTTGGAGTAATGCATCATTTTCAATGTTACTGAAAATGTTGAAAGAGGAGTTGTTGCCTAGTGCCGATTCGCCAAACTCATATTATGAGGCAATGAAAATAATTCAAGAACTCGGACATTCTTACAATAAGATAGATGCTTGCACTAATAATTTCATGTTATACTGGAAGGATAAAAGCTTACTCGATTCTTACAAAGTTAGTAGTACGTCTAGGTGAAAAATAGATACCCATAGCGGAGAAATAAGGAACAATAAGGGTAAAAAGATAACAACAAAGAGTTTATGCTATTTTCCCTTAAATACTAGACTTTAGAGGTTATTTATGTCTTCAAAGACATCTTGTAACACCCCTACTGGCATGATTTTTGAGCTACTGATTTAATATACACAAAATAGGAAGTAATACATGGAAGAGATATCTTTAGTTGAACATTATAAAAAAACTATTTAAAAGGATTACAACTCAGGTTATACAAAACAAAACTGAAATTAAATACATCAACTCTGAATGACTGCCTATAAAGCCTCTGCTAATACTGACTATAGGTAGCCCGAACATGACCCCCAGCTATCCCTAATCAATACAACTGAATAAAAATTCTATTACAACTATAGTTGACTCTAGTGCTCGAATCAGAAGAACTCATCACCTGCTAACTAGAAGCTGCAAAATGTCTGATTATGATGTGTGTGCTACAACTGGTACCAACATTATGAGACAATATAGAACATAGACATATATGTGGGCTAGTAATTTTGACATGTTCTGAGTATGTGGGGATGAATGAATAAGTAAAATAATAGCTTAATATATTCATAGACTTTTAAATAATGCATGCTAAGTGTAAGTGACTCACCTTGAGCTTGAATAAAACTGAAAGCTGAAAGATCATAAACTATGAATAGTAAATCATACTGAATAAACTTTGTGAGCCACCACACTTAGTTTCTAAAAGCTTTACCTTTTTATTTTTTCTTTTGAGAGATTATTCTAACTGACATAAACTATGTGAGCTATTATGGGTCCAATATCTTACACACATTGGGGAGAGCTGTTCTACCTTTTCCATCAGAATAGAACCTTAACTTAAGTGATCACTACATTTAACACATATTGGGACTTAAATCTATGGTGATACATAGTTTTGGGGCATGTGACCTCAGACTTATACCCAACTCAATGCTAAATACTACTCCCATATTACTTATATGCTCATACTTTAGGAAATCCACCTTAAAATAGCATAAAGATTTATAGAATGAAAAGCAGTTTTGCTTCTCTTTACTTTAAGTCATAATCAAGAAGAATAAATATGGATTCTATATCTTATCATAAGATCAAAATATCAATCTTTGCTTTGTATCAAAAGGATGATACATGATGGTGGATTTCAAGCCTTATCTTTGAATCAAAAGATTCAAACTTTTCTTGAAAACTTAGCACTTAAACTTAAGGCTTAAATCTCTTACTTTCTTTCATATAACTTGTAATAAAATACCATGTTTAAAACTCACTTGGAAATCTATAATCAATTCTTCAAACCAAAGTCATGCTATTCAGCTCATAATAGAGAATTCTTCAAGTCAAGACATAAATATCTAAAAACAAGAATGAACTTTAATACTTCAATTACATAAAAATTTTATAATATCAAAACTACATAACTTGGGTATGAACCCTAAATACAAATCATATAACTTAAACTTTTAAACAAGTTTTGGGCACAAGAATGGAAGAATGTCCTTGTTCATAAACCCCACATACCTGAATTTCTCGATTTCCTAATAAAAGCTTCATATTGGAAATGAATTCTATCTACTATCTACTAAAGTCCGAGATGAACTGAATTCTCTCACTATGTTCAAGCCTACTCACAGTCTCATGGTACCATGCATAACACCATAATACTAGTGCAAACCACAGATTCAATATCCAATGTGTTTTCAGAGCTCTCATCTCAAGAATACTACTACTTACTACTTCAACGAATAACTTCAACATATTACTAGGATTTCACTAACTCAAAATATGTCTATTCACTTATATACCAACATGATGTTCAAGACTATCATTATAAACACCTACGAACTTCTAGGCAAACACTCATAAGAGAATTTTTCTCATATTCTCTAAACCTCTATCAATAATAACTTTCTTGCACTATTCCTAAGAAAACACACATGCAATTCTCAACTAACCATGACATGTCTTAAAGATTTGCCTCAATATTCCTTCACACTTATAACTTTAAATTAAACAAGCACACAACAATCTTTTCCCAATAAGAAACATTTACTCACTCCCATCTAAACCACTATTCATTCATTTTTATAACTACTATTTTCATATATGGAGAGTTCATAGAAAGGTTAGAACATGAGGACCCAAAGCATAAAAGAATACTATGCATAACGTGAAAGTTAACTGGAACCTGAGGAATAGAGTATCAAAGACATGACTTAATTAAAGAGATCTAATTTGTAGGCATACATGACATAATATGAGTTTTTCTGTTCTTTAAGAGTGCACCATGATTTATAGGAACTGAGCGTATTGTAAATCATGAGAACATAAGTCATGAGCTGTATGACCTGAATTTGGAGTTCATAAATTCATGGAATATGATTTGTACTGCAGAGTTAATGGGAACTTTGAATACTAGGATTTGGAAGCATACATGATTCTATGAAAATTGTATGAAGATGAGCTATGATCATAGAGATGACTTGTAAGGCTTGAGTAAATGTCATGATAATTGAGGTGCCACAATTCAAACTGATATAATAATGGGTTGGGCATCTTCCTCCCCTACTGATGTTCTACAACACACTGGGATCACTACTATAATCTGAGAATCTGAATTTGTTCCTTGTTCTATCATCTTCCCCTTAGATTTAAGCCATTGTTTTAAATTTGTGGAATCCTTTCATATACCCTAAACTGAACTACAACAACTTTACTCTATAGTCTGAGATATAAAAATGCACATAATTAATAACTCACCTTAAAAAAGTATACCTAAAAGTGTAAAGCCCACTGCTAATACTTCCTTCTAAGATAGAACTCTTAACTTTTAATACCCACAATAATTGTCCTATCATAACATAAGCATTTACTAACTTAGAATATTCAGGAGTATTACCATACCCTGAGTTTACACAATCTAGAATATCAACTCCTCTTTCTATTAGCTCAATCCTCCAAGATTCTAACTTAGATTCTAACACATAACATGAATATCCCAAATTTTGTAATGAACTATATTAACTTTATTCTTGGACACTCCCTTACATATATAGTCCTTAACTTTCTCTTGCTTCAGAAATCATCATCAAATACTTACCCCATTCTTGACAACATAATTGCCTCTCTAAACACTTTATCGGCCTCATTTTATGCATACTCTACAAATATCATATCCCTAAACTAATACTTTTCCCTAAACTATGAGAATTACCATTACACCATAGTACCCAACATCACCACCTATAACCCATAATTTAGCTGGTAAGAGCATCATATACTATATTTCTAGCTTCATTCACACTTATCAACTCAACATACTATTTAAGACCACACACTTTAAAAACCTAGAAATACTACAATCCTATATCACCATGGACACACCTCTAAATCACACCCACACCATCATACGTAATTTTGAATCAACAAACCTAAATTCTTGCATACACTATTTCAAGCTTATGGATTCACCTTTCATACAACTAGCCCAATGGATACAAAATCTACTGAATCCAGATAAACACTATCCTCACTTTACTCTATTGACTTTTAGATTCATGCTTCTAACTCTGGGTCATATGCTATCATAGGATTTTGAGAAGGGATCCAAAAGCATATCAATATAAGTTTCATAGGAATATCTCAATAGCAAAATCTGAGATATGAAAGAGGGGAATCATTTTTAGATGACCTATATCCTATCAAATAAAAGTATAGACATATTCGTACCATTCTACAAGACTCTACTAGACATAATTTCATAGACACCCTAGGACACTTGACGTCTATGCTCTAATACCAAGTTTATACCAACTAAAGATTACCCCCTGGATATCAGATGGTGCTTAAGACCATAAGTGATCCCAAATTAACTCATGTAATGACATGATGCTTGAGATACTAATTTAATATACATAAATAGGAAGTAATACGCGGAAGAGATGTCTTTAGTTGAGCATATTCAAAACAAAACTATTTAAAATGATTACAACTCTAGTTATACAAAATAAAACTAAAATTAAATACATCAACTATGAATGACCATCTATGAAGCCTCTACTAATACTGACTATTGGCAGTTGGGATATGACCCCCAACTATCCCTAATCAATTCAACTGAATAAAAATTCTTTTAGAACTATAGTTGACTCAAGTCCTCAAATTTGAAAAACTCATCACCTACTGACTGGAAGCTATAAATTATCTGATTATGATATATGTGCTACAACAGGTCCTAAATTATGAGACAATGTAGCACATAGACATATATATGGGTCGATACTTCTGAAATATGTTGAGTGTGTAGGGGTTATGTATCAGTATAACAGTAACTAAATATATTTATGGACTTTCAAATAATGCATGCTAAGTGAAAGTGAATCACCTTGAACTTGAATAAAACCGAAAGCTAAAAGATCATAAACCATGAATAGTAAAGCATACTGAATAAACTTTGTGAGCTACCACACTTAGTTTCTAAAAGCTTTACTTTTTTATTCTTTCTTTTGGGAGATTCTTCAAAACGATATAATCCATGTGAGCTATCATGGAGTTCAATGTCTTAACCTTGATTGGGAGAGCTATTCTACCCTTGCTATCAGAATAGAACCTTAACTTAAGTGATCACTATACTTAACCCATATTGGGACTTGAACCTATGGTGGTACGTAGTTCTGGGGTATGTGACCTCAGACTCATTCCCAACTCTGTGCTAAATACTACTCAGATATTTATTATATGCTCATATTTTAGTAAATCCTCTTTAAAATAGATTAAGGGTTTATAGAATGTAAACCAGTTATGCTTCCCTTTACTTTAAGTTATAATCAAGATAAACAAATGTGAATTCCATATCTTATCTTTAGATTAATAGATCATTCTTTTTTTTTTTGTATCATATGGGTGATAAATGATTGTGGATTTCAAGCATTATCTTGGAATTAAATGATTCAAACTTTTCTTGTAAACACAGTGCTTAAACTTAAGTCTTACAGCTCATACTTTCTTTCATATAACTTGTAATACAATATCATGCTTTAAACTCACTTGAAAATCATTAATCAATACTTTAAATCAAACTCATGGTATTCAACTCATAATAGATAATTCTTTAAGTCAAGACATAAATATATGAGAATAAGTATGAACATTAGTACTTTAATCACGTAAAAATTTCATAATCTCAAAACAAGATAACTTCGGTATGAACCCTAATTGCAAATCATATAACTTAAATTGCTAAACAAGTTTTGGGCACAAGGATGAAAGAATGTTCCTGTTCATAAACCCCACATATCCGAATTTCTCGATTTCTTGATGAAAGATTGAAAGTAGAACTTGAATTCTTAAGTTTCTTGGGGAACAAAGCTTAAATTTCTTGTACTTGGGAAGAAACCCTAATCATATTGTTCTTGAGAGTAGGAGAAGAAATAATGTGTTAAGTGATTGAGGATGGGAAAAAATAACTCCTTTTTAAGTTTTTAAGTCATGGAGGTAGGATTAAAGGTGAGGAAACAACCAAAATACCCCTAGGAAAAGTAAATACAAATTGCAGGATTTTTTAGTTGATGACATAGTTGATAGCTTATCAACTAGTTGATGTCTTATCAACTTAGTCATCAACCCATATATGGACTTGGATACTTGCTGATTAAGGTTGACGACTAGGGTGATAGTTCATTACTTAGTTGACTTCTTATCACTTCAAGTCATCACCTTATAGCTGGAGCTAATTATAATCGGGTTAAGGCTAATAATGAGGTTGATAGTTCATCACTTAGTTCACAACTTATCACCTCAAGATGTTACATTATAGCTGGGATGATTAAGGTTGACGACGATATTGAATACTCGTCATTTAGTTGATGGCTTATCACCTCAAGTCATCATCTTGTATCTAGAGTTGATCATATTTCTATTAAGGCCACAGAAGAGGTTGATAGCTCATCACTTAGTTGGCGGGTTATCACCTCAAGTCGTAACCTTGTTGATAGACAGACACTTTGAAGTAAAATGAGCATAACTTTCTACTCCAATATAGGATTAAGGTGAAACTAGATGCATTGGAAAGAAGAATCGAAGATATTTTATTTGATATATAGTAGGATGTATGAATCGATATATTATAGGAGATGCACTCTCTTAAAAGTTGATGCTTTTAGAATCGAGTACTAAAACTCAATTGATAAAAGTGTTCTCAACTCGACTTTGCTCTAAGTGCTTTGAACGACCATAATTCAAATTAAAAACACTTTATACACAAGGTTAATGGTCATGACACTGAATTATGGCTTGACTTAATAACTTTGGGGCCTTTAAACATATGACAGATAGTAAGAAACGTATCTAGGAGATTGTGGGGTATTACATTATCTCCTCTTTGGAGTCATTCATTGTAATGAACCATTTTACCATTACTAAATTATTCGTAATAAATTCATATTCCTCAATATTAACTTGGATCCAAAATATCCAATATTTTATTTATTATGTCATCTTGAAGTTTTCAGCAAAGATTCTAGCCTTCGAATGTGTCTAGATAGACTCAATCTTGATGAATTTAATTATTCATGAGTTTTAATATCAATAATTTATCTTGGAATTTCTTTAGGTATGAATTAAGGTCGTACAATATCCTTAACAGAAAGTTAAGTTTAAAACTTTCTTTTCAATATAGTTTCGATATGGGTTTTTATTAGGGTCAAATTTAAATGACCATATCTCATAGAATATAAAGAGTTAGGGGGTCCCATTAACTATAAAATTAAAGATCTCTGAGTCCTTTTACCAACTTAAAAAACCGTTCCTTTATCCAAATTCGAAGTAAGAAGTTATGACTATTTTATGGAGCACTATCTGGGATGAAATAGGATTTTGCTGTAGTAAAAATTCTGATGGTATTTAAATCAGCTTCAGCTTTATTTTAAGTCCAAAACTCCCAAAATTCATTCCCCAATCCTAGAGAGGTAATTTCCCAAGGCTTAAGGTAAAATTTCTTCATTACGGTAAGTTTTTCCATTATTTATTTGTCTTTTAATCCTTTAATATCTTAGAATCCTTAGATAGACCTTTAATGGTGGAATTCTTTTGGAAAATACTCATGGGTGTTTTTAATTTGACCTAGAGCTGCTTCTAAACTATAAATTAAAGATTCTAAAAAGAATTTCATAAATTAAATTATGAATTTTGATTTTTAGGAACCTTGAATTCCATAAAGATGAGACCTTTAGTACAAAAAGTCCATTAATGGAGATGGGTTAAGCTTGAATGAGCTAATTAATGATTAATTGAATTTTGGGGATGATGTATACCTAAGAATTAGTGGGTATGAATTTCCAAGATATTTGTTTGAAGAGTAATTATTTAATTACTCTTATTATTGCTTGGTTTTTATATGGTTAATTATTCCAAGGCATGAAGGAAAGGAAAGATCATCTTTGTTTCAGCTTGTCTCTTCAGAAATCTTGGTGTCCAGGTAAGCTAGGTTTAATGAGTAGAAGATTGTGTTATTTTATTTTTTCATAATTTAGAATTGATGGGAGAAAGCATGTCTAGGCCTGCGGGCATGGAGTTGAGGTGGATAAAGACACTAGCACTTAACTTTAATCCCAAAAACTATATTATTGATTGATTATGTGATATTTATGATATTATGTGGTATGTGTCCGAAAGAAGATTGTAGTAAATGTAGTATATGAACATGATGTTTTTTTTAGTTGTTCTAGTGATGAACCTAGTTGAGTTGTAATGGTATTAAGTTGTATATATTGTGCAATAATATGATGAGGAGATTTATGCTAAGATCTAATGTTGATGAACATAGTAATATCAAAGGGATAGATGACTTGAATTAGTGTGATGATTGTATTATGTGGAAAGAGGTAGAGGATAATGCTATGCGTGAAGGTGCTAGATATAGGTGGTGATGTTAGAACCCAAGTTGTGGTATTTAAGAAGATAATGATATTTTCAATAATTAATGAGTAATTAAGGCTCCAATAGTGACTTGTATGCATAAGAAGTAAATTGTGATTTATTTTATGATATTCTTGTTTTGATTGATAAAAATACTATATCTATTGGATGCCAATGAGAGGCTAAATTGGTGATAATGATGGTTTATTGAACTGTGCCTATGAGTGTCTTGTTTGATAATGATACCTCCTTAAAGTAATACTATGAATACTTGTTGATTGGTATTCAGACATACATAAAATTTTTGATGCTTAGATTGTTGATGCGTGTATAGATGATTATTGAAAATTTACTTGATGAAATTGTCATATGACTTTAAGTGTACTTGTAAACTTATTACATTGTGTTTTATGCTGTGAGCTGTGTAAATTTGATATTGATAATGCTTGTTTATGGTGGATCGGGTACCATACCGATACAGATATATATATGTTGGATCGGGTACACACCGGTATGGATATATACATGTTGGATTGAGTACCTCACCTGTACGGATATATATATGTTGGATCGGGTACCACGCTGGTACAAATATTTATATATTGGATCGGGTACCACACCAGTATAGATATGTATATGTTGGATCAGGTACCACGCTGGTACGGATATATATATATATTGGATCGGGTACCACGTCAGTACGGATATGTATATGTTAGATTGGGTACCATACCGGTACAAATATATATATGTTGGATCAGATACCAGCCGGTACGGATATGTATATGTTGGATCAGGTATCACCTCGGTACGGATGTACGGATATGTATATGTTGAATCGAGTACCACACCGGTACGGTACATGAACATAGATTGTTCCCTGCAGGTCATGACTATTTGGGTAAAAATAAGTCCTATAGCATGTGTGTACATATTTGTGTTGAGTCTGTGGATGTTTATTGTAACACCTCGAATCTAGTACCCAAAATGCTACATGGTACTCATGACCCCGAAGGACCACAAGCTAACCCATGACTGATATCTGTACCTGAACGCAACATAATGTACGTATATAAATGTGGAAACATAAGCTGTCAGGACATAAGGTTCAAATCTGAAGCATAAAATTTGATAAAACAATGTTTAAATGGGGTATAGAAATACCCAAAACTGAAATAAACTATCTGAATATACTATAGTCTGAAAGCCTCTAAACTGTCTGAATAAGGAGTTAATGGGACATGTCCCCAACTAACTCCAACTATTGAAATAAAATAAGTACTGAAATGATAAAGTAATGATCATGTCCTCGAAGGATGAGGAGTCACTGCTAACTCTGACTGCTGGATACTGGAATGCTAATGATGCTCTGAGCTCGTACTTCTGAACATATGGCGTAAAGTAAAACATCAAAATGCAAATGCGTCAGCACAATTGAATGTACTGGTATGCATCTGAGGTAGGCTGAATGCAAGGGTTCACATGCATGAACAATACTAAGTGACTGTATAACATAAACGTGAGAATACATGCATGAAAAAGTAACTGTAACGGAGACCATACTGGCACTAGGTACTGAGTTCTGAGTACTGATTTACTAACATATGGGTTTACTGATATTGATAACTGAGTCTACTGAATACTGGGGAACTGATGGTATATTACTGATAGAGGAATAATTGTTTCTAACAGTTCTAATTATGAAGAACTGGTCTGATTGACAGTATCTGACAGTCCTAAAATTGATTACTAGTAACATGAGTTACTGATAACTGACATAACTGAGATAATTGGTGTAACTGATATAAATAATACCGAGCGAATGTATCTGACAGTATGTGTTCGGATGGAACTAGCTGAGTTTCATACTATTTTGAGTTGACTATATCTGATAGTCCTGAATTCTGTAGAACTATCTGAGTTCTATTACTGAGACTGAATGACTGTATCTGACAGTCCTGATTCTATAACTAAAACTGTGGGAAGTAGTTATCTAACGGACATGCCCCAAATAATCAAAATATAGCTGAGTTGGGGTCCAATCTATAAGCCCAATTGGAAGGGTGTCAATACCGCGCCATTGGTAAGGACAATCTATGAGTAACCCTCATATAATAGGTAACTCTAGTGAGAACGGTCGAAACCCTCATATAACAGGTTAAGCCACCTTATCTATCCACATATAACAGGATATGATGTCTCAACCTACGCTGGCAATGTAGTTCAGGAACACAAGGATTGCTTCTAAGAATCTCACCCTCATATAACAGGTGAGTTCCCATCCTTGGATTTTCTCGGTGCTAATTCCTACGCCCATCTGAATAGACACTGAACCTAATTAAATATACTAGACTAGACTAAATTTATGAAGTTTCATTGACTAACAGAATACTACTGAGATTTCTGAATTTGCTGAGATTTTCTGAGTCACATGATTGACTGAGTTCTATGAATCATGGCTTGACTGAGGATATCGTGAAACATGAAACTGGCTCTAGATACACAGCTATATCTTTCGGGTACAAGTACCCCTAAGACTCGATGAAAGGAAATTGAAAAAGCATGACTTTCTTGAATACATGGCCAAGATCACCAATTCATACTACAACAGTAGGGGATATTTCATGAAGCACATAGTTATTATAATCTTGTATATATCTTAGAATCCACATGATCATGTCTTAACATCATCATTTTAATATCATGATTATATTATCACGCCATTGCATTACACAACAATCCTCATGGAAATTATTTTAAACATAGGGGAACACATACATTCATAATTTGGGTCACAATCTAACTATCAAGCATAATTTCTATTCTACTAGGTATTTTATCAAACACTTAGGTTGCATTATATAAGGCTTAGGCATGATCATGAATTTAATACAACCTTACTTTGCAATTCAATCAAATTTCATGATTTCAGTCCATATATTAGCGTAATTTCATAAATACATAATAAAGGTTCCATCTTGGAATTCATACAACAACAACACCTAAACATATTCAATTCATAGAATGAATTGAACAATTCGTAATTTAAAACTTGATTCTTGGGCTTCATGGATGAAAGGAGTCCATGAATGAACACTATGCATACCTTAGATGGAAGATTCTTGATGATTCACGGAGAAATTTGCTTGAACTTGGATCCCCAATTGAAAATCCTAATGTGTTCTTGAGAGTATTTTGAGAGAAAAGGGTGTATTTTGGTGTAAATAAGGCTTAAGCCCATGTTTAAGCCTTATATAGGGTTGGGAAAATTATCCCTTTGCCATTAAAAATATGGACATTTAATGAATAAATAATTGGGCACCGACACTATGAGAGGCGCGGCATGTCGATGGCTGCTACTCTATACCCGATACGGTGCGCCATGAACGCGTTGAGTCTCAGTTGTTTTGGCTCTAGCAGTCTGCACAACTGGTGACCAACGTAATTAGCGATGCGGCGCACCAAGATCGCATTGTTCCACTATTTTGGACTTCTAATCTTGATCTAAAAAAGTTTTTGAAAAATCCAAAACTTGTCCAAGAACACCTATTGACCAACCTAATCTTGAATCAATAAAAATACGAACCATTAAAGGACATTAAGGTGGAAAAATTAATTTTCCAACTTTTGAAGGCCAAAATTAAGCTAAGTCTGGAATGTAGCTACAATTTTCTAAGTCTAGGACCCCCTTGACACACTTAAAGGACTGTATTAAGCTTTAGAATTTTATGGGGTTTTACATATATAGTGTGGTTGATACTCTTGATGGTTATTTGACTTGTTTGTGAGAACCATTTGATCTGTTATTGCTGTATTATTGATTCATTGGGTATTTGATTGTGTGATATGTATTTAAAAAAGTGAAAATTTGTACTTACTTATATGTTGGTTGACTTGCTTCATTTATACGTATTTTGATCATAGCTTACCAGAATGGCTAGTTATCATTATTTAATATTATAAGAGAACATTTGGTTGTTAGCCCAAGTGTTGTGTGGGTTGTCTATGACTACGGGTTAGTTCCTGTGAATATAAGCATGATAAAAATAAGGTGAATAAAGAGAAATAGTGATGTTTATAGTTGGATTCTGGTCAATTGTGTGAATTAATGAGGCTAGAGTAGTTAGTAGTGAATATGATATTGATGGAGTTGGAAGAGTAGTTGGATGATGTAAGTTATATAGGTAAAGTAATAATGTTATTACAACCTTAGTTGAATTATATTCCATTCAAGATGTCATGATTTATTTTCCTTAATTCTATTTTATGATTATATGGACTAACACAATCGGCTGATGATGCCTACCAGTACGCGTGGTTGTACTGACCCTACTCTTCTACATTTATTTTTGGGGTGTAGACTAGATGCAGGTTAGTTTGTAGTTACTATATGGATGATGATATTCAACACTAACTTCTGCACTTTCTTCCTGGCAGATGTTAGAGTCTTTGTATTGTTTATTTTACTACTAGTTATGTTGTAATAGGTAGCTCTTGTACATGTCTGGCCAAGTCTTGGGACAATGAAGGACATTTGTATGAAGTTTTTAAAGAAATTTATTTAGTAGTATTTAATTTATTTATTATATTTAATTCAGTATTTCCTTAAAAACAGAAGTCTTTCGAATATTTTTAGTTAGGTAACAAGGGTTCTCCTGGCTACTTAGAATAGTTTAGATGCCCGCACGATCCATTAACATGGGTCGTGATATTCTTCCTCGAATGATGGGTAGGAATTTATTGAAACTTTAGAAATATAGAATAACGTAGACATGACATGTCTTCTAATAAAGGATATAGTTGAGCTGAAACATTACAACTTCTATCATGAAACTGATTTCTAACTTGACTTGACTCTATTGACTAAAAGGAGTTGATTTATGCTCAGATTTTAGAACTCACTTAAAATGTTCATGATACAATCATACATATAGATTGAGAAGTGATAACAGATGCAATAAAATTTCAAGAGTTACTAAGGATGGAATAAAGTGTGTAAATTCTTATTAGAAATTATCCCTTAACAAAGCACATATAAGAATCAAAGGAAAAGGGTTTCATGGCATCGCCAAGTATATTGTGTAGGCATGAATCATGAGTTAACGAGACTTAGGTCGTACAAGGGGTATTAAAATGTCTGAGCTGGAATACTTGGAAAAATGAGATCATGCACTAAACGCCTATGAGCTGAACCATGACTACATAGCTGAATCTGAAACATAATGCATGGACTGAACTGAATTTGAAACTTACACGTATTTGAACAACTTACCTCATGGAATAGCCATATTCATGAAACTTAATATTGTAAGACTAGATGAAAAGATGAAAAACCAAAGGAACTTGTCTGTCTGATTGCTAAACTGAATTATTGGCTATATAGACTGAATTATACTGAAAGCTTATACTCAACTGGAGTATTTCTTCAACATACTTTGAAAGAAGTTCTATTACATTAAGGAGAAGAGAATATTGGGAATGATCTAAATAAGATATCGGCATAAGGAATATAAACATGGCTACAACTCTATAACCATGGACTACAGACTTATAAAACATAAGCTAGGATAGAATTACTATGCCTTACACAACATAACTTCCACTTTCAAGCTTAAACATACTTCTCAAATACTCCCTCAACTATAAGTTTCCCATTCAATATTACATTTCACTTGATTTCACTTATAATCTTCACATGGGCTTTGATAACTCTATCTACTAAAGTCTGAGCTGAACTGAATTCTCTCATTATGTTCAAGCCTACTCAAAGTCTCAAGGTACCACACATAACACCATAATAGTAGTGTTAACCACAAATTCAATATCTATGTGTTTTCAGAGTTCTCATCTCAAGAATGTTACTCCTCACCACTTCAACAACTAACTTTAAACACTTACTAGGATTTTACTAAATCACAATGCATCCATTCACTTATATACCTACATGAAAATCAATCCTATCATTATAACCACATACGAATTTCTAGGCAAACATACATAAAATCATCTTTCTCATATTATCTAAACCTTTATCAATAACAACTTTCTTAGACTTTCTTAAGAAGCCACACATGGAGTTCTCAACTAACCATGACATGTACCAAACCTTTGCCAAAATCTTCCTTCACAATTATAACCTTAGATAAAAAAAGCATAAAATAATATTTTCCTAATAAGAAATATTTACTCACTCCCATTTTAACCATTGTTAATTCAATTTCATAGCTACTATCTTGACATATGGAGAGGTCACTGAAAGGTTAGAACATGAGGACCTGAAGCATGAAATAATACTATGCATAACATAATAATTAACTGAGGTCTAAGGAATAGAGCATCAAAGGAATGAATTCATTAATGAGATCTAATCTGAGGACATACATGGCATAATCTGAGTTTCGCTGATCATGAAGAGTGCACCTTGAATCATGGGAACAGAGCATACTATAAAGCATGAGTCATTAGTCATGAGCTGCAAGACCTGATTTTGGAGTTCATAAATTCATTGAATGTGATTTTTAAGTGCATGAAGATGAACTATGATCATAGATATGACTTGTAAGGTTGGAGCACATGTCGTGATAACTAAAGTACAACAAGTCAAACTGAGATAATAATGGGTTGGGCAACTTTCCCCCCTACTAATGTTCTACAACACACTGGCATCACTACTAGAATCTAAGAGATTGACTTGGTTCATTGTTCTATCATCTTACCCTTAGATTTAAGCCATTGTTCTAAATTTGTGGACCCCATTCATAAACTCTAAACTGAATTACCACCACTTTACTACAGAGTCTAAGATATAACAATGCACATACTTAATAACTCACCTTTAAAAAGTTTACTTGAAAGTTTAAAGCCCACTTCTAATACTTCCTTCTAAGATAGAACTCTGAACTTTTAATATTACCAATAAACATCCTATCTTAACTTAAACACTTACTAACTTAGAATATTCGGGAGCATCACCGTACCTTGAGTTTGTACCAACTAGAATTTCAACTCTTCTTCTATTAGCTCAATTCTCCAAGATTCAAACTTATTTTATCACTTAACATGGATATCCCAAACTTTTTTATGAACTATACTAAATTCATTCTTGAACACTCTCAACATATATCATCCTTAACTTTCTCTATCTTCAAAATCATTATCATATACTTACCCCTCTTCTCGACAACTTACTTGCCTCTCTAAACACTTAATCTGCCTCATTTCCTTCATAGCCGACAAATATCACATCCCTAAAGTTATAATTTTTCCTAAACCTTGAGAATTACCATTACACAATAATACCCAACATCATAACCTAAAATCCATAACTTAGCTGGTAAGAACATCATATACTACATTACAGCTTCATTCACACTTATCAACTCAAGGGTAATATTTATGCACAGACACTTTAAAAACATAGAAATACTACAATCCCATATTACCATTAGCACACCTCTAAATCACACCTACACCATCACACTTAATTTTGAATCAACAAACATAAACCATTGCATATACTATTTCAAGCTTCTGATTCACCTTTCATACAACTAGCCCCATGGATAAGAAATCTATTAAATCTAGATTAATACTATCCCTACTTTACTGCTATTAAATATCTAGTTTCAAGTTTCTAACACTGGGTCATATGCTATCAAAGGATTTTGAGAAGGGATCCGAAAGCACATCTGACTTTGGCTTTTGTACGATTTTTCATGAATAAGAATGAACATTTCAAAGTTTAGAACATAAGGGCACTAATGGGATCATTTTTTAATCTCACATGCAATCTCATAATGATCTTTGGGGACTGTCTGAGAAAACTTTATCAATAGGAATTTAAACTTCACTATTTCTTTTACCTCAAGAATATGGCAGAGTTGGCATGAATGGAGAAAGATGAGAGTCTGCGTAAGTTTCTTAGAAAACATATCTACAATACAATCAGAGATATTAAAGAGGGGAAACATTTCTTAGATGCCCTGTAGCCTTTCCAAGAAAAGTATAGATATCTCCTTATCGTTCTACAAAACTCTACTAGACACGACTTTATGGACACTCTAGGACACTTGAACTATATGCTCTGATACTAAGTTTGTAACGCCCCTATACTACCCCTGAACATTACCGGTGCTTAGGACCACAAGTGATCTAAAACTAACCCATGTACTGGCATGATGCTTGAGCTATAGATTTAATATACATAAAAGAGGAAGTAATATGCTGAAGAGATGTCTTTAGTTGAACATATTCAAAGCAAAACTATTTAAAATTATAACAACTAAAGTTATATAAAATAAAACTAGAATTAAATACATCAACTCTGACTGACCGTCAATGAAGCCTCTACTAATACTAACGATATGTAGCCGGGACATGAACCCCAGCTATCCCTAATCAATATAACAGAATAAAACTTCTACTAGAAATATAGTTGACATGATTCCTCGAATCAAAAGAATGCTTCACCTGCTGACTGGAAGTTGCAAACTATCTGATTATGATGCGTGTGCTACAACTGGTATCTATATTATGAGACAATATAGCACATAGGCATATATGTGGGTCAGTAATTCTGAGATATACTGAGTATGTGAGAGTGAATGCATAAGTGAAACAATAACTTAATATATTCATAGACTTTTAAGAAATGCTAAGTGTAAGTGACTCACTTTGATCTTGAATGAAATTGAAAGTTGAAAGATCATAAACCATGTATAGTAAAACATACTGAATAAACTTTGTGAGACACCACAATTAGTTTCTAAAATCTTTACTTTTTTATTCTTTCTTTTGGAGATTCTTCTAGCCGACTTAAAACATGTAAGCTATCATGGAGTCCAACATCTTACCCATGTGGGGAGAGTTGTTCTACCCTTTCCATCAAAATAGAACCTTAGCTTAAGTGATCACTATACTTAACCCATATTGGGACTTGAGCCTATGGTGGCACATAGTTTTGGGCATGTGACCTTGGATTCATACCCAACTCAGTGCTAAATAATACTCCCATATTACTTATATGCTCATACTCTAGGAAATCCACCTTAAAATAGCATAAGGATTTATAGAATGAAAACAATTTGTGCTTCTCTTTACTTTAATTCATAATCATGATGAACAAGTATAGGTAATATACCTTATCTTAGGATCAAAAGATCAATCTTTGCATTGTATCATAAGGATTATAAATGATTGTGGATTTCAAGCCTTATCTTGGACTCAAAAGATTAAAACTTGTCTTGTAAACTTAGTGCTTAAACTAAAAACTTAAATCTCATACTTTCTTTCATATAACTTGTAATATAATATCATGCTTAAAACTCACTTGGAAATCTTTAATCAATGCTTCAAATCAAACTCATGATATTCAACTCGTAATAGAGAATTCTTCAAGTCAAGACCTAAATATATGAGAATTCTTCAATCCAATTTTTTTTTCATAATCTCAAAACAATATAACTTGGGTATGAACCCTAATTTCAAATCATATAACTTAAAATTTTAAACAAGGTTTGCGCACAAGTGTGGAAGAATGTCCTTGTTAATAAACCCCACATACCTGAATTTCTTGATTTCTTAGTGAAAGCTTGAAATTGGAACTTGAATTTTTGAAGTTCTTGGTGAAGAAATCTTGAATTTCTTGTTCTTGGGATGAAACCCTAATCTTATTGTTCTTGTGAGTGGGAGAAGAAATAATGTGTTCAGTGATTGAGGATGGGGAAAAAATAATGCCTTCTTATGTTTTTAAGTCGTGGGAGTAGAGTTTGAGGTGAGGAATAGACCAAAATACCCTTAGGGAAACTAAATAAAAATTGTAGGATTTATTAGTCAATGACTTAGTTGATAGCTTATCTACTAGTTGATGGCTTGTAAACTTAGTCATCAGCCCATAGATGGACTTGGACACTTGCTGATTGAGGTTGACGATGAGGGATATATCCCTTCACTTAGTTGACAGCCTATCACCTCAAGTCATCACCATGTAGCTGGAGCGGATCATATTAGGGTTACGGATGACGATGAGGTTTATAGCTTATCACTTTGTTGATGATTTATCACCTCAAGTCATCACTTTGTAGTTGGGACGGTTAAGGTTTGTGATGACGTTGACAGCTCGTCACTTAGTTTATGGCTTATCACTTCAAGTTATCACCTTGTATCAGGAGTTCATCATATTTTGGTTAAGGCTAATGATGTGGTTGATAACTTGTCACTTAGTTGACGGCCTATAACCTCAAGTCGTCACCTTGTATCTGGAGTTGAATATATTTTGATTATGGCTGACGACGAGGTTGATACATCATCACTTAGTTGACAGCTTATCACCTTATGTTGTCACCTTGTTGACAGACGAGCACTTTAAAGTAAAATGAGCATAACTTTCTACTCTGATATAGGATTTAGGTTAAACTAGATGCGTTGGAAAAAAGACTTGAAGATCATTCATTTGATTTATAGTAGGTGACATGAATTGATATAATTGAGGAGACACACTCATTTAAAGTTGATTCTTGTATAATCAAATATTAAAACTCAATCGATAAAAGTATTCTCAACTCAACTTTGCTCCAAGTGCTTCCAACGACCATGATTCGCATAGAAAACAACTTATAAACAAGGTGAATGGCCATGAAACTGAATTATGTCTTGACATAATCACTTTGGGGCCTTCAAACTTATGACGGATAGTCGGATGCATATCAAGGAGCTTGTGGGGTATTATATTTTCTTCCCCTTGGAATCATCCGACCTCGAAAGATGGGTATGAACTTTTTGAAACTTTAGAAGTATGGAATAAGGAAGACATGATATGTCTATTAATGAAGGATATAACTGAGCTGAAACCTTAAAACTTCTATCATGAAACTAATTTCTAAGATGACTTGACTTTACTAACTATAAGGAGCTGATTTATGCTCATATTTTAGAACTCACTTAAAATGTTCATGATACAATCATACATATAGAATTCCAAAGTGATAACTGATGCAATAAAAATCCAAGAGTTACTAAGGTTGGAATAAAGTGTGTATATTCGCATTAGAAATTATCCCTCAACAAAGCACGTATAGGAATCAAAGGAAAGGAATTTATGGAATCGCCAAGTACATTATGTAAGCACGAATCATGAGATCATGAGACTTAGGTCATACAAGGGGTAGTAAAATGTCTGAGCTAGAATACTTGGAAATCTAAGATCATGCACTCGACACTTATGAGCTGAACCATGACTACATAGCTGAATCTGAAACATGATGCATGGACTGAACTGAATTCAAAAATTACATGTATGCAAACAAATTACCTTATGGAATATCCATATTCATGATTGTAAGACAAGATGAAAAGATGGAAAACCATAGGAACTTGTTTGTATGTTTGCTAAATTCAATTGTTGGCTATACATACTGAATTAAACTAAAAACTTATACTCAACTAGAGTATTTCTTCAACATGGTTTGGAAGAAGTTCTATAACATTAGGCAGCAGATAATCTTGGGAATGATCTAAATAAGATATCTACATAAGGAATAGCAACAGGACTACAACTCTATGATAATGGACGACAAGCTTATAAAACATAAGCTAGGATAGAATTACTATGCCTTACGCAACCCAACTACTACTTTTAAGCTTACACATACTTCTCAAATACTCCCTCAACTATACTATTCCCCTTCAATACTACACTTCACTTGAGTCCACTTATAATCTTCACATGGGTATTTATAACTGTATCTACTAAATTCTGAGGTGAACTGAATTCTCTCACTATGTTCAAGCCTACTCAAAGTCTTAAGGTGTAATGCCCCGATTTTTTGAACCGAAACGATACACGATACTCATGACCTCGAAGGACCACAAGCTAACCCATGACTTACATCTGTACCTGTAACTACATAATATACATAAAAAATATGGAAACATGAATAAAGAGGGCATAAGGTTCAATCTTGAATAATAAAATATCTGAAATATGGTGGTATCACAGTACCAAAACAAAAATGAAAATACTAAAGACTAAATCTGAAAACTCTATATCTTCTGAAAGCCTCTAAACTGTCTGAATAAGGAGTTGAAGGAATATGTCTCCAACAATCTACCTAAACTGAAAATAAACTGAAATACTAGAACAATAAATGTAACGATTATGTCCTCAAAATATGAGGACTCATTTCTTACTGAACTACTACTGCTGATATGGAATCTGCACCTCAGAACCTATGCTGTAACATAAAAAGAAAGCACCATAGTGGAAATGGTCAGTAGAACTAAATTACTGAGTATACGTGGGGTAGGCTAAATGCATGGGGTTTATATGCATGAAAATGCTGACAAATATGAATGTGAGAATACATACATACATACATATGTAACTGCTACTAAACTCGTGGAGATACTGACTACTTGAGTTTGAACTCTGACAACATGAGTTTTGTGAACTTGAGATTCTGAATGACTGATAACATGGATGACCGTATCAAATAGTCCTAATTCTGGGGAAAACTATTTGAGTTCCAAACTGTATCTGAACATCTAAGTCTGAGATCAGTCCTAGTTAATGAGTGATCTCTGAAACTTGTAATGAGAATACTCGACTGAATCTGAGATTGAGATCAAGCCTGTCTGCCGGGTGACCTCTAGATCTAACAATAAGCATCTGAATATGGGACCAGGCCTATTTGACAGGATAGTCCAGGAATAAATGGAACTATCTGAGTTCCTTACTGAGATCGATGACTACATCTGATAGTCCTGATTCCTAATTTTCTACTCTAAACACTGAAACTAAAACTGTAACTATAATTGTAACTGTGGAAGGTAGTAACCTAACCGACATGCCCTGATACTATACTGGTGGGGTCCAATATTTTTCCTGATTGGAAAGGTGTCAATACCGTGCCACGGGTAGAGTTCTCTACTATGGTCAAGCCTCTTTGACGAGTGACCCTGAACAGGAAATCAAGCCTAAGGCAATATAATAGTCCAGCATAGCCTTAATCTAATGGGTGACTCCTTTCCTTCACTGGATACGCAGTTCTAGAGTTTAGGGATTGCTGCTAACGGCTCTGCCTATATAATTGGAAAAACTGCCATCCCTGCACTCCCTCAGTGCAAGTCCGCACTCCCAACTGAAAGACTTTAAAAATATTAACTGTGCTGAACTGACAAACTGAAATAAACTAATTTATAAACTAATTAACTGAGCTAATAATATTTTCTTAGCTGAACAAAGATGAATTCACTGAGTTTCGTTGACTGACGGAAAAGTTACTTGAGATCTGAGGTCTGACTGAGAGTATTGAAACTACTGGGACTACTAAACTACTGAGATTTCTAAGTTTTTTCTGAGTCACATGACTAACTAAAATCTATGGAGAATAGCTTGACTGAGGATGTCTTGAAACATGACACTAGCTCTAGGCACACAACTATAGTTTTCGGGTACAAGTACCCCTAGGACTCGATGAAAAGAAACTGACACACATGACTGACTTGATCATAAGAGTAGAGTCCACAATTCACAATATCATAAGTAAGGATTTCATAATAAGAATGATTCTCAACAAACTATCACATGATCGGGAATGCACACAACATGTATATACTTGCATGGCTTCAATAACATGGTAATTCCATATCACAACAATATCATGAGCATATCATACAACATCGTCAATTTAAGACAATAGCATGGGGATCACGTTGAACATAAACTTAGAACATGGAATAGTCATTTAGGACTTATTATGTCATAAAAGCATGATTTCTATTCCCTTAGGTATTTTCACAAACACCTTACATGCACATCTTAGGAATAGTTTGGTTCATCAAGATTAAAAATATTCAACCACCAATTTCACATATTTATACATTAAATACCACCATATCCTCACACAAAACATACAACGATCCTATATCAGGGATTATCAAACTCCAACCACATGAACATCAACCACCAATAACATAAACATCATAATACATAGTTTAGAAGATGGTTCTTGAGCTACATGGACGAAAGGAGTCCATGAATAAACTCACGCATACCTTAGAAGGAAGATTCTTGATGATTGACGGAGGAATTTACTTGAAATTGGATCTTCAAGCTTAATTATGTAACCCTAGTTGTTTTTCTCTTTTAGTGCTCTTGGATGATGAAATTAAAATGTTAGTAGGGTTGTAATGAAATTAGGAGATATATATTTCATAGGGTTAAGTTTAGGGACGTGTAAGGAGAGTTAAAAGACTTAATTACCCTCAAAATAACTCAAAACGGAGTGTTTAAGTCACTTGAAATCATAAAAGGTGCACCGCATATGATATCGCATATATTTACATAGGTGCCGCATATAATATCGCCTAAATTTACATAGGCACCACATATGATATCGCCTATATCTACATAGGCGCCGCGTATGCTATCACCTATATTTACATAGGCGTCGCATATGCTTTCCAGTGGCCATGTGCAATTGGTTAAGCGATGCACTCTACTTCGCAAAGCCATAACTCCTGGCTCAGGTGTCGAATTTTGATGAAATTGGTATCGTTGTTAAGCTAATTCGATTCTCTATAATTTGGTGTGTAGAAATATGTAGAAATAACTCATTAACATTGAGTTATACTCATTCAAATATGACCCTTATGAAGTCAAACACTAAAACTTGATGGATTCAAAAACTCTTAGCTTGTATTACCTTAAGTGACTCATATGAACATTCTTAACGCATCATAAGCTATATTATCGCTAGGATACTCATTATAAGTCATGTACTCAAGCATGAATCACAGGATAGGAGGTTTAATATGTAGGAAAAATGGTTCGTCTTCTAGCTTAGAAACATACGGGGTATTACAATATCTCCCCCTTGGGAATATTCGTCCTTGAGTGAAAATTTACTGAGGCGGGAGAGATGATAAGATGAAGTACGTACAAGACATACACTACTGAAACATGGTTTCATGACTGAAATGATTGAAAGCTGAGCACAACATACTGTACATGCATATCTGATGCCTGGGAAGCTGATTCATGAATATAAAACTGAGGAATCTAATAAAGTAAGTATTCTCAAAATAAGAATGCAAATTTGATGCACAACTGAAAGGCTGAATCCATGCATATCTGATGCATGATTACATGAATAACATGATATGTAAATGTTTGAGTAAAAATACTGATAAATAGTATTTTCTCTACTGAACACGTATATCTAATGCCTAAATATTTGACTGAGCTAACTCTTGAAAGATTTACTGATTATTCCATGGCACTTGATAACTAATATATAACGGGAACATAAAAGCATCAAGAAAAGATGGGGTATCGCCTCCTTTGGACAGTATGTCCCTCTAGGAATGTTTACCTTGCTGGGATACTGGGGTGATGCACAGGGAATCTACGAACTAGATTATAACTAAACATTGGAGAGCTGAGACTAATGCATGATGAATGAACTAAACTAGAGCTACTAATGTTACTGACTAACTCATGTGGAAATATAAGCTCAAACGAGTGCAAGATATCTAATAATGCATACAATAATCATGAAAAACTTGTAACATACCCGAACCTAGGTTAGGGAAACTTTCTGGATCATGGTGAGTCTGGTGTGAATAGAGTCAATTCTAACGCTGACCACCATTGGTGCTGGGATTTGCGGCCTGCTCACACGAATCTCTACCTTTCTGAGCTAACACTCTACACTCCCGCATTCTGTAGCCTGGCTTACCGTACCCAAAACATACCTGACTATTAGCTCTGCATGCCCCTAGATGATTCTTGTCACACTCTCCAGAAAGTGGATAAGTACGCTCACTTCTAACACTACTCTAGGCTTTGGAGCCTGGCGCCCCACCATGACTAACATCTCCAAAGTTAGGTATGGGCACACTAGCTAAAGATGGAATAGGGGCTGAATTTTTCTGACTATGGTGAAAACGATTACCACCCTATGACCCAGCCAGAGAAAAGCTGTAACTACCTATTTTGAATCTCTTATTAGATCTCTCCATCTTCTTAGACTTATTTACCTCTATCTGCTGAGCATGCATCATTAACATAGCAAGGTCCATGTCCCTATTGAGCGTAGCTATTCTATACTCTTTCAATACTAACCCGAACACACCAGTCACAAACTTACTCATACTCACTCTGGGGTCAGCTATCAAGTGAGCAGCATACTTAGCTAACTGGTTGAACTTAAGACAGTACTCCTTCACTATCATGGAGCCTTGTTTTAGGTTCATAAGCTCTTATACCTTAGCTTCTCTCATATCTAAGGGGAAAAACTTATCTAAGAAGGCATCTTGAAATATCTGCCAATTCATGGGAGTTGCATCTTCCCCTCTACTCTTCTTCCACAACACTACCCAATCATGAGCAATACCTTTCAGCCTATAGGACGCTAATTCCATACTCTCCTACTTTGACACATGCATGATTTGGGTGATCTGATCTTCTTTACCTTTTCTAGATACAACCATGGGTCCTCACCTGTTATTGACCTAAGGAATTTTGGAGGGTTCATTCTCACAAAATTTCTGATTTTGGCTATATATGAATCCCCATCTTGCTGGGATGGGGATGTAGTCTATCGGTTGCAATGAACACTAGTGGTCATATCCAGGGCTTGCGCCTGAAAATCAGCCCAAAATTCTACTTGTGATACATTTTCATTCATAGAATCTGCGGGCCGCGGGGCTGACTGATTCCCTGTTCTCTTCTTAGGAGGCATGTTCTGCAAACATAAGAGGAACACGGATTAAACTGAGCGTTCAACTTAAGCTTTTTCTTACTAGCACGATATGAGAACTGAAAGAAGGGAAACTGTTCCTAAAACATCTTATAGTCTCCTGTACATAAATGTGGCATGCAACACACCCATGTACAAGACACTACTAGATGTGGCTTTCAGACTTCCTAGGACTCTGTTGAACCTTAGGCTCTGATACCAAGTTTGTAATGCCCTAATTTTTTGAATCAGAATTCTACATGGTACTCATGACCCTGAAGGACCACAAGCTAACCTATGACTGATATCTGTACCTGTAACTGTATAATATACATATAAAATGCAGAAACATGAACAAAGAGGGCGTAAGGTTCAATCTTGAATAATAAAATATTTGAAATAAGGTGGTATCCCAGTACCAAAACAAAATTGAAAATACTTAAGTCTAAATCTAAAAACTCTATAATCGTTTGGAAGACTCTAAACTGTCTGAATAAGGAGTTGAAGGAACATGTCTCCAACTAACTCCCTAAATTAAAAATAAACTGAAATACTGGAATAGTAAATGTAACAATCATGTCTTCAAAAGATGAGGACTCACTGATTACTGAACTTCTACTGCTGATCTCGAATCTGCACCTCAGAACCTATGGTGTAACATAAAAAGAAAGCACCATTGTGCAAATGCGTCAGTACAACTAAAGTACTGAGTAACGTGGGAGTAGGCTAAATGCATAGGGTTTATATGCATGAACATGCTGACTTATATTAACTGAGAATACATACATACATACATATGTAACTACTACAGAACTCGTGGAGATACTGACTACTTGAGTTTAAACTCTGACAACATGAGTTTCGTGATACTGAGATACTGAATGACTGATAACATGGATGACTGTATCTAACAGTCCTATTTCTAGGGAAAACTATCTGAGTTCCAAACTATATCTGAACATTTAAGTCTGACATTAGTCCTAGCTAATGAGTGATCTCTTAAACTTGTAATGAGAATATTCGACTGAATCTGAGATTGAGATCAAGCCTGTCTGCCGGGTGACCTCTAGATCTAATAATAAGCATCTGAATATGGGACCAAGCCTATCTGATGGGATAGTCCAGGAATAAATGGAACTATCTGAGTTCCTTACTGAGATCGATGACTATATCTAATAGTCCTGATTCCTGATTTCTACTCTGAAGACTGAAACTAAAATTGTAACTGTAACTGTGACTATGGAAGGTAGTAACCTAACCGACATACCCTGATACTATACTGGTGGGGTCTAATAATTTTCCTGATTGGAAGGGTGTCAATACCGTGCCACGGGTAGAGTTTTCTACTATGGTCAAGCCTCTTTGACGGGTGACCCTGAACAGAAAATCAAGCCTAAGGCAATATAATAGTCCAGTATAGCCTTAATCTAATGGGTGACTCCTTTCCTGCGTTGGATACGCAGTTCTGGAGTTCAGGGATTGCTGCTAACGGCTCTACCTTTATAATTGGAAAAACCGCCATCCCTGCACTCCCTCGGTGCAAGTCCTTACTCCCAACTGAAAGACTTTAAAAATATTAACTGCGCTGAACAGACTAACTGAACTGAACTAATTTATAAACTGATTAACTGAGCTGATAATATTTTCTTAGTTGAACTAAGCTTAATTCACGGAGATCCGTTGTCTAATGGAAAAGCTACTTGAGATTTGAGGTCTGACTGAGAGTACTGAAACTACTGGGACTTCTGAACTACTGAGATTTCTGAGTTTTTCTGAGTCACGTGACTAACTGAAATCTATGGAGCATAGCTTGACTGAGGATGTCTTGAAACATGATACTAGCTCTAGGCACACAACTATAGTTTTTGGGTACAAGTACCCCCAGGACTCGATGAAAGAAAACTGACACACATGGCTAACTTGATCATAAGAGTAGAGTCCACAATTCATAATATTATAAGGATTTCATAATAAGAATGACTTTCAACAAACTATAACATGATCGGGAATGCACACAACATGTATATACTTGCATGGCTTCAATAACATGGGCATTCCATATCCCAACAATATCATAAGCATCTCATACAACATCATCAATTCAAGACAATAACATGAAGATCACGTTGAACATAAACTTAGAACATGGAATAGTCATTTAGGACTTATTATGTCATAAAAGCATGATTTCTATTCCCTTAGGTATTTTCACAAACACCTTACATGCACATCTTAGGCATAGATGGATTCATCAAGATTACAAATATTAAACCACCAATTTCACATATTTAAACATTAAATACCATCATATCCTCACATAAAACATAAAAAGATCCCAAATTAGGCATCATCAAACTCCCACCACATGAACATCAACCACCAACAACATAAACATCATAATACATAATTTAGAAGATGGTTCTTGAGCTTCATGGACGAAAGGAGTCCATGAATCAACTCACGCATACCTTAGAAGGAATATTCTTGATGATTGATAGAGGAATTTTCTTGAAATTGGATCTTCAAACTTAATTATGCAACCCTAGTTGTTTTTCTCTTTTAGTGCTCTTGGATGATGAACTTAAAATGTTAGTAGGGTTGTAATGAAATTAGGAGATATATATTTTGTAGGGTTACATTTAGGGACATGTAAGGAGAGTTAAAAGACTTAATTACCCTCAAAATAACTCAAAACGGAGTGTTTAAGTCACTTGAAACCATAAGAGATGCGCCGCGTATGATATCACATATATTTACATAGGCGCCTCATTTGATATCGCCTAAATTTACATAGGCGCCGCATATGATATCACCTATATCTACATAGGCGCCGCATATTCTATCGCCTATATTTACATAGGCGCCGCATATACTATTGCATATGTTTTTGTGTGCCCATGTGCGATTGATTAGGGGACGCACTCTACTTCGCAAAGCCATAACTCCTAGCTCGGGTGTCGGATTTTGATGAAATTGGTATCGTTGGAAAGCTAATTCGATTCTCTATAATTTGGTGGGTAGAAATATGCAGAAATACCTCATTAACATTGAGTTATACTCTTTCAAATATGACCCTTACAAAATCGTACACTAAAACTTGGTGGATTCAAAAACTCTTAGCTTGTATTACCTTAAGTGACTCATATGAACATGCTTAACGCATCGTAAGCTATTGTATCGCTAGGATACTCATTGTAAGTCATGAACTCAAGTATGAATCACAGGATAGGAGATTTAATATGTAGGAAAAATGGTTCGTCTCCTAGCTTAGAAACATGCGGGGTATTACATAAGGTACCACACATAACACCATAATACTAGTGTAAACCGCGACTTCAATATCTATGTGTTTTCAGAGCTTTTATATCAAGAATGTTACACCTTACCACTTTAACAACTAACTTTAAACTCTTACTAGGATTTCACTAACTCATAATGCATCCATTCACTTATATACCATCATGACATTCAAGCCTACCATTATAACCACATGCGAACTTCAATGAAAACACCCATAAAAGAATCTTTCTCATATTCTCTAAACCTCTATCAATAAACGCTTTCTTGCACTTTTCTTAAGAAGACACTTATGGAATTCTCAACTAACCATGACATGTACCAAGCTTTGCATCAATCTTCCTTCACACCTATAACCTTAGATAAAACAAGCATACAATAATTATTTCCAAATAAGAAATATTTACTCACTCCATCTAAACCATTGTTCATTCATTTTCAGAACTACTATTTTCACATAAGGAGTGGTCGCTAAAAGGTTAGAACATGAGGACCTGAAGCATGAAAGAATACTAAGCATAACATGATAGTTAACTAGGGACTGGAGAATAGAGTATCAAAGGCATGAATTTATTAAAGAGATCCAATCAGAGTGCATACATGACATAATCTAAGTTTCACTGATCATTAAAAGTGCACCGTGGGTTAGGGAACTTAGCATATTGTAAAGCATGAGTACATGAGTTATGAGCTCCATTACCTTAGTTAGGTGTTATAAAATTCATGGAAAATGATTTGTACTACTGAGTGAATGGGAACTCCTCATATTAGGAACTGGAAGCATACACAATTCTATAAAAAGTGCATTAAGATGAGCTATGATCATAAAGATGACTTGTAAGACTTGAGTAAATGTCATGATAACTGAAGTATAATAATTTAAAAGAAGAAGATAATAGGTTGGGCATCTTCCTCCCCTACTGATGTTCTGCAATACACTAGCATCACTACTAGATTATGAGAGCCTAACTTGGTTCCTTGTTCTATCATCTCCCCTTAGATTTAAAACATTGTTTTAAATTTGTGGACCATTGTCATAAACTCTAAACTGAACTACAACCACTTTACTCTAGAGTCTGAGATATAGCAATGCACATAATTAATAACTCACTTTCAAAGAGTATACCTGAAAGTGTAAAGCCCACTTCTAATACTTCCTTCTAAGATGGAACTCTTAACTTTTAATATCCCCAATAATCATCCTATCATAACTTAAACACTTACTTAGAATATTCGATAGTATCACCTTACTCTGAGTTTACACCATTTAGAATTTCAACTCTTCTTTCTATTAGCTCAATCCTCCAAGATTAAAACTTAGATTCCAACGTATAATATTAATATCCCCAAACTTTTTAATGAACTATACTAACTTCATTCTTGAACACTCCCTTAACATATATAATCCTTAACTTTCTCTAGCTTCAAAAATCATCATTATATACTTACCCCTTCTCGACAACATACTTATCTCTCTAAACAGTTAATTTACCTCATTTTCTTCATGGCTTATAAATATCACCTCCCTAAACTTATACTTTTCCCTAAACCATGAGAATTACCATTACACCACAATTCCCAACATCACAACCTATAACCCATATCTTAGCTGGTAAGAGCATTATATACTACATTACTAGCTTCATTCACACTTATCAACTCAAGGGTACTATTTAAGAACACACACATTAAAATCCTAGAAATACTACAATCCTATATCACTATGGGCACACCTCTACATCACACCCACACCATCATAGTTAATTTTGAATCAACAAACATAAATTCTTTCATACACTATTTAAAGCTTGCTTATTCATCTTTCATACAACTAGCCCCAATGGATATAAAATCTACTGGCTCCAGATAAATACTATCCCCACTTTACCGCTATTAAACTTCTAGGTTCATACTTATAACTCTGGGCCATATGCTATCATAGGATTTTGATAAGGGATCTAAAAACACATCTGACTTTAGCTTATTACATGATTTTTCATGAATAAGAATGAACACTTTCAAAGTTTAGAACATAAGGGCACTAATGGGATCATTTTTAATCCTATATGCAACCTCATAACTATCTACGGGGACTATCTGAGAAAATTTTATCGATAGAAATTTAAGCTTCACTATTTTGTTACCTCAAGAAAATGGCAGAGTTGGCATTAATGGAGCAATATTAGAGTCGGTATGAGTTTCTTAGATAATATCTCAATAGTAGAATTTGAGATATGAAAGAGGGGAAACATTTCTTAGTTACTTTGTTGCCTCTCAAATAAAAGTACAAATGTCTCCATACCATTCCGCAAAACTCTACTAGACATAATTTCATAGACATGTTAGGACACTTGAACTCTATGCTTTGATACCAAGTTTGTAACACCCCGAGACTACACCCTAAACATCACATGGTGCTTAGGACCATAAGTGATCCCAAACTAACCTATGTCCTGGCATGATTCTTGAGCTACTGATTTAATATGCATAAAAAAGGAAGTAAAATATGGAAGAGATGTCTTTAGTTGAACATATTCAAAATAAAACTATTAAAAATGATTACAACTCTGGTTATACAAAAAAATTAAAATTAAACACATCAACTCTGAATGATCGTCTATGAAGCTTCTACTAATACTGACAATAGATAGCTAGGACATGACCCCTAACTATAACTAATCAATACAACTGAATAAAAATTCTACTAGAACTATTGTTGACTCGAGTCCTAGAATCATAAAAACTCATCACCTACAAACTAGAAGCTGAAAACTAACTTATTATGATGTGTGCTATAACTGGTACCTACATTATGACAATGTAGCACATAGACATATATGTGAGTTTGTACTTTTGGAATGTATTGAGTATGTGGGGGTGAATGCATAACTAAAAAAATAACTTAGTATATTCATAAACTTTCAAATAATGCATGCTAAGTGTAATTGACTCACCTTGACCTTGAATAACTGACAGCTGAAATATCAGAAACCTTGAATAGTAAAGCATACTGAATAAAGTTTGTGAGCCACCACACTTAGTTTCTAAAAGCTTTATATTTTTATTCTTTCTTTTGGGAGATTCTTCTAACCAACATAAACCATATCAGCTATCATAGAGTCCAATGTCTAACCAACGCTGGGGAGAGGTATTCTACCATTTCCATCTTAATAGAATCTTTACTTAAGTGATCACTATACTTAAACCATATTGGGACTTGAACCTACAGTGGCATGTTACCTTGGACTCATATCCAACTCGGTTCTAAATACTACTCCCACATTACTTTTATACTCATACTTTAAGAAATCCACCTTAAAATAGCATAAGGGTTTATAAAAGAAAACCAGTTATGATTCTTTTTACTTTAAGACATAATCAATATGAACAAATACGGATTCCATATCTCATCTTAATATCAAAAGATCAATCTTTTGTTTGTATCATAAGGATGATAAATGATTGTGGATTTCAAGCCTTATCTTGGAATCAAAAGATTCAAACTTTTCTTGTAAACTAAGTGCTTAAACTTAAGCCTTAAATCTCATAATTTCTTGCATATAACTTGTAAAACAATATCATGCTTAAAACTTGGAAATCTTTAATCAATGCATCAATTCAAACTCATGATATTCAACTTATAATAGAGAATTCTTCAAGTCAAGACATAAATATATGAGAACAAGTATGCACTTTAATACTTCAATCATATAAAGTTTTCATAATCTCAAAACAAGAAAACTTGGGTATGAACTCTAATTGCAAATCATATAACTTAAACTTTTAAACAAGTTTTGGGCACAAGGACAGAAGAATGTCCTTTTTCATAAACCCTATATACATGAATTTCTTGATTTTTTAATAATAACTTGAAATTGAAACTTGAATTCTTGAGTTTCTTAGGGTAGAAAGCTTGATTCTCTTATTCTTGGGAAGAAACCCTAATTTTATTATTCTTGAGAGTGGGAGAAGAAATAACATGTTAAGTGATTAAGGATGGGGAAAAGTAACGTCTTCTTATGTTTTTAAGTCGTGAGGATAGGGTTTGAGGTGAGGAAAAGACCAAAATACCCCCTGAAAAACTAAATTAAAATTGCAGGATTTTTTAGTTGATGACTTAGTTGATAGCATATGAACTAGTTGATGGCTTATCAACTTAGTCATCAACCCATAGATAGACTTGGACACTTGCTGATTAAGGGTGACGACAAGGGTGATAGCTCGTCACTTAGTTGATGGCTTATCACCTCAAGTCGTCACCATGTAGATGGAGATGGCGACGAGGTTGATATCTTGTCACTTAGTTAATGCCTTATCACTTTAAGTCATCACTTTGTAGCTGGGACGGTTAAGGTTGACGACGATGTTGATAACTTGTCACTTAGTTGATGACTTATCACCTCAAGTCATCACCTTTTATCTTGATTTTACCATATTCTGGTTAAGGATGATGACAAAGTTGATAGCTCATCACTTAGTTGATGGCCTATCACCTCAAGTCATCACTTTGTTGACAGACGAACATTTTGAAGTAAAATGAGCATAACTTTCTACTACAATATTGGATTAAGGTAAAACCAAATTCGTTGGAAAAAAGACTCAAAGATGTTTTATTTGATATATAGAAGGAAATTTTAATCAATAAATTCTAGGAGATACACTCATTTAAAATTGATCATTGTAGAATCGAATTCTAGAACTCAATCGATAATAGTGTTCTCAACTCGACTTTTCTATAAGTGATTACAATGAGCATTATTTGCATAAAAACACTTTATACACAAAGTGAAAGGTAATGACACTGAATTATGGCTTGACATAATCAGTTTGGGGCCTTTAAACATATGATGGATAACCAAAAACTTATCTAGGAGCTTATGGCATATTACACATCTACTCTAATGATATGGCATAAGGATAAAAGTGTTGATTATGGGATAATAAGGCACCCATCTGATTTAATGGAATGGAAGTCACTTGATGAACATTATCCTTTGATTGACGCTGAGCCCCATTTTAGAATTCAAAAACCTCACATAACATTCGACTTGTGGTTCTTATTACTTATAATTTACCAACTTGGTTGTGTATGAAAGAAGAAAAATTTATTTTGTCAATACTTATTCCTAGTCCAAATGGTTCAGAAGATGCAATTGATATAAATATCTTTAGCCTTTGATAGAGGAATTGAATGAGTTATAGGAAATAGGTGTTGAGACCTATGACGCATACTCTAAATAGAATTTTATATTGCATGCATCTTTTTTATGGACCATCAATGACTTTCCAACATATTGAAATTTATCAGAATGGAGTACCAAAGAAAAATTGGCATGTCCATGTTGCAACCAAGACACTTCCTTAATTCAATTGGCTAACAGTAAGAAGTAGTATTTTATGGGTCGTCAATGTACCTTCCTCTTAGTCACAAATGGAGATACGAGAAACAATCCTTTGTTGGTACAGAAAATAAAAGGCCACCACCAATTTTTTTTCTAGCATTGAGATACTTAATCAAGTACAAGCTCTTGAAGGTCAACAATTATTAAGCGATCTATAGAAAAGGAAGAGGATATCTCATAAAGTTTGAAAGAATAACTGAAACAAGAAAAGTATCCTTTTTAAACTTCCATATTAGGAGTATCTCTTATTGCGACATAATTTGGATGTTATTCATAGTGAAAAAATATATTTGAAAGTTTTATGGGGACATTCATGATTATTAAGGAAAGACCAAGGGTACAATTAACACTTAATTAGACTTGAAAGAGATGAACATTAGACCAGAATTGTGCCTCATCGAAAAGGGGGAGAAAATTAAAGTTCCAACTACATGCTACACATGAACTCCTGAAGATAAGCACAAATTTGGTCATTTCTTAAAGAATCTAAATGTGCCTGATGGTTTTTCATCTAATATTTCTCAATGTGTGAACTTAAACATCACAAGATTTTTTTGGTTGAAAAGTCATGATTGCCATGTTCTTCTACGCCATCTACTTCCTCATGAATTTTGTGGTATGTTGTCCAATGAAGTGTGTGAACCACTTATTGAGTTATCTCAAATTTTTAGTGTGCTTGGATTCGAGGAGTTGAGAATTGATGATTTAGAACATCTTGAAATGCAAATTCCCATAACACTTTACAAGTTAGAAAAGGTCTTTCTTTCTTTATTTTTGATGTCTTGGTGCACTTGCCTATTCATTTAGCTACTGAGGCTAAGATTGCTGGGCCTAGTCATTATAGGTAGATATATCCTATAGAATGATGGTTGTATTTTTTTAAATATCTCATTCGTAATACGACATGTCTAGAAGGTTCTATTGTAGAGGGATACATTGTAAATGAGTGTATGACCTTGTGTTCAAGGTGTTTGCATAGAATTGACACAAAATTCAATCAAACTAAACGAAATTATGATGGACATTTAAAATAATCTGATGGAGGTTTATCTATATTTATAAACCTGGAAAAACTTTCGGAGCTAAAGATCCATATGAGATTGAGGCCGATGAATTGGAACAAGCACATATATACATATTGAAGAATTGTGATGAAGTCTTACCGTATCTCTAGTATAGAAAGCACTCATGTAGTCTCATTTTTATTATTTCCTTAGGGTAATTTATTTTCTATATGATATTTATGATTCACTTTAATTTTTTAGGGAATTCGCACAAATTCATAAGGATACTATTCGACTCTTGTCTAATGCAGAATGAAATCAATAATTTATTAAACGATTAAAATATAGGGTAAGTAATACATAACCATCAACTTTTATATTTTAATATTGTATTATTCATTCTAAAGTATTTAGTGCAGTCTTATTGATAGGTCGCACAATTGCAAAAAGTAGACGACAGTCGAATCATGGAAGATCTGCTTTCACTTTTATGATGTCCTACCAAATATTCAGTATATTGCAATGGTTATATTGTTAATGAAAATAGATTTCATGTGGAATATTATGATAAAAATTTAAGAACTCCAAATTGTGGTGTTGTTGTAGTTGACGATAATGGTACTCTTGATTACTATGGAGTTTTAGCCGAGGTTGTTGAGTTGCAATTTGTATTGGATAGAAAAGTGATCTTATTTCTATGTAATTGGTTTGATGTGTATGATGAAATAAAGGAAGTCAAAAAATATGAGTATGACTTTGTGAGTGTTAATCTTGGTAGATTTTTGAAAATAATTGAGCCATTTGTTTTAGTGGACCAAGCATTTCAAGTGTTTTTTGTTAATGATAATTCCAACAAAGGTTGACAAGTAGTGAGGAAAATTCAAAATCATGATACCTATAAGATATTTGAAATAATGAATGATGATATTGAAATGGAAGATGATATTGTAGAGTTAGGAAGTCCATCACAAAAAAACAAAAAAGAACTAATGAGGTAATGTTTTGGTTATTAAAAAATAATAATTGCATTGTTAGACATTCTTATGGCATTATGATTTCCTATATTACTACATTTTCATACTTGTTGACTTTTGGTTGCTTTACAGGTTCCAGATGAAATGATTGAAGACAGAAAATGAGGTCAGATCAATAGCAAAGTGTCCTGTCATGTATACATTTGTCGCTTCTGGTGTTATAGGAACAAGAGAAGGATGAGGGCTTAGATTTTTAGTTGAGAAAGAGAATATATCAACTAAAAGTTTATTTCCTCAATCTAGTAATATTGTCAAGAAATACCTCCAAGATTTAGAAATAAGTAAGTTATTTTATACTGAATGAAATCAGGTTGTTATTCACATTCTAAATTGTGAACTAAAGATGTCTTCAACGATCACATATGCGGTAAATTAGGTACCATATATTAATATAGATTTAAATGCTAAAAAGTATAGAATGTGATTTGTTTGTCTAGGTTCTATATGGACAGGTCAAGGACAAGGACTTAAATACTCCACCATGTCTACTAGTCAAGGAATGGAAACCATTGATAAAAATTCCATGCTTATTGCGAAAGAGTACATGAAAAATAATACTCCATATCATACATCTACTAATCAAGTTAAGAAATACACCCATGAATTTGAAACAAGTAAGTTTTTTGTTCGAATATGTTTTGTTTTTCCAAATGTACTATATGTATTTGATGAACTTTATGATATGTTTATTGGTTCTAGGTGCTATAGAAAAGGGAAAAGAGAAGAGATCTCTTTAGGGGTTTCTGAAAAAAGTGGAATCTTTCAGCAAGACAACTCTCAATGCTAACCAACATATGCAAATTGAATCTAAAATCTCTATTTCATCTTCTACCGTGCCTTCTAGTCATGTAATGTGAAGAATGGAAAAGGATCCCTTGGTCCTTAAGAAAGAGGATATGCAAGACAATATTTCTTTTCCACCATCTGTTGATCAAGTCATGCAACACTCACAAAATACTGAAAAAAGTATATTGTAAATTCATATATTATTAATTTGTAGAATTAAATTTGATTGTTGTAGCTTTTACCAAATTATACAACTGTAGGTTCATCTAATCCTGGAAAGGTAAAAATATTTCAAGATAGCAATAAGTGCAAAGAAGTTGTTGCACTTGAAATTAGAGAAAAGCTGAAATTAACCTTTTACAATAATTGAATGGTTGGAAAAAATGGCAAACTATTTTTGAGGAATATGAGAAAAATTATCCGGAATTGTAATATATGTCCACTGGGAGTATCATCATTGAGTGATATTAGCCAAGAAATATTGAATCACATATGGGCAGCGGTTGAGGTAATTAACATATTTACATCTGATTTAATTTTTTTATACTAAAGAAATTTTGCTTATTCTTATAAAAACTAAGGTCACTATGTTGTTCATGGTCTGGACATTTCTTGGTAAAAAAGTTTAATAGTACTTGCAATGCATTAACTTATCCCTTCTTTTGAATATTATAGGATAAATTCGAGGGTGTTGAATTGAGTGATCATCGTGAACATATTTTGAAATGGAGGAATGAGTTATGGAACAAATGGAGAGGTTACTTATATGTATAACTTATGAAGAATAAGTCACTTCAAAAAGCTTTGAAGAATAAGCCAAATGGAGTAGACAAGAAAGAATGAGAGTTGTTGGTAAAGGAATATTTTTCTTTCGAAACTTTTCAGGTATGTTGTTGTAATTAGTAATACAATCATTTTTATTTTAGCTGTTATAAGTTACATTTGGGGTTATTTGCTTACTTGCTGGACTAATATGACTACTACAATTAGCACTGATAAGTTGTTGGATTATGTTAGAAAAAATAACTCAATCAGTATGTACCTATATATATTGCCTTGCCTTGAAGACCGCGATAATCCATGGAAATATGAATGTTCTCTATGATCTGTATCCTGCATTTTGGTAGTGTGTTAACCACTAGAAACAAAAATGAAGCCATTTCTACTACATAGGAAGTACAAAAGTCGAGCTGCGTGAATTCTTGGATTATTAAAAGTTAGTTTATTGTTTTATAAATATAAGTGAGAGGAAGAAGGAATGCAACAAACCGAGCTAAGTTGATGATGCCTCATCACATGGGTAGAATATCTATTCGCGATATTATTTATGTCCAGTTATTATCATAAAGTTATTTTCCTAAAAAAATAGTTATAAGGTATTATCTGACATGTTTGTCTTTGATGTAATAGGGAGGGAAAGATGGCAATCCACCGGATGTGGCGATTATTTTCTATGAGTCTCAAAAGAAAGATAACAAGTGTAATACCCCACATGTTTCTAAGCTAGAAGACAAATCATTTTTCCTACATATGAAATCTCCTATCCTATGATTCATACTTGAGTACACGACTTACAATGATTATCCTAGCGATAATATATCTTATGATGCATTAAGCATGTTCATATGAGTCACTTAAGGTAATAAAAGCTAAGAGTTTTTGAATCCATCAAGTTTTAGTGTTCGATTTCATAAGGGTCATATTTGAACAAGTATAACTCGATGTTAATGTGGTATTTATACATATTTCTACCCAAACAATTATAGAGAATCGAATTAACTTTCCAACGATACCAATTTCATCAAAATCTGACACCTGAGCTAGGAGTTATGGCTTTGCGAAGTAGAGTACGTCGCCTAACCAATCGCACTTGGCCACTGGAAAGCATATACGGCACCTATGTAAATATAGGCGATAGCATATGCGGCGCCTATGTAGATATAGGGGATATCATAGGCGGTGCCTATGTAAATTTAGGCGATATCATATGCGGCGCCTATGTAAATATATGCGATATCATATGCGGCGCATATCTTATGGTTTCAAGTGACTTAAATAGTCTGTTTTGAGTTAGTTTAAGGGTAATTAAGTCTTTTAACTCTCCTTACACATCCCTAAACTTAAACCTATGAAATATATAGCTGCTATTTACATTACAACCCTACTAATATTTTAAGTTCATCATCCAAGAGCACTAAAAGAGAAAACAACTAGGGCTGCAAAATTAAGCTTGAAGATCCAATTTCAAGGAAATTCCTTTGTCAATCATCAAGAATCTTTCTTCTAAGGTATGCGTGAGTTGATTCATGGACTCCTTTTGTCTATGAAGCTCAAGAACCATCTACTAAATTATGTATTATGATGTTTATGTTATTGGTGGTTGATGTTATGTGGTTGGAGTTTGATGATGCCTAAGATGGGATCTTTGTATGTTTTGTGTGAGGATGTGGTGATATTTATTGTATAAATATGTGAAATTGCTGGTTGAATATTGTAATCTTGATGAATCCACCTATGCCTAAGATGTGCATGTAAGGTGTTTGTGAAAATACCTAAGGGAATCGAAATCATGCTTTTATGACATAATAAGTCCTAAATGACTATTCCATGTTCTAAGTTTATGTTCAACATGATCCCCATGCTATTGTCTTGAATTGAAACTGTTGTATGAGATGCTCATGATATTGTTGTGATATGGAATGACCATGTTATTGAAGCCATGCAAGTATATACATGTTGTGTGCATTCCCGATCATGTGATAGTTTGTTGAGAATTATTCTTATTATGAAATCCTTACTTATGATATTGTGAATTGTAGACTCTACTCTTATGATCAAGTAAGTCATGTGTGTCGGTTTCCTTCCATCGAGTCCTGGGGGTACTTGTATCCGAAAACTATAGTCGTGTGCGTAGAGCTAGTGTAATGTTTCAAGACATCCTCAGTCAGCCTATGCTCCATAGATTTTAGTTAGTCACATTACTTAGAAAAACTCAGAAATCTCAGTAGTTCAGTATTCCTAGTAGTTTCAGTACTCTCAGTCAGACCTCAGATCTTAAGTAGCTTTTCTGTCAGTCAACGGAACTCAGTGAATTCAGCTTAGTTCAGCTAAGAAAATATTATCAGCTCAGTTAACCAGTTTATAAATCAGTTTAGTTCAGTTAGTTAGTTTAGCACAGTTAATCTTTTTAAAGTCTTTCAGTTAGGAGCAGGGACTAGCACCGAGCTAGTGCAGGGATGGCGGTTTTTCCTGTTATAGAGGTAGAGCCGTTAGCAGTAATCCCTATACTCCAGAACTACACATCCAGTGTAGGACAGGAGTCACCCATCAGATTAAGTCTATACTTAACTATTATATTGCCTTAGGCTTGATTTCCTCTTCAGGGACACCAGTCAGAGAGGCTTGACCATAGTAGAGGTCTCTACCTGTGGTACGGTATCGATACCCTACCAATCAGGGTAAAGATTGGACCCCACGAGTATAGTATCGAGGCATATCAGTTAGGTTACTACCTCCCACAGTCACAGTTATAGTTACAGTTTCAATATCAGTCTACAGAGTAGAAATCAAGAATTAGGCGTGTTAGATATAGTCATCAATCTTAGTAAGGAACTCAGATAGTTCCATTGATTCCTGGACCATACCGTTAGATAGGCTTGGTCCCATATTCAAATGCTTATTATTAGATCTAGAGGTCACCCAGAACACAGAATTGATCTCAATCTCAGATTCAGTCGAGTATTCTCATTATCTGATCTCAGACTTAGATGTTCAGATACAGTTTGGAACTCAGATAGTTTTCCCTAGAATTAGGACTATTAGATACAGTCATCCATGTTATCAGTCATTCAGTATCTCAGTATCACGTAACTCATGTTGTTAGAGTTTAAACTTAAGTAGTCAGTATCGCCATGAGTTCAGTAGCAGTTACATATGTATGTATGTATGTATGTATGTATGTATATATGTATGTATTCTCATGTTCATATTAATCAGCATGTTCATGCATATAAACCCCATGGATTTATCCTAGCCCCATGTATACTTAGTACTTTAGTTATACTGATGCATTTGCGCTATGGTGCTTTCTTTTTTATGTTACACCATAGGTTCTAAGGTGCAAATTCTAGATCAGCAGTAGCATTTCAGTAAGCAGTGAGTCCTCATCTTTTGAGGACATGATCGTTACATTTATTATTCCAGTATTTCAGTTTATTTTCAGTTTAGGGAGTTAGTTGGAGACATGTTCCTTCAACTCCTTACGTAGACAGTTTAGAGGCTTTCAGATGATTATAGAGTTTTCAGATTTAGACTTTAGTATTTTCAATTTTTTTGGTACTGTGATACCACCTTATTTCAAATATTTTATTATTCAAGATTGAACCTTATGCCCTCTTTGTTCATGTTTTGCATTTTATATGTATATTATGAAGTTACAGGTACAAATATCAGTCATGGGTTATCTTGTGGTCCGTCGGGGTCATGAGCACCATGTAGCATTCCAATTTAAAAAATTGGGGCGTTACAAACTTGGTATAAGAGCCTAAGGTTCAATAGAGTACTAGGAAGTATGAAAGCTGCATCTAGTAGTGTCTTGTACATGGGTGTGTTGTGCGCCACATTTATGTATAGGAGGCTATAAGATGTTTTAGGAATAGTTTCCCTTCTTTCAGTACTCATATCATGCCAGTGGACAAAAGCTCAAGTTGAACTATCAGTTTAATCCTTGTTTTTCTTCTATTTGTAGAACATGCCTCCTAAAAAGAGAACAGAGAATCAGTTAACCCCGTAGCACGAAGATCCTTTGAATGAGAATGTGTCACATGCAAAATTTTGGGCAAATTTTTAGGCACTAGCCCAGGCTGTGACCACTAGTGTTCAGGGAAACCGACAGACTGCAGTGCCACCCCGACAAGATGGGGATTCAGCTTCATCCAGAAATAGAAATTTTATGACAATGAACCCTCAAGAATTCTTTAGGTCAGTAACAGGTAAGAACCTACAACTGTATCTAGAAGAGGTAAAAAGATCACCAAAATCATACATGTGTCAGAGGAGGAGAGTGTGGAATTAGCGTCCTATAGGTTGAAAGATATTGCTCATGATTGGGTAGTGTTGTGAAAGAAGAGTAGAGGGGAAGATGCAACTCCCATGACTTGGTAGATATTTTAGGATGCCTTCTTAGATAAGTTTTTCCCATTAAAGATATGAGAAGCTAAGGTAGAAGAGTTTATGAACCTGAGACAAGGCTCCATGACAGTGAAGGAGTATTGTCTTAAGTTCAACCAGTTAGCTAAGTATGCCCTGACTTGATAGCTGACCCCAGAGCAAGTATGAGTAAGTTTAGGACTGGTGTGTCCAGGTTAGTATTGAAAGAGTGTAGAACAGCTATGCTCAAGAGGGACATGGACCTTGCTAGGTTAATGATGCATGCTCAACAGATAGAGGCAGATAAGTCTAAGGAGATAGAGAGATCTAATAAGAGATTCAGAATAGGTAGTTACAACTTTTCTCTGGCTGGGTCACAGGGTGGTAATCGTTCTCACCATAGTCAGAAAAATTCAGCCCCTATTCCATCTTTAGCTAGTGTACCCACACCTAACTTTGGAGATGTTAGTCATGGTGAGGCGCCAGGCTCCAAATCCCAGAGTAGTGTTAGAAGTGAGCATACTTATCCTCCTTGTGGAGAGTGTGGCAATAATTATCTAGGTGCATGCAGAGCTAATAGTTAGATATGTTTAGGGTGCGGTAAGCCAGGCCACAAAATGCGGGAGTGTAGAGTGTTAGCTCAGAAAGGTAGAGATTCACGTGAGCAGGCTGCAAATCCCAGCACCAATATGGTCAGTGTTAGAATCAACTCTATTCACTCCAGACTCACCATGATCCAAAAAGTTTCCCCAACCTAGATTCGGGTACGTTACAAGTTTTTCATGATCATTGTATGCATTGTTAGATATCTTGCGCTCGTTTGAGCTTATGTTTACACATGAGTTAGTCAGTAACATTAGCAGGTCTGGTTCAGTTCATGCATCACGCATTAGTCTTAGCTCTCTAATGTTTAGTTATAATCTAGTTCATAGATGCCCTGTGCATCACCCAGTATCTCAGCAAGGTAAACATTCCTAGAGGGACATAGTGTAACAAAGGGGAGATACCTCATATTTTCTTGATGCTTTCATGTTCCCGTTGTAAATTAGTTATCAAGTGCCATGTCATAATCAGTCAAGCTTTCAAGAGTTAGCTCAGTCAGATATTTAGGCATTAGATATACGTGTTTAGTAGAGAAAGTACTATTTATTAGTATCTTCACTCATACATTTATATATTATGTCAGTCATCTAATCATGCATCAAATATGCATGGATTAATCCTTTCAGTTGTGCATCAGATATGTATTCTCATTTTGAGAAAACTCACTTTATTAGAATTCTCAGTCTTATACTCATGAATCAGCTTCCCATGCATCAGATATGCATGTTCAGTATGTTGTGCTCAGCTTTCAGTCACGTCAGTCATGAACCCATGTTTCAGTAGTGTATGTCTTGCACGTACTTCATCTTATCATCTCTCCCGCCTCAGTTAATTTCCATTCAGGGATGAATGTTCCCAAGGGGGAGATATTGTAATACCCCGCATGTTTCTAAGCTAGGAGATGAACCATTTTTCCTACATATGAAATATCCTATCTTGTGATTCATAATTGAGTACATGACTTACATAAGTATCCTAGCGATAAGATAGCTTATGATGTGTTAAGCATGTTCATATGAGTCACTTAAGGTAATACAAGCTAAGAGTTTTTGAATCCATCAAGTTTTAGTGTTTGATTTCATAAGGGTCATATTTGAATGAGTATAACTCGATGTTAATGTGGTATTTCTTCATATTTCTACCCACCAAATTATAGATAATCGAATTAGCTTTTCAACGATACCAATTTCATCAAAATCAAACACCTGAGCTAGGAGATATGGCTTTGCGAAGTAGACTGCGTCGCCTAACCAATCGCACATGGCCACTAGAAAGCATATGCGACACCTATGTAAATATAGGTGATAGCATATGCTGCGCCAATGTAGATATAGGCGATACCATATGCAACGCCTATGTAGGATATCATCCATTTTCAAGGAAATTCCTCCATCAATCATCAAGAATCTTCCTTCTAAGGTATGCGTGAGTTGATTCATGGACTCCTTTCATCCATGAAGCTCAATAACTATCTTATAAATTATGTACTATGATGTTTATGTTATTGGTGGTTAATGTTCATGTGGTTGGAGTTTGATGATGCTTAAGATGGGATCTTTGTATGTTTTGTGTGAGGATATAGTGGTATTTAATGTATAAATATGTGAAATTGGTGGTTGAATATTTGTAATCTTGATGAATCCACCTATGCCTAAGATGTACATGTAAGCTGTTTGTGAAAATACCTAAGGGAATAGAAATCATGCTTTTATGACATACTAAGTCCTAAATGACTATTCCATGTTCTAAGTTTATGTGATCCCCATGCTATTGTCTTGAATTGAAGATGTTTTATGAGATGCTCATAATATTTTTGTGATATAGAATGACCATGTTATTGAAGCCATGCAAGTATATACATGTTTGTGCATTCCTGATCATGTGATAGTTTGTTGAGAATCATTCTTATTATGAAATCCTTACTTATGATATTGTGAATTATGGGCTCTACTCTTATGATCAAGTTAGTCATGTGTGTCAGTTTTCTTCCATCGAGTCCTGGGGGTACTTGTACCCGAAAACTATAGTTGTGTGCCTAGAGCTTGTGTCATGTTTCAAGACATCCTCAGTCAAGCTATGCTCCATAGATTTTAGTTAGTCACGTGACTCAGATAAACTCAAAAATCTCAGTAGTTCAGTAGTCCAAGTAGTTTCAGTACTCTCAGTCAGACCTCAGATCTCAAGTAGCTTTTCCATCAGTCAACGAAACTCAGTGAATTCAACTTAGTTCAGCTAAGAAAATATTATCAGCTCAGTTAATCAGTTTATAAATCAGTTCAGTTCAGTTAGTCAGTTCAGCGCAGTTAATATTTTTAGAGTCTTTCTGTTGGGAGTAGGTGTAACGCCCCAGAAAATGGGTCCCGGAGCAGCACACAGTGCTTGAGGCTACGAGTAGCCCCAAGCTAACCCTTTGAGCCATTTTCATTCAGTTTAACACAAATCAACGGGGTTTCCATAAATAACTCTCAAATATCAACAGAGTAATCATCATCCAAGAATAAAAGAATTTTAGAAAGATAACAAAATACGACTTATTAGTCAACTCCCAACATCTATACTAGTCTGACAAGCCTCTAAGAAAATCAATAAAAATAGCGAGGCATTGAGACATGCCCCAACTGGCTCATACTCAGTTATCAAATGTAAACAATTTCATGAAACCAACATCAGACATTAAGTCCTAGGAACATGAGGACTCACCACAACAGAGGAAGTAGAACAGTGTGCCTGAAGAATCACTGTCGAACTTGGAATTGAGCACCTAAACCTACATTCCGAGAAAATGTGGCCCACATCCGAAGATGTGGGTCAGTACCATGGAAAGGAACCGAGTATATGGGGGTGTATTCAGTAGTATAAACATCATCATCATTAATATTTATAAGAAATATGCTGGATGTATGAAAGACTCACATAGCCCGAAGAAAATCATCATAATCATGAGAGGATAAAATAAGTACAATAACACATGTGACTCATCATATAATTTGTCAATCACTTTCAGTTCATCAAGAATATCAATTCTCATAATGTAAATATCATTTAAATCTTTTGAAAGAATAACTTTCACAATTCCACTTTCAAATCACTTCACCATTCACCATAGACACAAGGAAACACACACACACTGAGAGATCCTATAACCGACATAAACCATGTGAGCCATATGGGGTCCAATGTCCAACCCACGTTGGGGAGAGCCATCCTATCCTTGCCATCTGAGTAGGACTATCGATATCAAATTCACACAAACTAGTGATTGCTATATAAATTAGCCTCAGGCTTACTCCTTTGAGGGCACGTAGTTCTAGGGAAGTAAGGTTGCTTTATACCTCCTACTCGGTACTAAATATTTCTCCTAGACTTAGCTCAGATCATTTCAAAGACAATCCATAACAAAACAATTTCAATAATATATAAATATACATCGGGAGCCATCATGCTTCCCATCTATCAAAATCAACCATGTTGTGGATTTCTTTCACACTCGAGTTCAAAACAACTCCATTAAGACCAAAAGGTCAAATCATTCAAAATATCTCAAATATTCAACATCAATGTGCTTATAACACACACTTTCTCAAAAAAAAACCACAATTTTCAATGGGGATTCACGACATAAATATCAAAATCATGATAAATATCGTTAAAGATTCATGCTTTATATCTCCACATATGTTAATTCATCTTTCCAAATAATAAACATCAAGATTTCATAATAATCATCATAAGATATGGGTTCATGCTTCAAATTCGTAAAAAAATCAAATAAAAATAATGCCTTTGTAAAGAAAATTACTTTTGGGCCCAAGAACGAAAGACAGTTCTTGTTGAAAAACCCCACATACCTTGAATGATGAACTTTAGATCAATACTCATTTTTGAGATGTTAATCGTGCCTTTGAATGATGGTTCTTGGAGTTCTTGAACTAGGAACTTGGAATCTTGAATAAATTTGCAGAATTAATGGTTAACTTTGGAGGTTCTTGAAGTTGGATGTAGGAGCTTAGAGTTTTCTTTTTGAGGGAATTTGATGAAATATAACATATAATACTTCTAATAGGCTTTAATATAGGGTTTGGACGGATTTTGGGTGAGGGGAATGACCAAAACACCCCTAAAAATTAAAAAATTGTCAAATCTGTCCTTTGGTAGACTGGTTCGATAGTCCAAAGTGGATCAACCATGACATTTTAGTCCGATATCCACATTGGATGAAACTAATTTCATTAGAAAGAGGACTCTCATATATTTCCATTGATATATAGTATCTCACCCAGATCATTGTGTACGAGGAGTTATGATCATTTGGAGTTGACCCAAAAATTTGATTTTGATAGGCTGAAGTAGATCGACCATAAATTTTTTCTTCGATAGAAAAATTGGATGAAACCAATTTCATTGGAAAGAGGACTCACAGAGCTTTCCGTTGATATATAGTAGATCACCCAGATCATTACGTACAAGGATTTATGATCATTTAAAGTTGGAGAAAAAATACGCCAGGCCTCAGTACTTTTTCCTGCACGTTTTACTGTTCACTACTATTCACGGTTCGATCGGAATGTTCATAACTCATCGCTCGGGTGTTCGTTTTGGATGATCCACATATCGTTGGAAATCTTATTTGATAATCTACGCAATGATGGGTCATAATATAAGAAATTCTGTACGAAAAATTTATAATTCTTTCTAGAAGATAGAACCCTACACATTTACGCAAAAAATTTCTACGAAAAATTTCCCGGGGTATTACATCATCCCCCCTTGGAAAAATTCATCCTCGAATGATGCTAGACATGCCAATATTAGATAGGGAATAGAGCATACATCTGAAACCATTCGTTAGACTCATTACCATATCGTTTCTCATTTCGAATGCAACATAGAATGCATAAATTCAAGAAACTACAGCTGAACACATAATAAATGACAGCTGAACTGCTGCAACTTTTATCAAAAGTGCATGATTTAGGAAAGAACGGTACCTTAGGCTTGATCAAAGATCGCAGAAAACAGGTGCGGGTACTTGGATCGCATATCCGCCTCATCTTCCCAAGTTGCACCCTCAACAGATTGGTTTCGCCATAACACCTTGACCAAGGGAACTTCTTTGTTCCTTAGTCTTCGGACACTGAAATCAAGAATCTCAACAGGAATCTCATCAAAAGAAAGATTTTCTTGAATGTCAGCACTCACAGAGGAATCCACTACCACAGCATCGCTAATATGCTTTCTAAGCATTGAGACATGGAATATTGGATGAACAGAGGACAACTTGAAAGGCAACTCAACCTTATAAGCTACCTTACCAACACGGCTAAGAATTTTGTAAGGACCAACATAACGGGGACTAAGCTTCTCCTTCTTTCCGAATCTCTTTACCCTCCTCATGGGTAAAATTTTCAGATACACTAGGTCACCAACTTCAAACTCAAGGTCTCTCCTTCTAACATCCGCATATGACTTTTGACGACTCTGCGCAGTTTTCAACCTTTCCCTAATATACTTGACTTTTTCCATAGCCTCAAATACTGAATCACTACCACTGACAACTGCTTCACCCACCTCGAACCAACCTATGGGTGATCTACACTTCCTCCCTTATAAGGCTTCAAACGGAGCCATGCCAATACTAGAGTGGAAACTGTTATTGTAAGCAAACTCTATCAACGGTAAGTGATCATCCCAACTTCCCTTAAAGTCAAGTACACAAGCTCTCAATATATCTTCTAAGGTCTGGATGGTCGGCTCAGCCTAACCATCGGTCTGCGGATGAAAAGCAGAACTCAAAAGCACTTGGGTACCAAGGCCCTTCTGAAAAGCTTTCCAAAATTGCAAAGTGAACTGAGTACCCCTATCCGAAATGATAGACAATGGAACTCCATGCAGTCTGACTAGCTCTCGGATATACAATCTAGCGTAATCCTCAGCAGTATATGAAGTATGAACAGGCAAGAAATAAGCAGACTTAGTCAACCTATCAACCATAACCCAAATGGAATCATAATGGCATCGGGAAGGAGGTAAACCAATCACGAAGTCTATATTTATCTCTTCCCACTTCCAGGTGGGAATACTAAACTCTTACATCACACCACCAGGTCTTTGGTGTTCAACCTTAACCTGTTGGCATGTTGCACACTTAGCTACAACCGCTGCTATATCTTTCTTCCTTCCACTCCACCAATAGATTTCCCGCAAGTCTCGGTACATTTTGGAGGCACTAGGATGAATAGAATATTGCACCCTGTGCGCTTCAGCCATAATCCTTTGTCTCAGATCATCAACATTCGGGACACACAATCTACCTTTCAATCTCAACACACCATCTCCCCCATAGAGAAAACCTCTACTTTTTGGTCCTTGACTGACTCCTTTAGTCTGACCAAACTAGCATCTAAGTATTGTTTTTCCTTCACTTCCGAAACCAAGGAGGATTCAGAACTACTCGGAACCCCTATACTACATTCAGCAGAGTCAAACAACATAACCCCTAATCTAGACAAACGATGTACATCACAAGCCAACTCTTTCTTACCTTCTACCACATGCGAAACACTACCCATGGACACTCTACTTAGGGCATCCGCCACAATATCGCCCTTGCTTGGATGGTACAGCACACTAATATTAGAGTCCTTTAACAATTCTAACCATCGTCTCTGCCTAAGATTCAATTCTCTCTAGGTAAACACATACTGCAGACTCTTATGATCAGTAAAAACATCAACATGGACACCATACAAATAGTGTTTCCAAATTTTCAAAGCAAACACAACAACAGCCAACTCAAGGTCATGGGTAGGGTAATTTATCTCATGGGGTTTCAAATATCTGGAAGCATAAGCTATCACCTTACCATTCTGTATCAATACGCAACCCAACCCAACTCTGAAGCATCACAGTACATTACAAAACCATCAACACCATCAGGCAAAGTCAAAACAGGGGCCGAAGTGAGTCGAGTCTTCAACTCCTGAAAACTCTTCTCACAAGATTCGGACCACAAGAACTTCACTTTTTTTGGGTCAAACGAGTCGTATGAGATGCTATAGAGGAGAAACCCTCAACAAAATGGTGGTAATAGCCAGCTAAACCCAAGAAACTTTAGATATCAGTCGGAGAAATAGGTCTAGGCCAATTCTAACAGCTTTGGTCTTTCGTGGATCAACTCTAATACCCTCGAAAAAAATGATATAACCCAGAAAAGCAACTGACCTTAGCCAAAACTCACACTTACTAAACTTGGCAAACAACTTATGATCTCTAAGGGTTTGCAAGACAGTTTGGAGATGATCAGAATGTTCATCCTCACTACGAGAGTTCACCAGTATATCATCGATGAACACTATGACAAACATATCTAGATATGGTCTGAACACTAGATTCATGAGGTCCATGAAAGCTGTTGGGGCATTAGTTAACCCGAAAGACATAACAAGAAACTCAAAATGGCCAGAATGAGTTCGGAAAGTGGTTTTCGGGATGTCACACTCCCTAACTTTGAGTTAAAGATAGCCGAAACGAAGGTCTATCTTTGAGAAGTAAATTGCACCTTGCAATTGGTCAAACAAATCATCTATTTTCGAAAGGAGGTACGTATTTTTGATGGTGACTTTATTTAGTTGGCGGTAATCAAAGCACATACGCAAAGAGCCATCTTTCTTTCTCACAAACAACATAGGAGCACCCCAAGGAGAAACACTATGCCTTATGAAACCCTTATCTAGTAGATCTTTGAGTTGCTCTTTCAACTCCCTAAGTTTTGAAGGGGCCATATGGTAAGGAGGAATAAAAACGGGATGAGTATCAGGAAAAAGATCAATCCTAAACTCTATCTCTCTATAAGGAAGTATCCCTGGGAGATCATCCGAAAAGACATCAGAAAACTCATTGACGACATTAACAGACTGGAGAGTTGGAGACTCAGACTTAGTATCTTTGACTCTAACCAAATGGTAAATACACCCCTTGGAAATAAGATTTCTAGCTTTGAGGTAAGAGATAAAATGACTCTTGAATGACACAGAATTCCCAAACCACTCAAAGACAGATGGACCCAAAAACTAAAACTTGACCACTCGGGTCCGACAATTAATAGAGGCATAGAAAGAATACAGCTAGTCCATACCTAGAATCACATCAAAATCTACCATGTCTAACTCAATCAGATCAGCCAACAAGACTCTATGAAGAACGGTAGCAAGACACTTTTATACACTTTTTGGGAAACAATTGAATCACCACTGAGGTAGAAACTAGGATAGGCTTAAGAATAATCTCAGGACTTATTTCAAAATTCACAGCAATCAAAGGTGTAACATATAAGAAATTGGATCCAGGATCCAACAAAGCATACACATCAAACTGAAATATACGAAGCATTCCAGTAATAATATCGGGAGAGTCCTCCTGTTCCTAGTAGGATGGTAAAGCATAGAATCTATTCTGGCACTGTCCGCCAGCATTGCTAGATGAGGTGCCCTGAGCTGGGGCTGGGCGAGTTGCTGGAACTAGAGCACTAACAGTCTGAGTCTAGGTCTGAGGGCGATAGTCACAATGCCCTTGTCCATCCTGTGGACAATCTCTAACTCTATGACCCATGTCACCACACCAGAAACAACCTCTCTTCTCACCCCAACACTTACCTGAATGAGCCCTACCATACTTAGGACACAGGGGATGATTTGGCTTACTGCCAGCACTATACTAGGACCTTGATGCATATGACCTGCTACCTTGCTCTTGGCCACCTCTTGGCACGGGAGCACTAGCAGATGATGGTGATGGCATAGATGAATGATCCTAATATTGAGGGCAACTCTCTCCCTGTGATCTAGTCTGACCTTGTCGGTGCTGCTCGGACGTAGCTTTCATATTCCCTCTCATTCTATCTCTCTCCTTAATCTTGTCTACCTCAATCTATTGGGCATAAGTTATCAGCCTAGAAAGATTCATCTCCCTATTCAGCATAGCAGACCTACACTCCTTAACCACATAACTAGACACTCTGGTCACAAATTTACTCATGCTAGCCCGATTATCAGCCACTAAGTCAGGAGCATACTTGGCCAACTGATTGAACTTTAGACAGTACTCCCTAACAATCATAAAGCTCGGTCATAGGTTCATAAACTCTTCCACCTTTGCCTCCCTCATCTCCAAAGGGAAAAACTTATCTAGAAATGCATCCTGGAACTCTTGCCAAGTTGTAGGGACAACCCCCTCACCTCTATCTTTCCTCCAAGCAACAAACAAGTCATAAGCAAGGTCTTTCAACCTATATGCAGCCAACTCCACACTATATTCCTCAGATACATGCATCACCTGAGTAATCTTCCACACCTCCTCTAACAACAACTGTGGATCCTCATCAGACTTAAACCCACAGAATTTCGGTAGATTCATCCGTATGAAGTCACGAATCCTGGCACCAGCTGAATCACCTCCCTACTGCTGTGGAGCCAGGGCTGGGTTGGCCTGAACATTTGCAGTAATAGCTTGGGCCAGCACCTAAAAGGCTGTCCAAAATTTAGCATGAGACATATTTTCATTCAATGGGTCAACGGGTTGAGGTTGCTGACCATCATTATTTCTTCTCGCTCGACGTGGAGGCATATTTCTGAAAGAGAAGAGCATGAATCAATAGTAGAGAGAGACACTTTAAGCACGATAGACTTCTGAAAAAAGAATCACACTTTTTCCTATAACGTCTTGTAGCCTCTTGCTCATAGATGTGGCGTGCTACATACCGATGATCAAGACTCTACTTAACGCGGCTTGTCAGACTCTCTAGGAAATCGTAGAACCTTAGGCTCTGATACCAAGTTTGTAACGCCTCAGAAAATAGGTCCCGGAGCGTCACACAGTGATTGAGGCTACGAGTAGCCCCAAGCTAACCCTTTGAGCCATTTTCATTCAGTTCAACACATATGAACGGGGTTTCCATAAATAACCCTCAAATATCAACAGAGTAATCATCATCAAAGAATAAATGAATTTCAGAAAGATAAAAAAATACGACTTATTAGTCAACTTCCAACATCTATACAAGTATGACAAGCCTTTAAGAAAATTAATAAAACCAGGGAGCCATTGAGATATGCCCTAACTGACTCATATTCAGTTATCAAATGTAAACAATTCCGTGAAACCAACATCAGACATCACATCCTCGAAACATGAGGACTCACCACAATAGAGGATGTAGATTAGCATGCCCGAAGAATCACTGTCAAACCTAGAACTAAGCACCTAAACCTATATTCCGAGAAAATGCAGCCCACATCTGAAGATGTGGGTCAGTACCATGGAAAGGAATCAAGTATATGGGGGTGTATGCATTTGTATAAACATCATCATCATAAATATTTATAAGAAATATGCCAAATGTATGAAAGACTCACATAGACCAAAGAAAATCATCATAATCATGAGAGGATGAAATAAGTACAATAACACATGTGAGTCATTATATAATTTGTCAATCACTTTCAGTTCATCAAGAATATCAATTCTCATAATGTAAATATCATTTAAATCTTTCGAAAGAATAACTTTCATAATTCCACTTTCAAATTACTTCACCATTCACCATAGACACAAGGAAACACACACACACTGGGAGATCTTATAACTGACATAAACCATGTGACCTACATGGAGTCCAACGTCCAACCCACATTGGGGAGAGCCATCCTATCCTTGCCATCGGAGTAGGAATATTGATATCAAATCGACACAAACTAGTGATCACTCTATAAATTAGCCTCAGGCTCACTCCTACGGGGGGACATAGTTCTAGGAAAGTAAGGTCGCTTTATACCTCCCACTCGGTGCTAAAGATTTCTCCCGAACTTAGCTCAGATCATTTCAAAGACAATCCACAACAAAACAATTTCAGTAATATATAAATATACATCGGGAGCCATCATGTTTCCCATCTATCAAAATCAACCACATTGTGAATTTCTTTCATACTCGAGTTCAAAACAACTCCATTAACACCAAAAGGTCAAATCAGTCAAAATATCTAAAATATTCAACATCAATGTGCTTATAACACACACTTTCTCAAAAAAACATAATTTCCAATGGGATTCACGACCCACATGTCAAAATCATGATAAATATCGTTCAAGATTCATGCTTTATATCTCCACATATGTAAATTTATCTTTCAAAATTATAAATATCAAGATTTCATAATAATCATCATAAGATATGGGTTCATGCTTCAAATTCGTAAAAAAACCAAATAAAAATCATGCCTTTGTAAAGAAAATTACTTTTGGGCACAAGAATGAAAGAGAGTTCTTATTGAAAAATCACACATACCTTGAATGCTGAACTTTAGATCGATACTCATTTTTGAGATTTTAATCGTGCCTTTGAATAATGGTTCTTGGAGTTCTTGAACTAGGAACTTGGAATCTTGAATAAATTTACAGAATTAATGGTGAACTTTGGAGGTTCTTGAAGTTGGATATAAGAGCTTAGGGTTTTCTTTTTGAGGGAATTTAATAAAATATAACATATAATTATTCTAATAGGCTTTAATATAGGATTTGGATGGATTTTGGGTGAGGGAGAATGACCAAAACGCCCCTAAAAATAAAAAAATTCTCGAATTTGTCCTTTGGTGGACTGTTTTGATAGTCTGAAGTAGATCAACCCTAATGTTTTACTCCGATATCCAAATTGGATGAAACTAATTTCATTAGAAAGAGGACTCTCATATATTTCCGTGTATATATAGTATCTCACCCAGATCATTGTGTACAAGGAGTTATGATAGTTTGAACTTGACCCAAAAATTCACTTTTGATAGGCTGAAGTAGATCGACCATAACTCTTTTCTCCGATAGAAAAATTGGATGAAACCAATTTCATTGGAAAGAGGACTCACATAGCTTTCCATTGATATATAGTAGATCACTCATATCATTATGTACAAGGATTTATGATCATTTAAATTTAGAGAAAAAATATGCCAGGTCTCAGTAATTTTTTCTGCACGTTTTACTGTTCACTACTATTCACTGTTCGATTAGAATGTTCATAACTCATTGCTCGGGTTTCCATTTTGGATGATACATATATAGTTGGAAAGATTATTCGATACTCTATGCAATGGTGGGTCATAATCTAAGACAGTTTGCACAAAAAATTTATAATTCATTCTAGAAGATAGAACCCAATACATTTACGCACAAAATTTCAACGAAACATTTCCCAGGGGTATTATAGTAGGGACTAGCACTGAGCGAGTGTAGGGATGGAGATTTTTTCCATTATAAAGGCAGAGCCATTAGCATCAATCCCTGTACTCCAGAACTACATAGCCAACATAGGATAAGAGTCACCCATCAGATTAAGGCTATACTTGACTATTATATTTCCTTAGGGTTGATTTCCTATTCAGGGTCACCTGTCAGAGAGGCTTGACCATAGTAGAGGTCTCTACACGTGGAACGATATTGACACCCTTCTAATCAGGGCAAAAATTGGACCCCACTAGTACAGTATCAAGGTATGTCAGTTAGGTTACTACTTCCCACAGTCACAGTTACAGTTATAGTTTCAGTATCAGTCTTCAGAGTAGAAATCAAGAATCAGGACTGTCAGATACAGTCATCGATCTCAGTAAGGAACTCAGATAGTTTCATTGATTCCTGGACCATCCTGTCAGATAGGCTTGTTCCCAATTTTAGATGCTTATTATTAGATCTAGAGGTTACCCGGCAGACAGGCTTGATTTCAATCTCAGATTCAGTCGAGTATTCTCATTATTAGTTTCAGAGATCACTCGTTAGCTAGGACTGATCTCAGACTTAGATGTTCAGATACAGTTTGGAACTTAGATAGTTTTCCCCAATATTAGGACTGTTAGATATAGTGATCCATGTTATCAGTCATTCAGTATCTCAGTATTACGAAACTCATGTTGTCAGAGTTCAAACTCGAGTAGTCAGTATCTCCACGAGTTTAGTAGCAGTTCGTATGTATGTACGTATGCATGTATATATGTTTTCTCATATTCATATTAGTTAGCATGTTCATGCATATAAACCCCATGTATTTAGCCTACCCCTACATATACTCAGTACTTTAGTTGTACTGACCCATTTGCGCTATGGTGCTTTCTTTTTTATGTTACACCATAGGTTCTGAGGTGCAGATTCCAGATCAGCAGTAGTAGTTCAGTAAGCAGTGAGTCCTCATCTTTTGAGGACATGATTGTTTCATTTATTATTCCAATATTTCAGTTTATTTTCAGTTTAGGGAGTTAGTTGGAGACATGTTCCTTCAACTCCTTATTCAAACAATTTAGAGGATTTTAGATGATTACAAAGTTTTCTTATTTAGACTTTAGTATTTTCAATTTTTTTTGGTACTGTGATACCACCTTATTTCAGATATTTTATTATTCAATTGAACCTTATGCCCTCTTTGTTCATGTTTCCACATTTTATATGTATATTATGCAGTTACAGGTTCAGATATCAGTCATGGGTTAGCTTATGGTCCTTCAGGGTCATGAGCACCATGTAGCATTCCGGTTTAGAAAATCGGGGCATTACAACAAGTTTGTTGAACCTGAAGCAATTGAAAAACATGTGCGCTTGGTAAATTAAATATGAATATTAATTACATGAAATTATATGGAGAATTTATAGAAAATACATCTTTATATATTTTGTAGGCTAAAATAGAAGAAATGGTGATTGCAAAGCCATCTTTAGCAAGCATAGAGATTGTTGAAAAGTGTTGTAGACCTTAAAATCATAGCCATGTAATATGCTTTGGGGTGTACTAAAGTTAAAAGACTTAAAAGGTGGCACTTTCTCCAAGAATGAATTATTGTCCATGCTATGTTCAACTCAAGAGGAAAACAAATATTTGAATGAGGAAAAAAATCTTTGAATGGTCGTTTGTCTACCTTAGAAGATGAGATGAAATAAATAAGAAAAATGAGAGAATTCCTCATTGCTCAACAACCATAAGTCCGGGATGCAACACCATCAAATTGAACTGAATCATTACTGCCTTATGCTATACAAGTTAGTAACCATTTACCTTCTCACTCCTCTCTATATCTTTATTGTATTGGTTTCAAAAATTTTGAATGCATGAAATATAGCAAGCATAATCATCCATAGACAAATGATGGATATATAAACTTTTTATGTCTCATTTAGTATCTGTGTCTCATCAACAACCTTGAAATCAACCTCATTCACCCGTAAGCTCCCCACATTCTTGCCCTCAGACACCTATTATGTAAGCTCTGTAAGCAACTCTTCAATAGGCTACAAATAACCATACACTCCTTAATGTGGTGGAATAAGAGTGTCAAACACACTCAAATCTTGTTGAAATAACTTCATGTCCTCCTTAACCTTCACTGTATAAGCCTGTAGCTCTGCAATAACACTATCTCCTTCTTTCCTTTGAGAAAAGTCAATTACGTATCCAAAAAATATATTTGAGTGAGTATAGGCTACAAAATATTGTAAATCATATCCTAAATTAATTTATGAATATCGAGGACCAGTTCTCTCAAAGAAGTTTTTTTTTTTTTGAGTTTTGTTAGCTTCTACTGGAATCTGATGCGCTAGAGGTAGAATGTGAAAGTTGTGGTAGCATGGAAGGAGTTGGAACAGAAGTTGTATTCCCCAAAACATGAGAGTAGGAGTGTTAGGGTCAATTGGGATGGTAGGAGTGGTTTTATCAACCTCAAAATCCATAACATCAACAAGACTAGCCGCTTAAAAAACTAAAGTAATCAACATATATCTAATTCTAAAAAAATAGATACAGATTAATGTACAAATTCGTAGAATTTTTTTTTTAGCTGGGCACTTAATGGAATCTAAAAATTGAAATGATTTGAGCTGAGACTTTCAGTGAACTTCTGCCATAGGGAACAAGAAAGTTGTCTACATTGATGCTCGATATGTATACTCTTGTAATTTAAGTCTTCTTTGAGTTTGATGATATCTCTTCAAATTGGAGTGTGTGTTTTTAAAAGAAAAAGATGTTTCTATAATGATGGTGACTGTGATGTTTTGTGGACTTACCAAGGTTGAACACGTAAGTTAATGCTACCATTAGGGACTCTAGTTAAAGAGCTACCTGAAGGAAAAATTTGCTACAATTTTCTATAACTTGCTTACGTTTCCCAATTCGCTAGTGCTTAAATAATCAGTTCTAGTATCACTCTTTACATTTACAACAATTTACTTGCATTTCCCAATCCCACCACGCATTAATTGTATCTGGCAGCTACCTATTTTCCTATGTGATACCTACAAAACTGGAAAAATACTTCCAAAGTTGTAAAACTATCTGAGCTGTTAGGTAAAGGTAGTTCATTTTTTCTATTTGGAATTTCTCACAAAGCCAACATTTAGACACCAAATTAATCCTTATTCTTTATAAATTATCATCAATAGGGACTCTAGCTTTAATTACTCTCTAGAGAATGAAGTTTATTTTGAAAGGCAAATCATTTTCCAGATGTCATTATAAATCTCCCTCTTCTCCCTTTTGTGTCTTAGCAATTCCCATGCCGACTTAACACTACATTCATCACTAGTTGTCTCCATCCACCATGCCTTAGATCTCCCCATTTACACTAGGTAAGGATTAATATGTTCTACAATGTAATCCACTATTTGATTTGATACATATAAGCACAAAAGTAACTTATTCTTCTTTCCTTGTTTGGTGAACAGTTTGACTTCTATTTCCTCTTCTCCATGACTTTTATTCTCTCCTTTATGGCATTATTCATGACTTCAACAAATATACTGATTACTTTTATGAAGGATGGAAAGTCCAGTTTAACTAGTTTCCTACTAAAAATCAAGTTGCAACAAGAGGCAAGTGGGCTATCCAAATTACAGATTTGGAATTTAATGTAAATTGCACTCACCTTTGCTGATGTTGTTGTTTCATATCAACACTATAAACTACTGAATGTTAAATAAGTACTTGATTTTTCATCTAAGGTGTATATATATATGTATTCTTGTACGAGCTAAAACAAGTTGAGGAACTTTAAACAATTGTTTGGGTTAAGATTTGAACTCTTCAAGCTTTGGTTAGACTGTTATGTGTTATAGGACTACTGTTGAACTCACACTATTGTTAACTTTTGAATTATTTAATTATGCTTAGTGTGAATGTATGATGTACATATTGGGCAATACTTCTTACTTTATCTCTTTTAAATGGTTCGTGGAGGTTTCTCAGCACTTTGAGTGTTTAAAAATTGAATTTGATACTTTGGTATATTCACTTACTATTTATGTCGAGCATATGAGGCAGATCTAGGAAGTTTGATTTTTTTTTTCCATGTATTCAAATGTTATGGAAAATTTGATATCATACTCTAACTCGATTGGGATGGTAACTATATTTTTTGTGAAACAAATATTGCAACTAATATCATGGAATGTTAACTAAGTTTTCTGGTCTCTAATTATATCATTTTTTTGTATGGAGTTTTTTGATAGCAATTTGATATTTATTTGATTAAATTTATTATTTTGTGATATTAGGCTCATTTGTTGTCAATTAGAGACTATAAATATTGCTCATCTTTAAATGTTTATCAAGGATGAGATGTTACTCGTCTTTAATTTAAAGGTTGATCTAGGACTAAAATGTCACTCATCTTTAATGGTTGATCTAGGACCAAGTGTCAGTTGTCATTAAGGTTGATCTAGGAGCAAGATGTTGCTTGTTGCTAAAGGATAATTATGACCAGGTAGTTAGTCTATTTAGGATGAGAATACCATCGCAAAAAGATAATTACGATGAGGCAGTTAGTTTATTTAAGACAAGATGTACGTCGTTAAAATATAATTATGGCCAGGTAGTTAGTCTATTTTGGATGACAAATACTGTCGCAAAAAGATAATTATGATGAAGTAGTTAGTTTATTTGAGACAAGATATACCGTCGCTAAAAGATAATTATGATCAGGTAGTAAGTCTATTTGGGACGAGAAATACCATCGTGAAAAGATAATTATGATTGGTAGTTAGTCTATTTGAGACAAGATATACCTCAGCTAAAGATAATTACGATAAAGTTTTTTGCCATCTCAAAAGGATTTTAAGTACCGGCTCATTAGACTCATATCTAATGACCTTTTTCAGTAGAGCCGTTTAGGAAGGGACGCAACCAGTTTTTTCCCATCCTAAAAGATCAATTGGGACAAGATTTAGACTTTCTAGGACCAGATTTCCCTTCCTTACAGGCTGATTTTCTTGTAGTGTGACTACCACTATCACTAAATAAAGCACCATGCTAATGAACTGGGCTACCTAGATGGGTTGCTGAGGTAGCAGATTATGTCAAGGATAAATCTCTATTGCCTTGTTTACTTAATAGGAAATCTCTAAGCCTATTGTGTGGTTGCCAACAACAATAACAACCGTACCTACCCATCATGAACTCACTCAAAAGATTTCAACAATACTTTTCTGCAGGTTGGATTTGTTTGTTCACCAAGAAATTCTACCCTAAGTTCTAGTGGTCGGTGCTCTGCCCCACTATTCTTGCTTAGTCCTGGGTGTGGGAACACTGGTTGAAGATGGTGAGGGAGTTTATCAATGCCTCTAAAATTGAGAACTATTTCCCCTCTTAGCTTGTGCTAACTGTATTAAGACTAGCTGGTCTTAGCCTTGTTGGTTTCTCTTTTCTTTTCCTTCAGTTTCTCAACCTCAATCTGCAGAGCATGGGTCATTAGTCTAGCAATATCCATATCCCCAATTTGAATGGTAGTCCAAAACTCTTTGACTATAAATTCAGACACTCATGTGACAAATTTACTTATGCGACCCTAGAATCCGGCAACTCTAGAATATACTTAGAAAGTTGTGTGAATTTGAAGGAATATTGTTTTGCTAACATAGAACCCTGCTTGAGGTTCATGAACTCTTTCACCTTATCCTTCCCAAACTCATGAGGAAATAACTTGCCCAAAATAGATTTCTAAAATACATTCCAACTCATTGGATCTACATTCTCACCCATGCCTTTCTTCCATATAGTAACCCAGTCATAAGAAACAACCTTTAGCTGATAGGATGCCAATTACATATTCTCCGCTTTAGTGACCTGCATAATCTGAGTGATTTTCCTTACCTCATCAATGAATAACTATGGATTGTTATTCACCTTTGAACTAAAGAACTCTGGTGGATTCATTCTCATATAATACTGAACTCTAGCTTCAGCTAAGTTACCATTCTACTAAATTAGGACTGCCATTAGCCAATTACCCTATGTATTAGTACCTGAAAAATAACTTGGAACCCAGCATACTAGATATTTTTGCTGAAAGATCTACAGGTAGTAGTGAGGATGGATAGTCCTTATTTCTACGGATATAAGCTCTAGGAGGAGGCATTACCAGTCACATGCAAGCACCATTTAAAAGATATAGAGATATCTCCATAGCATGATAGAGATCATGAAAGAAAAGATTGTTTCTAATAACATCACATAGCCTCTCTCTCATAAGTGTATTGCACTTCACACTCATGATCAAGACTCTACATAACATGGATTTTCATATTCCTTAGGACTCTTAAAATATTAGGCTCTTTTACCAAGTTTGTAACACACGTCACATAGTGCTTAGGACTACAAGTAGCCCCAAATCTAACCCATGATATCAACTTAGCACGGAATCATGATAAGCTTAATTAAAACATGAGCGGAAGCTTAACTTAACAGTCTCAATTTATCTAAATAAACATTATCAATAAAGTAATACAAATTGAACATTAACTAAAATATCTGAATATCTAAAAATAACTACAAAGTCTAGATAAGCTTATAAATATACTGAAGAGCCACAAGAATAGACCGCAACTGACCCAAAAGGAAAATATAAGGTCCTAGCATGATCATAACTGAACTACTAGAAGTAAACATAATCTAAGTCCTTGGAAGATGAAGACTCACTAATTGATAGAAGGTAGAAAGTGGTGATTGTGGCTAATCGTGTTGCTAAGGGCAAAACCTATATTATACAAGAATGAAGAGAACATAGAGAATACAGTCAGTAATTGTGGAATGTATTAAGTATATGAGGGTGAATTCAACAAGTAATAAATGACATACATCATAAATTAAAACATTCATGATAAGTGTATATAGACTTACCATAATCATGAATAGAACTGAAAATTGAAGTATCATAAAACATGAATAGTAAAGTATAATCTAGTAAAGTTAGTGAGCCATTGCACTTAGTTTTTGATATCAATGTTTCTATGGGAGATTCTTAAAACTGACCTAAACCATGTGAGCAAACATGGAGTCGAATGTCTAACTCACATTGGGGAGGGTTTCTCTATATCTTGTAATTAATATAGAACCATGACTAACATGAATTCACTAAATTGAGCCTATTCGGGCAAAGGGAGACACTCTCAACTGACGAGGGCCCCTTTTTACCTATTAAGGCATGTAGTTTAGGAATTTGGGTACACTGAACCTGCACTGTTTCAATGATAAATACTACTCCAAAAATCATATTAGTGCTCATAGTATATGAAATCTACCATGAAGTAAGAATATAGGTTTATATGTATAAAAACCAATCACACCTCTATCACTAATTCATGTTCATAAGTAAATATATAAAGTTGATTGCATGTCTGAGATCATGCGATCGAACTAAAATCATATTTATATTGTAATAACATGTAATCAAAACTAGTAAGTTTCTTGTAAATTGAGTGAATCATGCTAAAATCATGCATATTTACCAACTCATGGTACATCATGTCAAAAACGCTAAAATTCAATTAATAAGATCAACCATATGAGTCAAAACATGAGTAAAACCATGGATTCTTGCACTAAAGGCAATGTAATTCATAAGGAAGTATCATAGTTTCAAAATCATGTAAATTGGGTAGTAACCCTATTCAAAAAATTCATAAAATCATTTATAGACATAAAAATTTTAGTCATCGGGATAACAGAACACCATTATTAAACCCCACATACCCAGACTTATCAGTTTCTTGGAAAAAACATAGAATTTAGAGTCCTTGAGATAGAACTTTTGGAGAAACCGCTTCCTTAGATGTTCTTGAGAGCTTACGAGGAATGGGAATTGTAGAGTTGTTTATGAGGTGAGGGAAATTTTTTGAATATAAGTTATAGGATCATTTAGGATTGAAATGACCAATTTACCCTTGAAAATGTAAGAAAAATAGAATTTTATCATCACCGTGACCACTGGCGTGGAACACCCTTATCGCACCAACCCAGTTTTATGGAATGCCCTTAACACAGAAACTAGCTGTCATTTCACGCCTTTATTGCACTAGTCCATTAGTTTTCATGTCTAGGTTTCACCTTGACTCCGTTCCATGGCCTAAATATGTGCCCTTACTATTTTGAGGTCATTCCAAAAATTCTAAAACACTTCATAATGGACCTATTATCACATCAAATCATCATTCAACCTTAAAATTCAATTAAAACACATGAGGGCTATCAAAATAAAAATTTTAAACCTATGCGACATAATAGTATCCAACCTTTGGGACTATTCGTCCTTGAATGAAGGTTGGAATGGGGAAAATCTTACTTATGGGGGCGTTAGGCTAAGGTTTTGAGTTCATCATACCACGTAATTAAAACTAACTTTCCCCAAAAATATGCATACCACTAAACTGGCTCACCACATAGAATTTCATTAATTGGACTAATATAAGCAAGGATTTTGGTGAAGAGAAGATGTTTGGAGGAAATTTCATGCCTAAAGTTAATTTTATATGATGATAAAAATAATTGAGAACATCGATTCATCATGTATGCCTCTGCTTCCTACGTTTCTCCCTCAACTAACAGGTTTATCCACAAGACTTTTACTAAGTAAACTTCATTATTCCTTGACCTTTGAAATTGATGATCAAGAACTTCGACAAGGATTTCCTTATAGGATAAAATATCTTTATCTATAATATTTTGTATGGGCATTACCAAGTTTAGGTCTCCAATACATTTCTTAAATATGGACATATGGAAAACTGGATAAACAACGACTAATTCTAATGGAAGATCCAGCTCATAAGCAATATCTCTAATGCACCTTAGGATTTTGTACGGAATAATGTACTGGGGGGTGAGTTTTCCTCTTTCCAAACCACATCATTCCCTTCATGGGTGATACCTTAAAAAACACCCAATCACCTATTACAAACTTTAGTTCTTTCATCCAAACATTTGTCTCTAATTTCTGAGGACTTTGAGTAGTTTTCAACCTCTCACGAATTAGCTGGACCTTCTCCATACCTTCAAGAATAGAGTTTGACCCAATCAAATCAGCCTCACCAACCTCAAACCACCCTATAGGGGATCTACACTTATGCCCATATAAAGCCTCGAATGGAGCCATCTTAATACTAACCTGGTAACTATTATTATAAGAAAACTCAATTAGAGCTAGATGATCATCCCATTTCCACTTGAAGTCAATCACATTCTCAATATGTCTTCTCAATTTTGGATAGTATGCTCGTTCTAGCCATTTGTCTGAGGGTGGAAAGCAGTACTAAGCTTCACCTTTATACTAAGGCCCTTCTAGAATGATTTCCAAAAATGAGTACCTCAGTCTGAGATGAAGGATAATGAAATTACATGGAGTCTTAATAATTCATAAGAATATAACTTAGCATAATATTTCACCATATCTGAGATCTTAACTGGTAAGATATGAGTCTAACTTGGTCATTCGAACCACTATGACCCAAATCGAATCATGTTGATGCCTAGTACAAGGAAGTCACATAATAAAATCAATATTGATAATCTCTCACTCCTAAGAGGGGATGCCAATATCCTATAGCATACCTCCTGGTCTTTGATGCTTAACTTTAACTTGCTGGCAATTGGGACACCTAGCCACAAAATCTTCTATGTCTCTCTTTATATCATTCAACTAATATAATTTTCGTAAACCGCATTACATTTTGGTGGCACTAAGTTGAATCGAGTACTTGGAGCTATGAGCCTCCATTAACATTCTATCTCTCAACCCATTAAAATTGGGTACACACAAATGACCCTGATTGTGAAGAACATCAGGCACCCCAAAAATTTGTCAAACATGTCATCAATTCTAGGGATAGGTTGTTTATTCTTGATGGTTACCTTGTTTAATTCTCGGTAATCTACATACAACCTGAGAGTACCATCCTTTTTATGCATAAATGACATGATGCAACCCATAGAGGAACACTTAGTCTAATGAACCCATTATCTAAGAGGATCTGAAGCTGTTTCTTTAATTTCTTAAATTCTGTTAGATCTATCTGGTAATGAGGAATTGAGAAGGGTTGTTTATTTGATAAAATATCAATCCTAAATTCAATTTTCCTATGGGGAGGTACTCAGGGCAAATTGTCACGACTCGATACCACCCCTAGTAGTAACATAGTGCTTAAGGTCATAAGTGACCCCAAGCTAACCCATAATCTGGCACAAGCTATAAATACTAAAAGAAATTAACAAAACACTATGTGAAAGGTATTTAAAAGTATCTAATAATCAAAAACAGTGTCAAAGGTAACTGAAATACATCACTAAAAAAATGTCTAATTGACTGATTATCTGAAAGCGTCTAAACCTGATGAGTTATTGGGACAAATCCCTAACTAACTCTGACTAATTGTATGTAACACCCCAAAACTTGGTCTTGAGATGTCACACGGTGGTCAAGACTATGAGTAGCCTTAAGCTAACCCTATTTGACTTCTACTAAGTCTGAATCTCATAATAAAGGAAGCATAGACATAACAGTCATACAATATGCAAAAATCTGTCTGAATATAAAATCTAAAAATAATCTCTGAAACCTCAATACTGAATAATCTGAATCAAAACTAGTAGTCTGATAAGCCTCTATTACTAATATCTAGAGAGCCACTGGGACAAACCCCCTACTGACTCGGATTGTCTAAAAATACTAAATCATCTAATATTATAAGCTGAAAATAAACTGAATAACTAAGTCCCCTAACTATGAGGACTCACCAACTATCAGAATATAGATGGAGATGCTCGAAATCACTCTCGCTACAGAAATTGAGCACCTGGACCTATATTATAAGATAATGTAGCACATAGACATATGTGGATCAGTACTTTGAGGATGTACTGAGTATATGAGGGGTGAAATACATAAGTAAAACAAAGTCTCAATAGTCATCATAATTTTTAAAATAATGTATGCTAAATGTAAATGACTGACATAAGCTGGAATATCTGAAATATTAAAATCTGCAATCATGAAGAACAAATCATACTTTGTAAATCTAGTGAGTCATGAAAATTAGTTCTAAATCATGTTGTCTAAGTGTAGAAAGGACTCACTTCTGTATCTAAAATTTGAAAGCTGAAATCTGTAGCTAATATCTTTCTATAAAGCATAATTTGAATAAAGTTGTGAGCCTTTACACTTTGTTTTCTAAAAGCTTTTCTTTACTATTAGGGAATTCTCTTAAAAACTATTCTGCAAGGGAGGTTCTTCTAACCGACATAAACCATGTGAGATAACATGGAGTCCAATGTCTTGTTCCCCTATGAGAGAAAACTCACGATGGGGAGAGGTGTCATAATCTTGCAGAAGAGTATAACCTAATCTAAGTAATCACATCTGTAGCTTTCATCCATATAGAAATAGGAATAATCTAGTAATCTGTACCTATGTTGGCTATGTAGTTCTATGAAAGTTAAGGCACGCTAATCTTACACTTCCCGCTCGGTGCTAACTACTACTCCTTTTAATCTGTATGCTCATTCTATTAGAAATCCACTTTAAAACTAGCATCGGGGTTTATTATGAAACCAATTATTCTTTTATCTAATTAAATTCGTTAGTAAAGCTAATCTAATTTTTGTAATCTATAATAAATCTGTAAAGTGGATTCCAAATCTTATCAGAGGATCAAAAGATCAAATCTTTACTGAAAATCTGAAAATAAACTGATCATTTAATGCTTAAAGCATAATCTTTCTTGAAATAATAATGTTCATTGTAGGGATAATAACCTATGCATCAATCTCATGCCAAAACATCATAATAATCTTGCTTGGTAATGAAAACACTGATAATTCATCTCAAAATCTGGGAATTGCTGCAATAGGAATGAAAATATGAAAATAAACATGTAATTCAACTTCTAAATCACTTGAAATCTCATAATCTTGTAATTAGCAATAATGGGTATGAACACTAATTCAAATCTCATGTAATTTCATATAAAATCATGTAAATTTATAGTTAAAAGCTAGTTTTGGGCACAATGGTGAAAGAGGATCCTTGTTCATAAACCCCACATAGCTTAATTGATGAAATTTCTAAGAAAACTTAAACTTGAATCTCTATTTCTGCTCTTGAAGATAAACTCTAGATTATCTTGATTTGGGAATCCTCAATTTTGGATTTTCTTGGAGAAACAATGGAGGGAAATTATTTTCTTGGAGAGTAAGTTTTGCGCTCTAGGTTATTTTTTGAGAGATAATGAATGAAAATAACCATAAAGTGCTTAGAATGAGTTTAATTTCTTGTTTGGGATGAATTGGGGGCTTGGGAATTGACCAAATAGTCCTTTTAAAATTTTCATTGAAACTGGAAAATCCTGACTTTGTATGCCAATGCGATGCACCACTATAATGGTGCCTCATTGGAAAAAGGATAATTGGGACCTGGAAAAATCTCTGTAATGCAGAGTTATTGCAGTGTACTACCAAAATGCCATTTTGGCCATCACTGCAACGCACTACCATCGCGGTGAGCCTTTTGAAATTTAAAATTGGGTAATTGGACTTCAACACAATGTGGGCTTATCGCGGAGGTCCACTGGAATGTGATGATAGCCATTTTTTTGGCACTGCGATGCGGTGCTTACCTAAATGGCAAACTGGTTTACTAAAAACGCCATAACTTCTCAACCGAGTGTTGAATTTAGGCGAAATTGATACCGATGGAAAGCTGAGCAAATTTTCTACACAATGAAAGGTCTAAAACTAGAAATTTCTATGCATAAAAATGGTTATTAATTTTTGAAGCAAACCCTTGACATTCTAGGAGAAAAATTAAGCTAGGAAAAAGTATGCGGTATTACATTGAAATAACATAAAGTCAAAATATAGGGATGAATAAATAATATAATAACTAGTCCTTGATTAATGAGGACCCACCAATGCTGTAGCTGAGTGGTACAAGAATGAACTAAGTATGATCTAGAAACTAAGCGTCCGAACCTATGTCATAAGAAAATATAGTAAAAAAGAGTGTATACAATTAGTACTTTGAATAAACTAGTATGAGATATGAAAGTTAACTGATATACATAAGGTACTAATGTAATATCCCATCCCTTTTCTTGCTAGAATCCATCTCTAGAATGTTAAGGGATAGCTTTAAATATGAATATTATTTAATATATGTGGAATTCTTTATATTTGAACTTTCCATGGCATAGGATATCGAATAATCTTTCCAACGATATAAGATTCGCCTAAATCTGATTACCGAGTAATAAATTATGGCTATTTTAAGTTCCAATCGCAAAACACCATCATTTGGACCCTTAGCACATCACGGAGCAGTGTTAATTTCTAATTTTCATTTTCCAGTGGCCCTCCGCGATATTGGTATGTCTCGAAGAGAGCAAAATTCCCAATTGTCCAATTCTAATAAAAGACCGCGATATTGGTGCATCGTGCCACTATCCAGATCCCATCCAAGGTGGCAATGCGATACCTCCACGTCGCGTCGCCAAGCATTTTCCCAGCTAACATTTTCCAGTGGCTTGGCATAATAGTGGCGCGTCGTGCCAAGGCCAAACATTGGGACCCCAATTCAATTTTCCAGTTTTGTTTAGGAGTTAATAGGGGGTATTTTGGAATTTTCCCCAACCCCCAATCCTTCCAAACACTTGATTAAAGCCTGTTACAAGCATTATATGCTAAGTTTCATCAAAATTACTCTCATCCAAAACCCTAGGCTTCAACATTCATCTCCAAGAAACTCAAGATTCCACCATCCTTTTTCCAAATTGTTTTAAGATTTAAGATCCCAAGACCAAGAGCTTTAGGAATTCTATTTCTAGAGCATAAATAGCATCTAAAAAAGAAAGATTATTCATTTAGTTCATCATCTAAGGTATATGGGGTTTGAATAAGGACAATCCTTTTATCCTTGTGCCCAAAACCTTGATTTTTATTAAAGATTACATGATTTGCAAGTTAGGGTTGTTACCCAATTCTTTTTTTTAGTTTATGAAATTATCATGTTATTTAAGGCTTCAATTGCAAGATATTTACATATATCTATGTTTGTAATCATGAGATTCATATTATGAGATATTTTCCACTATCTTGATTGAGATTATTGAAAACTTTTAAGATGATTGTTGAGCCTGAAGTTTAAGTATGATAATTGATATATTAAAGCTTTTATATTTCGATTCCTAAGTACCATAGATGATTTTATAAGGAGATTATGATCTTAAGTTTTATTGACAAGTTTGATAAGTGCTTTCAAAAGCAAATATTGATCTTTTGATCCTAAGCTAAACTAAGAAATCCATATTTTTCATGTAGTTTGAGATTTAAAGAAGAGAAGCATTATCAGTTTTAAGTATAAAACCTTATGCTATTTTAAGGTGGATTTCCTAAAAGTTCTAAGTGTAAGTATGAGAGTAGTATCTAGCACCGAGTTGGGTATGATTCCAAGGTCTCATGCCTAAAAACTATGTGCCATTATAGGAATAAGATTATTCTCACTTCTATATGGATGTCTAATATTATGATCACTTAAGTTAAGGTTATATAATGATGGAAAGGGTAGAACAGCTCTCTTCAATGTTGGCAAGACGTTGGACTCCATGTCAGCTCACATATTTTATATTGGTTAGAAGAAACTCCCAAGCCCAAAGTCTCTAAGTCCCAAAGCTTCTAAGTTTCAAAAGAAAAGAATGATAGAAAAGCTTTTATAAGACTAAGTGTTATGACTTACTAGATTTTCAAGTATGATTGGTTATACATGATTTTATATTTAGATATTTTGGATAGTCAGATTTCCATCTTTTAATAGTTTTAAGTTTTATCTGAGTCATTTGGGGGTCTGCCCCAATGGCTCTCTACTTCTTTATTAGTAGTAGAGGGTTGTCGGACTATATATTTATTTATAGACTTTCAGTATATGTCGTTCAGACATTATCTACAGTTTATTCAATTTAGTTTTGGTATAATACAATATTATTTATTGATTAGATGATCTTGAAGTAAGGTTCTGACTTAGCAGCAGGCTCAAAGGGTTAGCTTGAGGCTACACGTAGCCTTGAGCATCGTGTGATGTCCCGGAATCAGATTTAGGGCATTACAAATTTAGTATCAGAGCCTAAGGTTTAGAGTGTCCTAGGAAGTCAAACAAGCCATGTTATACATTGTCTTGATCATCGGTGTGAAGCGCGCCATATCTATGAGCAAGAGGTATGGAGCATTTTAGGAAAATCCTCTCTTTCTTTCATAATCCACCATTCTTACAGCTATCGCTATTTTCTATTAAATCATGCTCTTTTATGATAGAATATGCCTTCTCATAGAGTTAATGCCCATAGAAATGATAACCAACCACCTCACTCCGTAGATCCTTTGAGTGAGAATGTATCTCATGTAGAATTTCGGGTAGCTTTTTAGGCGCTAGCCCAAGATATGACTACTAATGTTCAATATAATCGTCAGGATATAGTCCCACTTCAGCAGGATGAGGATTTAGCTATAGTCAGAATTTGAGACTTTATGAGAATAAACTCGCTAGAATTCTTTGGGTCAAAAGTAGGTGAGGACCCATAGTTGTATCTTGATGAGGTAAAGAATATCACCCAAGTGATGTATGTTACTGAGAAAGAGAGTATGGAATTGAGATCTTATAGGCTGAAGGATATTGCTTATGATTAAATAGTGATTTGGAAGAAGAGTAAAGGGGAGAATGCAACTTCCATGGCATGGTAGATATTTTAGGATGCATTCTTAGACAAATTCTTTCTACTTGAGATGAGGGAAGCTAAGATAGAAAAGTTTATGAGCCTAAGGCAGGGCTCCATAATTGTGAAAAAGTATTGCCTCAAGTTCAATGAATTGTCTAAGTATGCCCTAGATCAGATGGCTAACCATAGGTCTAGCATGAGTAAGTTTGTGACCGGTGTGTTTGGATTGGTAGTTAAGGAGCGTAGAACTGCTATGCTCAATAGAGACATAGTTCTTTCTAGATTGATGATGCATGCTTAGTAGATTGAGGTGGAGAAGATGAAGGAAAGAGATATAGTAAATAAGAAGGCAAGAATAGTAGGGTAAGTCTTCTATGTTTAGATCCCAGAATAGTGTGAGCGGTAAGCCCAATTATCCTCCATGTGATAAGTGTGGTTGAACACATCCCGGTAAGTGCCTGGCAGAGCAAAAGGGTTAGTGTAGTTGTGGAAAGTTGGGAAATAGAATTAGAGAGTGTTGGTATGTTAAGCATAGAAATAGAGATGTTCATCCTCAGACTCAGGATACTAGTGCACCAGCCCCTGTAGTTCTCCCAGCCCCTCCTCAGGGTGCTTCATCCAGTACCGGTGGTAGACAGCGCTAGAATAGGTTCTATGCTCTACCATCCCTCCAGAAGCAGGAAGATTTGCCAGATGTTGTTACTGGTATGCTTTGTGTTTTTTATTTTGATGTGTATGTGTTGTTAGACCCTGGGTCGAGTTTCTCTTATGTGACCCCGTTAGTTGCCATGAATTTTGATACAAGTTTTGAAAAGATTCCTGAGTCTTTCTTGGTTTCTACTCCAGTAGGTTAGTCAGTTGTTGCTAAACAGATTTACAAAAAGTGTCCTATCACTGTCCTTCATAAGGTTATATTTGCAGACTTAATAGAATTAGATATGGTAGATTTTGATCTTATTTTTAATATGGATTAGCTCAATTCCTGGTATGCTTCTATAGATTGTCACACCTGAGTGGTGAAGTTTCAGTTTCCAGATGAGCCAGTCTTTAAGTGGCCAGGTAATTTAGTATCTTCCAAGAGTCATTTCATATCTTATCTTAGGGCGAGAAAGTTGATTTCCAAAGATTGAATTTACCATCAAGTTTGAGTCAAAGATATTAAGTCTGAAACTCTAACAATTCAATCTGAGTTTCCAGATGTCTTTCTAGAAAATTTCCTAGGGGTACCTTTTGATAGAGAGATAGAATTTTGTATTGACCTTTTCCCAGATACTCAGCCTATTTCTATCCCTCCTTATTGTATGGCTCCCACAGAGCTTATGTATTTAAAGGAGAAACTCAAAGATCTTTTAGATAAAGGTTTCATAAGGTCTAGTGTTTCTCCATCGGGCGCTCCCGTCCTATTCGTGCAAAAGAAAAATAGTTCTTTGCGTATATGCATTGAGTATAGTCAGCTAAATAAGGTCACAGTTAAGAACAAATATCCTCTTCCTAGAATTAATGACTTATTTAATCAATTGCAAGGTGCAAGTTCTTTCTCAAAGATAGACCTTAGATCCAGTTATCATCAACTTAAATTTAGTGAATGTGATATTCTGAAGACTGCCTTTAGAACCTGCTATGGTTATTTTGAGTTTCTAGTCATGTCTTTTGGGCTAACCAATGCTCCAGAAGCCTTCATGGACCTCATGAATCAAGTGTTCAAAGAGTATCTTGATATGTTTGTCATAGTGTTCATAGATGATATCCTTGTATACTCCGGTAGTGAGGATAACCATGCAGATCATCTTAAAGTTATCTTGAAAACTCTTAGAGATCATCGATTATTCTCCAAGTTCAGCAAGTGTGAATTTTCACTAAGATCAATAGCCTTTCTCGATCATATTATTTATGCCAAAGGCATTAGAGTTGATCCCCAAAAGAAAGAGGCCATAAGGAATTGGCCTTGACCTATCTCTCCAATAGATATTAGGAGTTTCTTAGGTATAGCTGTCTATCAATGCCATTTTGTTAAAGGTTTCTCATATATTGTGTCTCCTATGTCTAGATTGACCCAAAAGAAAGTTAAGTTCCAATGGTCATATTCCTGTGAGAAGAGTTTTTAGGAGTTGAAGACTCGACTCACTTCAGCCCCAGTTCTAGCATTACTCAATGGTACAAATGGTTTTATTATTTATTGTGATGCCTCTAGAGTTGGTTTAGGTTGTGTGTTGATGTAGAGAGATAAGTTTATCTCCTATGCCTCTAGACAGTTGAAGCCTCATGAAAATAATTACCCAACCCATGATCTGGAATTAGCTGTTATTGTGTTTGTTTGAAAATCTGGAGACACTATCTATACGATGTTCATGTTGATGTGTTCACGGACCACAAAATTTTGCAGTATGTGTTCACCCAAAGAGAGTCGAACCTTCATTAGAGAAGGTGGTTAGAGTTGCTAGAAGATTATGATATTATTGTATTGTATCATCTGGGCAAGGCAAACGTAGTGGCAGATGCCCTTAGAAGGTTGTCTATGAGCATTATTGCTTATGTGGAGAAAGATAAGAAAGAGTTGGCCCGAGAAGTGCATCGTTTGGCTAGATTGGGTGTTATGTTACTTGATTCAGCTGAAGGAAATGTTTGGGTTCAGAGTGGTTCCATATCTTCCCTAGTTTCGAAAGTGAAGGAGAAACAAGACATGGATCTTAGTTTGGTCAAATTGACGGAGTCAATTAATAACCAAAAGGTAGAGGTTTTCTCCCAAGGAGGAGATGGTGTGTTTAGATACCAAAGTAGATTGTATGTACCTTGTGTTAATAATTTAAGGCAAAGAATCATGGATGAAGTGCATGGTGCGCGTTATTCTGTTCATCCTGGTACTACTAAGATGTACCACAATTTGCGAAAAATTTATTAGTGGAGTGGTATGAAGAAAGATATAGCAGAGTTTGTAGCAAAGTGTGCAACTTATCAACAGGTTAAGGTGGAGAACCAAAGACCTGTGGTACATTGCAAGAGTTCAGTATCCCCACTTGGAAGTAGGAAGAAGTGAATATGGATTTTGTGAGTAGTTTACCCTAATAGCGTCGCCATCATGATTTGATATGGGTTATTGTAGATAGATTGACTAAGTCAATGCATTTCTTGCCAGTTCATACGTCCTATATAGCTGAAGATTATACTAAGTTATATATCCGAGAGTTAGTCAGATTGCATGGAGTTCCCTTGTCTATCATTTTAGATAGGGGGTACTCAGTTTACTTCCTAGTTCTGGAAAGCTTTTTAGAATGGACTAGGTACCTAAGTTCATCTTAGTTCCATCTTTCACCCTCAGACAGATGGTCAAGTAGAGAGGACCATCCAAACTTTAAAGAATATGTTGAGAGTGTGTACTCTTAATTTCAAAGGTAGTTGGAATGAGTATTTGCCATTGATTGAGTCTACTATAATAACAGTTACCATTCTAGAATTCAGATGGCCCCGTTTGAGGCTCTGTATAGGAGGAGATGTAGGTCACCCATAGGTTGATTTGAAGTGGGTGAGGCCGCTTTGCATGGGCCTGATATAGTGTTTGAAGCTATGGAGAAACTCAAGTTGATTAGAGAAAGGTTGAAGGCATCCCAAAGTCATCAGAAATCGTATGCAGATATGAGAAAGAGAGATCTTGAGTTTGAAGTTAGTGATTTAGTGTACTTGAAGCTTTCACCCATGAAAGGGGTGAAGAGATTTGGCAAGAAGGGGAAGCTTAGTCCCCGGTATGTTGGCCCTTATAGAATTTTGAGTTGTGTTAGGAAAGTAGCTTATGAGCTTGAGTTGCCCGCAGACCTGTCAATAGTCAACCTGTATTCCACGTCTCTATGCTTAAGAAGTGCATCCATGACTCCACCATTGTAGTTCTATTAGAAAGCTCAGAAATTCTGACCAACCTTTCATACGAAGAGATTCCAGTTGAGATTTTAGATCATTAGATCCATAGACTGAGGAATAAAGAAGTTTCCTTAGTCCAATTTATTTTGTGAAATTAGTCAGTTGATGGCGGTACATGGGAAGCAAAAGTAGATATGCGAGCTATGTACCCTCACCTTTTCTCCGCAAACTCAAATCTAGTCGAAGGTAATACTCTTCCTTGATTCAGTTCCTTTCTAATCAGATATTCAGCAATATAGATGTCCTCGTGTAAGTTCATGCACTCATCAAGTTACTCAGACGCTCAAAATGATTTAGATTCAGTTGCTAAGTTCATTTTAGTTGTGCATGCTATGTTCTATTCTTAGATTCTTAGAAATTTCAGCTTAACTAGCCACATTCAAGGACGAATGTTTCCAATAGGGAGATATTGTAATACCCCATCCCTTTACTAGCTAGAATCTGTCCTAAGATGTTAATGGATAGATTCCAAGATGAATATTATTTAATTTGTGTGGAATTCAATATATTTAAACTTTCCATAGCCCAGGAAATCGAATAAGCTTTTTAACGATATAAGATTCACCTAAATTCGATAACCGGGTAAGAAGTTATGTCTATTTTAAGTTCTACTTGCAAAACACCATCATTTGGACCCTTAGCGTGTCGCGGAGCAGTGTTAATTCCTAATTGTCAATTTCCAGTGGCCCTCCATGATATTGGTACATTGTGGAGAGAGCCAAATTCCCAATTATCCAAATCCAGTAAAAGACCGCGATATGGGCGCATCACGCTAAGTGTCCAGGTCCCATCAAAGGTGGCAATGCGATACCTCTACGTTGCGCCATCAAGTATTTTCCTAGTTGGGTGTTCATAACCCACCAACACAAATTAATACAACGGATCATGAAAATAGCATGGTAAATTCATGAATAGTACTCAATATACACATAACTAATTATGATATGGACAATGGATATTAGAAAACATATGGAAACACAATTCTCATGAAGGAACATATTTTCATGGTACATAACCAAGACAACTGAGAGAGAGTTGATAAATATCATATTCAACTTGAATACCCAATGGAAGAGAAAAAGATCTGTATTTGTAAATTTAGGGAATTCTCGGGACTCAATGGGTGGAAGGGACCTATTGATTAAATTCCACATACATGAATCAACCCCTTTAAGAGATCTTCTTGGAACTTAAACTTTCTTGATGAACCCTAGTTTGCTTTGTGGAAGAAGAAAATCGATTTATTTTTCTAAGGGAAGTGATTTATGAAGTTTGGAGAGGTTAGGGTAATATTTACCCATGCTAACTTATGTTTTGGAAGGGTAAACAATGTGGGTTTGGGTTAAGAAGGGGAGGAAATTACCAAAAAGATCCTTTTAAATCATACAAATATTTTGGGTTCACAGTCGTTACGACTCACCTTACCCATCACAACAGGTTACGAGTCATAGTTTGAGTCATAACTTGAGACTCTGAGTTTGAAACTTCACTATCCTGACCACGACTCCCCTTCCTACGACTCGTTGGCACTGATCACGAGTCTGAGGAGCAGTCATATTCTTAGACTAGATTTCTATTTTTATCACTATTATGGTAATGGGTCCTTCTAACGACCCATTAGGACTTATAATAAGTCGTATACTGGACCCATTTTCTCTGGGTTGAGGTTGCTGATCCTTCACTGTGTTGATAAAGAGTCCACACCATATCTCGTTATGTCTCTTAACGAGTCGTGATCTGGACTTATCATAATTGGGACAAAACCTAGGGCCTTCACTGGAGTGACTATGACACATGTGATGACTTATCACATGTGGTAATGACTCATTACCAGAGTCATTATAACGACTAGTAGACAATCCATAGAAAATTTTCCTTAACTCTTTGTCACCATTTCAGATTAAGGTAAGACTTGTGACATTGGAACACAAATTTTATGACTTGTCTTGGCAAAGTTAGACATTGAAACCTTGGGGTATTGCAATTTTTCCACTTGAGATCATTTTTCCCCAAATGAAACTTTCTAAACTAGAATAGTAAGGAAAAATTGAGATCATGCACTGAACACATATGGGCAGAATCATAGCTTAACACCTGAACCTATAATTAATACATGGACTAGACCAAATTCATGAATGCATTCTATGACATAAGGATTTAGCTTGATGGAATGGGATAGAAAATAAGAGAATTAATTAGTTAAGGAAACTATTATCTCAAGCTAGAACTGCGTTCATAAAGAAAAGATAGGGGTACTTGACTCACATATCAGTTTTTGCTTGTTGAATAGCTTCCTCAACTGACTGATTTTTCCACAAAACCTTTTCTAAGGCAACTTTTTATTCCTCAACCAACGAATCTGACGGTCAAGGATCTCAACATGGAAATCTTCACAGGAGAGGCTATCTTCCATGACCACACTCTTAAAGGAACTACTGAAGCTAGATTACCAATGCATTTCTTTAGCAATGAGTCATGGAACATTGGATACACATATGCTAACTCTATAGGCAACATCCTCAGTACAACTTTACAACATATCCAGCTTTATATACAACATTCATATTTCTACTGCTTCCTAAATTACAAAATTATTTTTAGCTCATGAACTTATAAATTTCAATTTGACTTACCGTTTTCATGTTGAACTATATTTTAACTACATATTTTAGTAAAAAGCTTATATCTTCAGTTATAAAGAATATGTTAAATATTTCCATGATTTAGTATATGTCCCTATATATTCAGTACATTCCAAAGTACTGACCACATATATGCATTTGTGGCTATTCTCCTTCATAATGTAGGTACCAGATACAGTCCACACACTAGAGTTAGATAATTCTCAGCTTTTAGCTAGCAGGTGATGATTTCTCTTATTTCAGGGACTCCAGTCAATTGTTGTTCATGTACTATATTATTATTATTCTTATGTATTGATTTGTGGTAGTTGTATGCATTTCCTAGCCACCTATAGTCAGTATAGTAGAGGCTTCATAAATAGTCAGTCAGAGTCATGATATATAATTCAAGCTCTTTCTTTCAATTTATTAGGTTGTAAACTTTATCAGTATTACATTCATTCATATTATCTAATGAGCCTCGTCTCAACAAATTTAGCTTTTATTTAGACTATAAATTAGATGCTCAAATAGTATGCTAGTACATGGGTTAGCTTGGGATCACTTGTGGTTCTAAGCACCATTTAACATCTAGGGGGTAGTCTCAGGGCGTTACTAACTTGGTATCAGAGCAAAAGTTTCAAGTGTCCTAGGGTTTCTATGAAGTCATTTTTAGTAGAGTCCTGTAGAATGTACAAAGACGTCTGTACTTTTCTTTGAGAGGCTACAGGGTATTTAAGAAATGTTTCCCTTTTTTTTTTATCTCAGATCATGTTATAGAATTGTTCTCTAAGAAACCTATATTGATTTTCTTATTGCTCTGTTCATGCTAAATTTTCCTTATTCTCGAGGTAGCAAAAATAGTCAAGTTTATATTCCTACTGATAGAGTTTTCTTAGACAATCCCTACAAACAGTTATGGGATTACATATGGGATAAAAGGATCCCATCAGTTCCCTTATGTTCTAAAGTTTGAAAGTCTTTATTCATGTTCATGAAAATCGTGCATTAAGCCAAAGTCATATATTCCCTTAGATCCCTTCTCAAAAGCCAAAGTCATATATTCCCTTAGATCCCTTCTCAAAATCCTACGACAGTATGTAATCTAGAGTTAGAAGCATAAACCGAGAAGTTTAACAACAATAAAGTGGGATCCTATTTATCTGGACTTAGTAGATTTTGTATCCATGGGGTTAGTTGTCTAAAAAGTGAGCTAGTAGGCCTAAAACAGTGTATGCAAGAATTTGAGTTTATTGATATGAAAATTAAGTATGATGATATGTGTATGATCTAGAGGTGTCTCCACGGTTATATGGGATTATATTATTTGTAAGTTTTAATAGGTGTGTGTGCTTAGATAGTACCCTTAAGTTGTTAAGTGTGAATAAGGCTATGTATTATATTATGCTCATACCAGCTATGTTATGGGTTATAGGTTGATAATGCTAAGTATGTTGGTGTAATGGTAATTCTCGTAGTTTAGAGGAAAAAATATATGTTTAGAGGTGTGATATTAGTAGGCTACGAAGGAAAAAAGGCAGATTATGTGTTTAGTGGGGCAAGTATGTTTTCCAGAAAGGTGTAAGTATGTGATGATGATTGTTGAAGCTAAAGAAAGATAAGGATAGTATATATTAAGGGAGTGTTCAATAATTAAGTTAGTATAGTTTGTTTACAGTTTGGGAATATCCATGTTAAGTGTTAGAATTAAGTTTGAAGCTTGGATGACTAGAAAAAAGAGTTAAAATTCTATATGGTGTGAACTCAGGGAATGGATATACTCATGAAGATTCTAAGTTAGTAAGTTTTCAAGTTACTATAGGATTACTAGTGGTGAGATATAAAGTTAAGAGTTTTATACAGAAGAAAGTACTAGCAGCGAGTTTTTCTCTTTCAGGTGTAATATTTCAAGTTGAGTTTATTATTTATATGTATTGTTATATATTGCACTCTAGGGTGAAGTAGTTGTAGTTCAATTTAGAGTTTATTATAGAGGTCCACATGCTTAAAATGATGGCTTAAAGCTAAGGGGAGCTGATATAATAAGGAATCAAGTCAGGCTCTTAGATTTTAGTAATGATGTCGTGCATTGTAGAACATTAGTAGGGGAGGAAGATGCCCGACCCATTTTTATCTCAGTGTAAATTTTTGTACTTCCGTCATCATCAAATCTACTTATGCCTTACACATTATCTCTATGACCATAACTCATATTCATGGACTTCATAGAGAATTATTTGTGCTCCTAGTTTCTAGTGCAAGGAGCTCCAATTCACTCAACAGTACAAGTCGTATTCCATGAATTTATGAACTCCAAACTCAGGTCATGCAACTCATGACCCATGTACTCATGCTTTACATTATGATAAGTTCCCATGACTCATGGTACACCCTTAATGACTACTGAAATTTAAAATATGGTATGTATGTCCTCAGTTTTGATCTCCTTAATGAATCCATGCCTTTGATACTCCTATTCTTATGCCTTCATTAAGTGTCAAGACTATGTATAAGTATCCTTTTATGATTTAAGTCCTCATGTGCTAACTTTTTCATGGCCTCTCATTATGTAAAGATAGTGGTGATAAATATAAATAAACAATGATATTGATGAGAGAGAGTAAATATTCCTTACCAAGGAAAAGATTATTCTTTGCTGCTTGTTTTATCAAAGGCTATAGGTGTGAAGGAAGAGTGATGCAAAAATTTTAGTATATGTCATGGTTATTTTATAATTATATGTGTGTCTTCATGGGATAATTCATGGAATTTGTTATTGACAAACATATTAGAGAATATGAGAAAATTTCCTAGGAGGATTAGTTGACTAGAAGTTCATATGTGGTTATCACGATAGGATTGAATGTTATGTTGGTGTATAAGTGGATGAATTCATTGTGCGCTGGTGAATTCATACTAATAATTTGATGATAGTTGTTGAAGTGTTCATGAGTATTAATCTTGAGATGAGAGCTCTGAAAATACATAGGATATTGAGTTCTTAGTTTAAACTAGTACTATGGTGTTATGTGTAGTACCTTATAAATTTGAGTTAGGCTTGAACATGGTGAGTATCTTCATTGCCTAAGGCCTAGTAATTCTATCCTAGTTTATGTTTTCTAGGACTATGTTCTATGTTACAAAAGTTGTAGCCATATTGAGATTCCTTGTCCAGATATCTCACTCAGATCATGCCCAAGAATTCTTTGATCCCCAATGTTATTTGAACTTCTTAGGATAGTGTTGAATAAATATTTTTGTTGAGTATAAACTTTTAGTATGATTTAGTCTGTATAGCCAGCAATTCAGTTTAGCAATCCGACAAGATAAGCTCCTATAGTTTTTCATCTTTCCATCTAGTCTTACTATCCGAAGTTTCATGAATATGCCTATTCCATGAGGTAATTTATTCACATTTATGCAAATTGTGAATTCAGTTAAGTCCATACTTCTAGTTTAAATCAGTCTTAACCATAAAGATACCTAGATTCAAAAATTGGTATCATGTTAGTTATCCAACTTTAGATTTTGACCAAATAGTATTAGTGGGTTCCAAAAGTTTCAAGTTATCATAGCATGCATTCATGAATTCATCTCAGTCCATGCATCATGAATCAGTTTCAGATTAAGATATTAAGTCATGATTCAGCTAGTAAGTGTTCAGCACATCATCTCAGCCTTTCTTTAGTATTTTAGCAAAGTCAGTATCATTTGAGGACAAAGGATCTAAAGCGGGAGATATTGTAATACCCTAAGTTTTCATATTCTAAATCTCTCAAAAGACAGCCCATCAAGTGAGCTTTCCAACACCGCAAGTCTCACCTTTATCTGATACATGGCTAAGTCATACAATTTTCCCTTCAAGTATCAATCAGCAGCCAGTGCTTATAACTCACATGACGACCTGTAATTAGACCATACGAGTTATTAAGAGTAATCATAGTCACAATAGTTCTCATCCAAGAATCTATCCCAGGGGTTATGAGTCTAGCATACGACTCGTATCCAGACATTGCGAGTCACTATGAAGACTTGTAGCTTGACTACTAAAGGACCCAAGAATCAAGCCATATGTTTTGGCATTTATACAAGTGACTTAGACATTTATTAAGACCCCAAATAGCTCCTAACTTATAAACAAATCAAAACATCCAATAGCGATTAAATTCTTGGGATGTATATGACTATAGTCATCCTCAAAAGATAATAACTTTTGTTCTATGAAAAATTTATGAGCTAAAGACCCACCAACAAATGGATAATTGAATTAGATTTCCAACTATACCAATTTTGTCTTAATACAATAGCGGGGTGAAAAGTTATGTCCAAATCACTGATGCATTGTCAAAGCTACCAGTAGTAACGACTCATTGATACTACTCATAAGCAGACCATACGAGTCGTTAGGAGGAGTCGTACCCACAATAGTAGGGGTCAGAATTTGGGTTCCTGGTGATGACTTAAGTACGACCCATACCCATAACTTACGAGTCGTACTCAAACTCGTCGGGATGGCTTCTAAACACTTTCCAGATGATTTCTAATGGTTTTTTTGTCCTTTTCCACTCTTTTAACCCCAAAACTACCCCATTTCACCCTCCAAATAGAAGTTATGAAGTGTAAAAACTACCCTAATGAATCATAACTCAAAAATCATCCATCAAAGAGCAAAAGGGGCGATTTGTTTCTCCCCAAACTAACTAGGATCCATAAAATTTAAGTTTAATACCAAGAAATTTATGCAATGCTTCAACATCCATTGAGTCCCAAAAATCCCTCTTTTGTTCAAGTATGGATTCTAACCTTCTTTTGGGAAATTATCCATGTATATTCTAAATTTAATCCAAGTCTTCTTGGAAATTTGAACTCAAGTTATGTCAACATGCCTTCTCATGTAAATTAGGTTACTTTATCATTTAAATTTCTATTACTCTTGTCATGTTCAATTAACTTTATACTAAATCATCATGTTATGGATTAAACAACGAAAATATGTTGTCCTCTCAAGTTTAACACATTCTCATGATCAAATTCATGTTTCTCACTCATTTATTGAAATTTCTTATGTTTTGGGTCTTTGAACTATGATTTTATATCACTATTTTAAATATTGTTATCGTATTTTTGTAATCATTCTGTTCTAGTGGTTATGAACACTCGATACCTATCTATTTACGTATGTCTTTATTCTAGAGTTACAAGTTAGTCAGTTCATGATTTTCGTACTACATTTAGAACATTATGTTCATACTGAGCACTCATCAATACAGTACCATATCATGTTAGATCCATAATAATAATACCAGTGTCATTCAGTTAGTAGTAGGATTTAGCATCTAATGAACCTAGGGAAGGGGGCTTACCTTCCAGTTAGGACTGAGTCCTTAGTAACAGTCTCTATGTTCCAGAACTACATATCCATAGTAGGATTATGAGATGTCACCCACCAGTTTAGGACTGACACTCTCTTAGGAATCACCCACTAGTTTATGATTAACTCCCTAGTCCTTCAGGACATCAACCTTGTGGATCCACATCGTCAGCCATGTGTTAGTACCCATGGCAAAGTACTGACACTATTTCAACAAGGGTTACAGGTTGGACCCCAATTCTCTCAGATTGTGGTATGCCATTTACATAATAGCTCCCACGCTTTCAGTCAGTACTCATTCTATATCATTTTAGGTTTATTTGACCATGTAATCAAATTTTCAGTTATTTAATCAGTCAACTTTTCAGATTATTTAGTTATTCAGATCATGTCAGTACAAGCTTTACTTGGTCTTGCATTCATTCTTCATGGTCATGTTTTCATGCTCAGTATTCATACATGATCTTCAGTACAACTTTACAACATATCTAGATTTATATACAACATTCATTTTTCTACCACTTCCCAACTTACAAAATTTTTTTAAGCTCATGAACTAATAAATTTCACTATGACTTACGGTTTTCACGTAGAACTATGTTTTAACTGCATATTTTAGTAAATTTCTTATGTCTTCAGTTGTAAATAATGTTTTAAATATTTTCATAATTTAGTGCATGTCCCCATATACTCAGTACATTCCAAAGTACTGACCACACATATTCATTTATGGCTACATTTCTTCATGATTTAGGTACCAGATCTAGTCCACACACCAAAGTTAGATAATTCTCAGGTTTTAGCCATCAAGTGATAAGTTCTCTTATTTTAGGGAATCTAATCAGTTGTAGTTTATGTACTGTATTATTATAATTCTTATGTATAGATTTGTGGTAGTTTGAGGCAGGTCCCAACACCTACAGTCTTTATAGTAGAGGCTTCATAGACAGTCAGTCAGAGTCATGAGATGTAATTCAAGTTCTTTCTTTTGATTTATCATCTTGTAAACTTTATCAGTATTACATTCATTTAGATTATCCCATGAGTATGCTTCCACTTAGCAAATTTAGATTTTAGTTACATTATAAATCTGTTGGTTAAACAGTATGCTAGTACGTGGGTTAGCATGGGATCACTTGTGGTTCTAAGCACCATGTAACATCTAGGGGGTAGTCTCGGGGTATTATGGTCTGAACGGCTAGTAACAAACTACTCAATATACATAAAATATGATTATGAAATAGATGAAATAGAAGATCAAATACATAATGAAGTTCTGAAAGCTGGTGGTATCAGTACAAGAAATTATAATATAACAAGAGTACAAGAATGAAATATCAAAAGAATTACGCTATTACAACTTATCTTCGAATACAACATGAAGACTAGTCTAGTACATAATAGAGAGGAAAGTAATACTCCAAACGTCAAGAGCTCACTCCCACACGATGCACTATCAATAGCGATAATGCATACTATGAGCTATAGGCTGCAAAAGCATAGTATCAGTACCAAATGAATTGTACTCAGTAGGCAACTATTGACTGAGCTCCAAATAAAAAGTAGATATATATAACATATAAACAAAATTGAAACTACAGTCAATGCTCAGCAACCACATAAAATAGCTAATGAGATAATAAGGATAACTAATCCTATTTATGTCCAAGGTACTAACCTAGTAAGGCTAAGAAAGTATCAAGGATGAACTATCCTATTGCAGCCATACTAAAAAATCTTACACTATATTGTATATCCCT
>NC_061111.1:33468090-33589686 GCF_002878395.1 Capsicum annuum | reverse complement strand
AATAATAGATGTTTAGCAAGCTCCCAAGTCACCCACAAGACTCAACTTTGAGTTATCACACCCATTTAAGGTCTTTAGCTCTCAAGAATGAGTGAGAAATGGCAAAAATTGAGACATTGAGGTCCATTTATAGCCCTTTAAGGTATAGAGGTATTGCAATCAAAGCCCTAGTGACATAATCTCACTATTTTGATTGCAATAGGTCCTAGTGCAATCGCAATTGCACCAGCACCAGTAAATTAAAACTTATTTTAATCACTGAAAGACATTCGGACTCAGATTTTCACAAATGAAATATGTAACCCCACTAAATTCGACGTTCTGGAAGCATTTGTGAAGTTGGAATTTCCATCCAAGGATGTTTATACCAAATGTGGCCCCCACACTTATATTTTCTATTTTTCCAACTTTTTGACCTTAAGTCAAAATGAGCTCGATGCATTGGGACCCAAACCAAAGGTTTACCTAGCCTAAAATAAATATTCCAAAGTTTTTGGCATATTCGGAATTTGCATTCAAGATCATTTTACTAAATTATTTTCCCGGTGGCCGTTTGGAACCAACGAAGACTTTTAAACAGGGAATTGTCTCTAAAAAACAAATGAACTGCTTGATATTCAAACAGTCATCCCCAGTAAGTCTTAAGTGACTTGAGGTAGCTATGGAGAAGCTCAAACGGCAAAAAAAGATTGGAATTATAAAAAATGACCGGAAGGGTCATTATATATTGTGGATACAAACTCCTTAAACTATAGATAAGGTTATTTTATACAAAAATCTAGTTTTACCATTTTATTCTTGGGGTTGATTTTTGAAATATGTTTTTGGACTCAAAATAAAAATATATCAATATGGATATTATTGGACTCGTATTTGTGTGTATAAGTTATTTTTAATATATTGGAATCATTTTGAGGCTTCTCGAAAGAGGAGGTTTCAGTGTTGATTATTTTTGAACACACATTTTGGCTTTAAGATAGGTTAGGACTTAGCTTTCTTTACACATAGGCTTTAAGATAGAATAGATTAACAGTTACACAATTGGTTTTCATCATAAACCTCTATCCTAGTTTTAAAGTGGATTTCCAACAAAATGAGCATACAGATTAAAAGGAGTAGTATTTAGCACTGAGTTGGGTATGTTTATATGACCCAGAATTGTGAGCCAACATAGGTATAGATTATCAAATTATTCCCATTTCTATATGGATATTAGTTACATATGTGATCACTTAGATTATGTTATACTCCTTGGGAAGAGTATGATACCTCTTCCCAACATAAGGTTTTCCTATAAGAGAACTAGATGTTAGATAGAATGATAGCTCCCATAGTGTATTTTAGTTTGAAGAACCTCCCTACAGCTCACAGAAAAGAGTAGAGAATAACAAAAATGCTTATAGAAAATAAGTGTAACGGCTCACAAATTTTATTTAGATATTGCTTTATATGAGGCATTAGTTACAGATGCCATCTTTCATAATTAAAATATAAAAGTGAGTCCTTTGTACACTTAGACTACATGATTTAAATATAGAATACAAGTATATCTTTTAGAAACTAAATATTATGACTCACTCGATCTATGAAACATTTTTTGCTATTCATGATTATGATTTTCAGTTTTCAGATATTCCAACTTATGTGAGTCATCTACATTTGGAATGCATTTTTTTACAAATTTATAATAATATAGATATTGATTTACTTGTGCATTCACCCCCATATACTAAGTACAATCTAGAAGTATTGATCCACATATACGTCTATGTGCTATATTGTCTCATAATGTAGGTTTAAGTGCTTAGTTTCAGTAGCATGAATGATATTGAGCATCTCCATCTATATCTTGACAGTTGGTGAGTCCTCATAGTTCGGGGACTTAGTCATTTAGTTATTCAGCTTATTAGTATAGATGATTCAGTATATTCAAAAAGTTTGAGTCAACTGGGGGTTTGTCCTATTGAATCCCTAGCATTAGTAGTAGAGGCTTGTTAGACTGCTAGATATGATTTAGATTTTCAGTATTGATTGATAAGACTCTTGAGTTTAGTATTTTCAGATATTATAATTAGACAGTTTCAGCTTAGCTCATATAGAATTCTGCATTTTAGCTTGATTATATATCTATACTTCCCTATTATGAGTTTTAGATTTAGTAGATGGCTTACAGGGTTATCTTAAGGTTACTCATAGTCTTGAGCACTACATGACATCTTGGGACCTTTTTTTGGGGTGTTACATACTTGGTATCAAAGCATAAGGTTATAAGAGTCCTAGGGAGTCAGACAAGCCACGTTACATAGAGTCTTGATTATGGGTGTGAAGCGTGCCATATTTATGAGAAAAAAGCTATGGGATGTTTTTAGGAAATTATCTCTTTCTTTCATGATCCAACATTCTTATAGTATCTCTATTTGATTTTAACTTATGCTCTTATGTAATACTTAAATATGCCTCCTCGTCAAGCTAACGCCTGTAGAAATGATAACCAGCCACCCCAGCCTACGAACTTTCTAAATAAGAATGTATCCCATGCTAATTTTTGGGCTCCTTTTCAGGCATTGGCCCAAGCTATAACTGTCAATATTCAGGGAAACCCTCAGGCAATAGTCCCACTTTAGAAGAATGGTGATTTAGTAGCAGCCAGAATCCAGGAGTTTATGAGAATGAATCCACCAGAGTTCTTTAGGTCAAAAGTAGGTGATGACCCACAAATTTATTTAGATAAGGTGAAAAAGATCACCCAAATTATGCATGTTTCTATAGAGGATAGAGTAGAGTTAGCATCGTATAGATTGAAGGATGTAGCATATGATTGGGTGGTTATATGGAAGAATAGTAAAGGTGAGAATGCAGTTCTTATAACTTAGCAGGTATTTCAAGATACGTTTCTAGACAGGTTCTTTCCGCATGAAATTAGAGAAGCTAAGGTATAGGAGTATGTGAACCTGAGGCAGGGATCGATGATAGTGAAAGAGTACTGCCTTAATTTCAACTAATTGTCTAAGTATACTCCTAATACAATGGCTGACCCTAGGGCCATTGTATGAGTAAGTTTGTTATGGGAGTATCTGATTTGATAGTCATAGAGTGTGGACTGCCATGCTTATTGGGGACATGGATCTTGATAGGTTAATGATTCATGCTCAACAAATTAAGGCAGAAAAGTTAAAAGGGAAAGAGAGGGGAAATAAGAAGGCTAGAACTAGACAGTTTGAGTATAGGTAAACTAGGTTTAGAGGGGAAATCATTCATACTTTCAGAATCATTCATCTATGCTAGCACCATCTTCATCTAGTTCTCTTGCTCCAGAGCTAGGTAAGAGTAGTGGGGTAAGACTTCTATGTGTAAATCTCATAATAGTGTGAGTGGAAAGCCCAGTTATCCTCCATGTGTTAAGTGTGGGAAAAATTATCTTTATGCATTCTTATTGGGATAGAAAGGTTGTTATGGTTGTGGTAAATTGGAATGTAGAATCAAAAATTGTTCACATGCTAAGCAGGGAAATAGGGATGCTAGCTTCCAGACTTAGGCAACTAGCGTACCAATCTCTCTAGGTCGCCCAGTCCCTTCTCAGGGTGCATCATCTAGTACAAGTGATAGTCAGTGCCAGAATTAGTTTTATACTTTACCATCTTATCAGGAGCAGGAGAATTCATTAGATGTTATTACTAGTATACTTCGTGTCTTTCATCTTGATGTTTATGTGTTGTTAGACCCTTGGTCAAATTTCTTTTATGTGACCCCAATAGTTGTAGTAAATTTTGAATAAAATGATCCCTATGTCGTTCTTGGTTTCTACCACAGTGGGTAAGTCAGTTGTTGCCAAACAAATCTATAGAAAGTATTCTATAACTATCCTTCCTAAAATCATGTTAGCGGATTTAATAGAGTTAGATATGGTCGACTTTGACCTAATTCTTGGCATAGATTGGTTCCGTTCTTGTTATGAATCTATAGATTTTTGCACCCAAGTTGTGAAGTTTCAGTTACTAGATGAGCCAGTCTTTGAGTGGAAAGGTAATTCAGTATCTCATAAGAGTCATTTCATATCCTATCTTATAACCAAAAAGTTGATCACAAAAGGGTGCATCTATTATTTAGTTTTAGTCAAAGACACTAAGTCTGAAACTCCAACAATTCAGTCAATCTATGTAGTCAATGAGTTTCCTGATATTTTTCCTAAAGATTTGCTAGGGGTACCTTCCTATACGGAAATAGAATTAGGTATTGACCTTCTTCCATATACTCAGCCCATCTCTATTCGTCCTTATCATATGGCTTCATCCGAACTTAAAGATTAAAAGATCAACCTAAAGATCTATTAGATAAAGGTATCATAAGGTCCAATGTCTCTTCATGGGGTGCTCCTATCCTATTTATGTGAAAGAAAGATGGTTCTTTGCGAATATCATTGACTATAGTCAGTTGAATAAAGTCATAGTCAAAAACAAATATCCTCTTTCTATCATTGATGACTTATTCGACCAACTCCAAGGTGCAAGTTATTTCTCCAACATACACCTTAGATCCAACTACCATCAGCTTCGAGTAAGGGAATATGATATTTCTATCACCTCTTTTAGAACCCGTTATGGTTATTTTGAGTTTCTAGTCATGTCCTTCAGACTAACAAATTCCCCAGCAACTTTTATGGACTTGATGAACAGAGTGTTTAAATAGTACTTGGACATTTTTTTCATAGTCTTTATTGATGATATACTTGTCTATTAGAGTTGACCCCAAAAAGGTAGAAGCAGTAAGAAACTAGCCTAGACCTATCTCTCCATCAGACATTCAAAGTTTCTTGGGTTTAGCTAGCTATTATAGATGCTTTGTGGAGTTTTTTTCTTCAATTGCATCTTCTATGTCTAGATTAACTCAGAATAAGGTTAAGTTTCAGTGGTCAGATTCTTGTGCAAATAGTTTTTAGGAGTTGAAGACTCGACTCACCTCAGCCCTAATTTTGTGCTACCTGATGGTACTGATGGATTTTTTGTATATTATAATGCTTCTAGAATCAATCTAGGTTGTCTTTTGATGTAGAGAGGTAAGGTTATAGCCTATGCCTCTGGACAGCTTAAGCCTCACAAAAAGAACTACCCTACCCATGATCTTGAGTTAGCTGTTGTTGTGTTTGCATTGAAAATATAGAGGCACTATCTTTATGGGGTGCATATTGATGTGTTTACGAATCAAAAAAGTTTGCATTATGTGTTTAGTCAAAGGGATTTAAATCTTTGTTAGAGAAGGTGGTTAGAATTATTAAAGGATTATGATATTAGAGTATTGTAGCATTCGAGAAAGGCCAATATAGTGACAGACGCCCTTAGTAGATTGTATATGGGAAGTGTTTCTCATGTGGAGAATGATAAGTGAGAGTTAGTTTACAAATTTCATCGGTTATCTAGATTAGGTGTGAGGTTGGTTGACTCAGCTGAAAGAAATGTTTGGGTTCAAAGTAGTTCAAAATCTTCTCTAGTTTCTGAAGTAAAAGGGAAACAAGATAGGGATCCTAGTTTTGTCAAACTGAAGGGGTCAGTTAAATACCAAAAGGTAGAGGTTTTATACCAAGAGGGAGTTGGTGTTTTGAGATACCAGAATAGATTTTGTGTGCCACGTGTTGACTATTTAAGGAAACGGATTATGGTGGAAGCGCTTGGTGTGTGTTATTCCATTCATCCAGGAGCTACCAAGATGTACTGTGATCTATGAGAAGTCTATTGGTGGAGTGGTATGAAGAACTATATCAATAAATTTGTAGCCAAGTGTACAACTTATCAATAGGTCAAGGTAGAGCACAAAAGAGCTGGTGGCATATTGCAAGAGTTTGGTATTCCCACTTGGAAGTGGGAAGAGGTGAATATAGACTTTGTGAATGAATTACCCCATTTGCGTAATAGCATGATTTAATTTGGGTTATAGTAGACAGATTGACTAAATTATCTCATTTCTCACACATCCTACATAACTGAAGATTATGCTAATCTTTACATCAGAGAGTTGGTTAAATTGCATGGAGTTCCCTTGCCAATTATCTCTGATAGGGGTACTTAGTTTACCTCTCAGTTTTGGAAAGCCTTTTAGAAAGGTCTTGGTACCCAAGTTCATCTCAGTGCAACTGTTCATCCGCAAATAGATGGTCAGGCAGAGAGGACCATTCAAAACTTAGAGTATATATTGAGGGCTTGTGTTCTTGACTTCAAAGGAAGTTGGGATGACCACTTTTCTTTGATCAAGTTTCCCTACTATAACAGTTACTATTCTAGTATTCAAATGACCTCATTTGAAGCACTTTATAGGCAGAGATGTAGATCACTAGTCGGTAGGTTCGAAGTGGGTGAGGTCGGTTTGATTTGACTAGATATGGTTTTTAAAGCCATAGAGAAAGTTCAGTTGATTCAAGAGAGATTGAAAGAAACTCAAAGTTGTCAGAAATCTTATGAAGATCTAAGAAGGAGAGATCTTGAGTTTGAAGTAGATGATGTTGTGTATTTGAAGGTTTTACCCATGAAGGAGGTGAAGAGATTTGGCAAAAATGGGAAGCTTAGTCTCTAATATCCAGACCCCTATTGGATTTTGAGTCATGTTGGAAAGGTAGCGTATGAGCTTGAGCTACCCGCAGACTTGTCATCAGTTCATCCAATGTTCCATGTATCCTTATTGAAGAAGTTCATGGATGATTCAACTATTTTAGTCCGTCTGGAAAGAACCTATATTTAGAATTGCCTTTCATACGAAGATCATCAAGTATAGATTCTTGATCATCAGATCCATGGACTAAGGAACAACGAACTTCACTTGGTCAAAGTTCTGTGGTGAAATCAGTTTGTTGAGGGTGCTACTTGGGAAGAAGATGCAGACATGCATACCAAGTATCCTCATCTCTTCTCAACGAACTCAGATTCAGCCAAAGGTAATAGTCTTCCTTAATTCAGTTCTTTTCCAGTCACAGATTCAGCCATATAGTTATCTTCATGTCAATTCAGGCATTAACAGATTATTTCAGCCACTCAGTATGTTTTAGATTCAGTCATGCATCTTGTTTTAGTTGTGCATGCCAGCATATAGCCTCACTACATCAGTATGTTCAGTTTTATTAGTCTCATTAGAGGTCGAATGTTCCCAAGGGGAGATAATGTAATATCCCATACATTTCCTAGCTCAGTTTAACTCCTAGAATGTCAAGGGTCAACTTTAAAAAATGAATAAATCTTGATACATGCAGAATTTTCAAGCTCTAGACCAACCAATGTGTAGATAATTGACCCAGCTTTCCAACGATACCAATTTTGACTAAATCTGATACTTGATTAAGAAGTTATGGAGATTTTAGTGAAAGTAGTAGATCAATATGATAAGCACTATATCACGTTGAAGCACAAATTCATAATTGTTTGATTCCAGTGAAGCACCACAATTGGCCTACGTCGCGGTAAAGCTCCAATTCCCATTTGTCCCATTCCAGTAGCTCACCATGATTAGCCTGTATCGTGCCAAAATTCTCAATTGGACAGACATTGTGTCACAGTGAAGTGCAAAATGGCACTCATCCTTTTTTAGTGACATAACGCAATTATGCTGCATCACACGAAATGCGAAAATGGCGATCGTCCATTTTCCAGTTAGCCACCGCGATAGCAGTGCATCGCGGTGGGAGACAAAATTAGGATTTCAAATTTTGAGTAATATTTTAAAATGTAACTAAGACGGTAACTAAGACTGTAATTGAGTCTGTAACTAAGACTGTAACTAAGATTGTAACTAAGACGATAAATGTAACTAAATACTGAGTTCTGATAAGTAAGTAACTGATAGCTGGGATTACTGATAACTAAGTTACTGATAACTGAGTGACTTTTTTCGACAGTCCTAATTCTGTAGAACTAAACTGAGTTCTATACTAAGTTGGGTGACTATTTCTGACAGAGTCATAAGGTGAGGTCACAAGTCATAGGGTGGGACTCGTCACTGAACCAGTAGGGTGCACCTGAGTCACTACCCAGATTATGAGTCATGGTGATGACTCATGACTAGTGACCATGAGTCATTACCCGACCAGTAGACACTGGAGTTATTTTCCCACAAGATTTCATTAAGGGCATGGTGGTTTGTTTCTCTTATCCAACTACTATTCCACGGCATAAAACATTCCCTTAGCCTTTTTCCACCCATTAAACATAACATAATCTCTCAAATTCCAAATTCAAGAACAAAGCTAGGGTTTCTAAGGGATGGTTATCTAGGGATCAAAGTGTGGTTTCTTCTCATAATTCTTGGTATTTTCAATTATGTATCTCTCCCCTTAAATTTGTATTTATATCTTGGCATGCAATGGTTCGGTGTTCTTATGGTTTTAATGTTTAGCTTTGGAATTTTGGTTAAGGGTTTTTTATGATTATTGTTTGAATGGTATTCTCATGGATTTTGAAATTTTGGCTGTAGGAGCATGGTGAATAAAATGAGGGTCATGGATTCCACCAAATTTATGGTTTGTGGTTTGTAATTGGTATTAAACTCAACCCACTTGCATAATTGATTTTGAAATATGGAAGATTATATGGTTTTGCTTACTTTGCTAAATTATTACATTAAATTAATGGCTAAATGAATAAAAATAGTTTTGAAAGGCCTTGGTGGACATGGATTGATTTTAAATTGAAACTTTGGAGTCTTATGGATTGGCATAATGGAATTGGCTTGCAAGCATAATTAATTGATATGAAAGTAAAGCGTTATAGTCATTTTAGTGAAGCACTATCTAGTAGTTAGAATCTAGAGTATAGGTATGATTGTGGTGAAATTATATGACCGTTCAATGCTTTAATCTGATCAAACAATCCCTAATATCCAAAAGTTGACAAGTATATCTTCTGACCACGAGAGAGAACCATGATCATGGTTAGAAAACACAATCTTAGGTATGATCGTGATATCTAAAGTTGATCCGATTGGAACCTACAAACCACAAACCAAGTTACAATCAAAGGTGGGTCCTATGATTGTACCTAGGCTTATCTTTTGGAGTTCAAAGAGCTCATATCCAAATCCAAACCATGAACACCACCAACGATCATAGGTGGGTCCCAATTGTGGGAAGGACTCGTATGTCCCTTCCAGCAGCTTTTGAGTTACGAATTTAAAAGGTCATTTAAGCTTTTTGCCACTCTTTTAAAATACAAATAATTTCGTTTAACTTATTTCTAGGCTGAATATTTTGTTCAATATTACACTAAGCCTTCATTAATTAAAAAATAATCGATACTTAGCTTTAATACAAAGAAAAAGGTGATTTTCTTTCTCCAAGGCAGAGTTAGGGTTCTTTAGCTTCAATCCCAAATTTCAATGATTTCTTTAAGGTTTTCATCTATAGGTATATGGGATTTCATCAATGGGTTCTCTTTTCACCCATTGAGTTCCAAAGTTAACTCAATTCCTTAGTTTAATTTCTTGCTCAGAGCTCAGTGTTCATGAATGTTGTAAATTCCTTGGCATTCTACTACCTTAATCTCATTAAGTTATAGACCCATGTTTTAACATAAATTTCAATACCATTACGTATTCAAATCATAAACCCTAATTATATTATAAAATCCATGATTATTGGACTTGAGTTATTAAATTTCTTAAATTTACCCAGTGTATGAAATTGGCATGATAGTTGCACTCTTCAGAGATGATGGGTTATGAACACCCGATGACCTAGGATTTCATGCATATACTTATGAGTATTAAATCCTCCAACATACATATTTTTGAATTCTTTCAGATAATGCATTTATTTTCAGTATTTAGACTATTAATCATTGAGCATTGTAGTTATCAAAGTTATTCATTTGGGAGTAATACTTAGCACCGAGCATACACATGGGTGAATTCTAACCCGTCAGTTAGGATAAGATCTTTAGAAAAGTCCCTAAGTACAAGAACTACAATGCTATAGTAGGTTCTAAAGGGTCACCCATTAGACCAGGTTTGATACCATAGTCCTTCACACATAAGTTTAGTGAATCTACGTCAGTAAGCGTTCATAACCTTGGAATGGTATAGATTGCCCTTGTTACTGGCATTATAGGTTGGACCCTTGTTAATTTAGATTGGGGTATGTTAGTTATTAGTAGTTCCTATAATCCACATCCCACAGTTCAAATTCAGATACTTGCCTGACCTTGTATTTAGTTATTTATCTTATCATACAGTACATATTTATTATTTGATCTTGCATCAGTTTGCCATGTTAAATGCATCATTCTTAACCTATATCAATTATCTCCTATCTCACATACTCAGTACATTCAAAGTACTAATCATATATTTTCTTTGATGCTAGTTTGTCTCATAATATAGGTTCCGACGCTCAACATCCAGATCGTACTTAGTATGATCTCCTACTACACCAACAATGGTAATTTGGTGAGTCCTCATCATTCATTGACTAGTTTCAGTATTTTGTTTTACTTTATTTTACTTTAAAACAATTAAAGTTAGTTGGGGCCGTGTCCCAATAACTCGTCTTAGTAGAGGCTTTTAAACATACAGTTAGATGTTTAGCTTTTTTATTTTAAACTCAGATATTGTTTTTGATTTTGATTATTATTTCATATTTAGTTCTGCTTTTGCATAGTGTTTTTATTAGTTATTTTAATATTATTTGTTTCATGCTAGACCATGGGTTAGCTTAAGGCACTTGTGACTCTAACCACCGTATTACGAATAAGGAGTAGTCCCGAGTTGTGACACCCGATCTGTACATGTTTTCTTGTGTGCTTATATTATACCTACTCTTACTTTATTGTAGTGCATATTCCAACAGCTCCTATGAGACCTCGTTTATGATTCTACTAGGTGATTCAAATTTCAAGATGAGCAACAAACTTGGGTAACCATGGAATATTTCTTTTATGACCTGATTATTTGTTGTGGGACTTATGCATTTGCATAGTTTTGGGGTTGTATCCCATTCTTGATAATCTTAGATATTTTGGTACAGACGACTTTTGGATTCTAGGAATGATTTTATTAAGTGCAATGTTACACAATAGTTATACTTATGGTTTTCTTTTGGATTTGAATTTATTTACTGGATTATTTCATTGGCTCTTCTAAGCATTGATTATGAGATAGTCTATTAGGAGAAGATAGTTCTCCCACCACATTAGTAGTGTAGGTGCCACTCATGACGAGTTTGGATCGTGACATATTGACTCACTAATTGTGAGTCCTCTTATATGATATTGCTATGTTATGGAGCATATCGGTAACTAAAAGCATTCAATAGTAAAATTAGTGAAGCCATTTTGAATGCACCATTTGGTCCCATATAGTGTTGTTTTAGATTCAACTTAGTTTTTTCTGATACATTAAATTTTATTTAAGAAATAAATATTAAATCTCCATTAGTAATCTACCATAACCTCATCAATACCTTAGTTGTCACTATTATGAATGTTACTACGATAACTGTTCAAAATTATTAAGCCATGGTCAGGTTTGATTCAATAAGCAGTTGAAAAAATTAGGACAAGTTGTAGTTCGTCAAGTATCGCATGAAAATTGAACCTATTTTATGGGAAATTATTTATTGATAATAATTTTATTCAATTCATTTGCAAGCACATTGGCATCTCTAAATTTGCCAACTAATGGTGATGGGAAACGTTGAATCACAATAATCTCTAAATCTATATTCAAGATATTGTGAAGCTATATTGAAATTCTTATTACAAACAAATTATCTATGATTAACATTCACATACCGCTGAAGAAAAGATACACATATCAAGAATAAGGTTCTCACTAATCTCCAAACAAGGTATACACAAATAAAAACTGCTAAAGGAACTCCTCAAAGAAAATTGTTCATTTGATTAGCGAAATAAACTTTCAAAGAAAAAACTTTAAGACTGTTTACATATGCATCATATTTTCATGAAGGATTGTAATACAAAAATATTGTAACTTTATAAAGAACTATAAATATAACATAAAATTTACACATGGTATTAGTTTCAAATAAGGAGTCAAGGAAGCCCCATGCACGTCAACAAAAGAAAAATCAAATAAAATTAAAATTTGGAATGAATCAAATCTAACTTTGATTGGAGAATTGAAAGACAATGAGTTGCTCTTATTAAAATAGCAAGTCAAATAAACTTTGGAGTTTGACCTCACCTAAAGATAGAATCCTCAAAGTGTTCCTTGTACTATATGAAGATTCTCATAGAAGAAGTTATTACTGCAATAAAGAACCTCTTTCTCTCAAGTTTTATCCAAATAGTTCTTTAGTTAGTAATAGCTAGTTTCTAGGTGTATCTCAAAGGTAGAATCTTTATTACATTCTTTTAAATTATTTGTCTTGAGTTTTAAAGGTTGAAGAGGGCATAAAATTCTAAATCTTTTGAAATAATTTCTTAGGTTTTAAAAGAGTGGGTGTAAACCTTACATTATAGTGGAGAGTTGGGTCATGGTTTTGATTGCAAGGAAAGTTTGTTTTCCATCCTTAACACTTCTGATGAATTATTTTCTATAATTTTCCTTATTATATAGTTTCTCAAAAGACCAAATGCTTAGGATGCAGCCAAACTAGCAAGTGGTATTTTTGAAACCCCATAAAATTTGAACTATTATTTTTTACCCTCTTGCATGTGTAATGTTGATTTTTCACTTGAATTATATTTAGGGATGTTAAAAGAATATTTTTAGAAAGTTTTAAAATTTTTGAAAGGGGTTCGAGATAATTTTGGTACCGCAATACAACAATCCTCCATGATAAGGGCGTGCTACGAAGGATAACCTCTACAATAAGGGTGTGGCACAAAGGCTACCCTCCGCAATAGCGGCGTGCCATGCTGCTATGTAAAAATCATCTAGTTATTATTTTTTCACTTGGGGTGAGGGGCTTTTGGTCCTTTTACTCCTTGTACGACTTATAAATACTTGGATGACCCTTTTCCTTCAGGTTTCAAGATCAAAAACTATTACTTTTCTCTTTTTTACTCTCAAGTGAAGAACGTTCAAGGGTTTTACAAAAATTTCATTCTCCAAGCTTCAAACTTTTAATAAGCTTCAAATTGTTCTATATTTCAGGCATGTTGCTCATCCTTAACTTTTATTTTATATTGGGGAATTAATTGAATGGATTTTCATGTGATTTAAATTATTGGGTTTAATATTATGTAGAGGGGTTTTAGAAGTAGTTTCTTGAATTACTTGTCCCATATTTTAAATTGATTATTCATGCTTTAATTTAATGGTTTTGGGACTGAATTGTTGCATTATTTTAATGGTTTGAATGGGGGAGATGTGTTTTCCCAAATTGATGGAATTTTGATTGATAATGATATTAACCTCAACCTACTCTGTGAACTTTGTTTTGAATATGGATAATTGCATGATTTAAATTATCTCTTGAACCCATTGCATTACATTAAAAGGAAAATGGATATAAATGGATTTTGGATGGCCATGGTGGCCATGGCTTGGATGTAAAATGAAACTTGCGAGTCAATTTGGTTACATGAATTGGTTTAGCATAATTATATTAGCTTGCAAGCGTATTGGTATGAGGATACCAAGTGGTAAATTCCTTAATTAATGACTCCTAGGTTAATGGTTGGTTTATGTGCAAATTATTTTAATTTAGGCTTAAAGGGAATTATGTAGCTCACTATGAAAGTGTAGGTCCAGGGGGATCAACACTGAAAACTATGTTTGCCAGCGTTGGGGGTCCATGTGACCGTGGTGTTGGTGCATATTTTATGTATATATATATGTATATATATATATATATTTTGGGAGAGCTCTAACCTTAGTGCCTTTATCCTTTCCTCTATTTTTCCTTGGTTCGAGCGGCTAACAAGAACTGGGGCCCTTCAAACAGGGGGAGCTGGACCTATATAGACCATGGGTGCCTTTAGGACAGAGTGAGCTACACAGTTCAGGCTAATAGTTTTAAATTATCAGGTTCATGACCTTTGTCCCTATCCCGACATCTTATACGTATGTATATGAATGTCGTGTATTTGGTTTATGACTTAATTTTGATAATTGCATTATTTTATCCCTATCCCATGAGTTAAATGTCAATTCTCACGCCACTGATAATCCTTAGACATTGCATCATTTCATGATGTAGGGTCTGGGGTTTTTTTTACTACTCCTATGCAGTGTTAGGTGGCTAAGTATTCCATTGGATTTGCTGTAAAGTGGTGAGTCTCCATCTTTCGGAAGGCCCAGTAATTTTACTAATTTTTTAATTATTTTAGTACTTTTTCACTTATTCCGTCATAGTCAGGGGCATGTCCTAACTTAGTTGGTATTTCTAGTTTTAACGGCTTTTATGGACAAGTATGGGTTGGTTATTTGTTTTGGATTCTTAGAATTCTCATTTGACTTATCTATCCTTATCATTGGTTTTGTTGACTTCTGCTGTTTACTTTTAATGTGCTCTTGAAGTAAGGCTAAGGGGTTGGTCTTTGGTCTATGGTATGCTTGAGGTTACCTGTCATGGCTATACCGAAGTTTGGGTCATGACAAGCTTGATATCAGAGCACAATTTTATGGGTGTGAGCATGCCACACTTATAAGGGGGAGGATACAATGCATTTAGTAATGTTCCCTTTCTTATGTTCTATTTCGGGCTATAGTTTCTACTATTATGAAACTTCTCTAACTCCTGACTTGCTCTCTTTTCAAATCATGCCTCCCCACAGATTTGACGGTCATAGAAACTCTACTGGAACCTCTGAACCACCTGATAAAAATGTGAAGGGGACTCGCCCTACTTATAGAGTAAGAATCCGGTCTATTGTTCGTGCTCCTGACTGTACCAGTCCCTACTAGTCCTCCTCGGTCTACCAAGCTAGTAATACTCATGCTCAGTTACCTAAGGAAGGTATCTCTAATATTGACATGACACGACCTGGGGCCTTGTCATGATTGAAGGTCGCCACCATTACCAAATCTAACCTTCAGTGGCTTACCCTAAGTTTGTTGAATTTCAAGCATATAACAAGATAGTGAATTTACTTAGTTCTAAATTCTAGGATAGGTCCATAACCGATGCCGACCCAATTGAGTCCAACCACTTGAACCCAATCTGAACCTTACAAAACCTAAAACCAAAATCAAGCGAAACAGTAACCAAACCAAATTCCATAACATAACATAAAAATATAGAACAACCAACAATACCATCCAAGAGTATTGCTGATCCCACCCATGGCAACCCATAGAAGAACCAGAAAAGCCTCTAACCAAAAAAATATCAAAATTCAGTTGGGAGATGCGCTCAACCTTAGCAAAAACCAATAGCCATGAAGAAACCAAAGTAAGAAATTACATCCATGAAATGGAGCCTTCCAGAAAGATGAAAGATCACCACTTCAATCCATAAACTGACCCCGATGTCTGAGTGCTAAGTAGGAGAAGTGGAATGGTAGGTTCCTGCATCAAGTGGGGATACAGCACCCGAAGATAGGTTAGTGAGTTAACTCTAGTATGTACTCAGGATAAGCTAAAATAATTCCATTTATAAAAACCAAGTAAACCATCCATATACAAGAAAACCATACATATATATAGTCCATGCTAGGAAAGAAAACTGTATTTATCATGCATTTAAAACCATTAACCTGGCTTAACCATCCTAAACCCACCCATGGACTATATAGGTCCAGTGAAACACCTTGAACGGGCCCTAATGCGTGTAGCCGCACGAACCGGAGATGCCATAAGATTCGGGGATTCCCATTTAACCTTCACTATCTATGATACATATGTACAGTGTACTTAGAGGATTCCCGTGTACCTCATGAGTATCATATAAGGGTCGACATGCCCTACCCCTCATGTTGGGAAACTGAGTTTCCAGTGTTTGTTCATCAAACTCCCACCTTCACAATTAGCTTTTACACCCCACCTTAGTTGTCCAATTAAAGTCATTTCCGACCAAACTATTATACTATTATCATTAACTAGGGCTATTAGATAGTGGTATCATCATACCAACTATAACTTAGCAGTATTGTCCTTATCCAGTCATTTAGAGATCAAGGGATTCCCATGTATCCATAGATCATATTGTCCAATCAGCTTGGGGGATTCACATGTACCCCAAAAGTATATTTATTATGCCAAACCATTCCTTTAAACCATTCCAAACCATTTACTCCATTAGGGTTCCATCACCAAGTTTAAACCATGCATAAGTTTCATAAAAGTCAATAATGTAGATAAAACACTCTTATAGGCATTTTATCAAACATATTGGGCGCATAGTATTACCAAAACCAAAATCCATTACTAACCATTCTCATGCAACCCATTATCTAAAACTACCATTAAAGCATATAAAAGCAATAGTAAACATGGGAAAACCATATCCAAGCATTTATAACTAAAACCCCCAATTTATATTTGGAAACCCAAAATCATACAATAATCAAACCATGAAAATGTTATATAAAACTATGCCTTTAGTTAGAACTGACAATGAGGGAAGAGAACATACCTTAATTAACAAACTTGATGTAATTAAATCACCAGCAAAAGCCCCAAATTAATCCTTAAGATGAAACCCTAGCTTTCCTCCATCCACAAGATTTTGAGAGAATTATAGAGAGTTTATAAAAGTTTCTAAGTATTAAATGAATAGAATATTACGGTAAATAACCTCCCAATAGGAATATAAGTCATAGGGTCTTATTAGGATAAGTGGGGAAATGTTCAGATTGCCCTCACTTAACTCCCAACAAATCCAGTCAGGTGGGCATGACTATCCATACTAGGCGTACCCTCTAATACGAGTGGTATCCACCATTTGAACCCAAGGCTACCTCCGTTGGACCTAACACTGTCCAAGGTACAACTCAACCTAAACTATGTCATATCCATATGTATGATTAGTACCCTTAACCCGTACCCCTATCAGAATAGAACCCCAAGAGTAGTGAACACTGTCCACCATACGAATCCCTGGTACGATTCATACCTTGGATTACGACTAAAGATGAGCCACTCATACTCAGATTCAACCTAAGTTACCAAGACTAAGATTAAGTGAAGTAACCAAACCACCTATATTCCCTGATACGACTCATATAATCTATGTTGTATCTAGTCTAGAAACCAAATCCAACCTACCAACCAATACTAGTCAATATATGAATAACCAATACAACTTGTATCCCAGTGTACGGGTCGTTTCTCCTAGTTGTAGCTTGTCTAGAGACCAGAAATCCAAGAAATTTTCTAAGGGTGAAAACCGGGGGTGTTTAAGTCTTCCCCACTTGGAACATTTATCCCCAAATAACGGACAAGGTAGTACAACCCAAAGCACAATTCATTTGCATTATCAAATATCAATCCATCCTTTAACAGACTCAGAAAATAAAGATGCAAGAAAATTAACCTTTCCTTTACCATACTCAAAAAATAAAAATGTGTTTTTAAGAACACATACCTTCTTCACAAATATTTGTAGCACAAAATAGTTGCGGATACTTGGACTTCATGTCTGCCTCTGCTTTCCATGTAGCCTCTTCCACCTTGTGGTTCCTCCATAGAACCTTAACCGAGTCCACATCTTTGGTCCGCAACTGATGAACTTTTCTATCCAATATCTCAATTGGGACCTTTTCATAGTACAGATAACCTGTGACATCTAATCCTTCAAAATAAATAATCGAAGAAGTATCACTAACGCATTTCCTCAACATGGAGACCATAAATACTTGATGAATGGAGCTGAAGCTAGAAGGCAACTCCAATTCATAATCAACACTTCCAACCCTCCAAAAAACCTTATAAGGACTAATATAGCTGGGACTGAGCTTTTCCGTTTGGCCAAACTGCATTACTCGGGATATACCTTGAGGAACACCTTATCTCGAACTTCAAACTCCAAGTCTCTATGCCTAACATCCGCAGAGAACTTTGGCGACTTTGGGTAGCACTAAGCCTATCTTGAATAACCTTCACTTTTTTCATAGCCCTATAAACCAAATCCAGAACAAACATGCCCGCCTCACCAAGCTCAAACTGACCAATAGGAGATCTACACCTCCTACCATATAATGCTTTAAAAAGGGCCATACCAATGCTAGAATGATAGCTATTACTGTAAGAAAAATCTACCAAGGGTAGATGCTCAACCCAATTGCCACCATAATCAATCACATAAGCCCGAAGTATATCCTCTAATGTCTGAATATACCTTTCTGCTTGCCCATCCATCTACGAATGAAAAGCAGTACTCAGACTCACCTTAGTACCCTATCCTTTTTGAAACAACCACTAGAAGTGAGATGAAAACTGCATACTCGGGTCAGAGATAATCAAAATAGGTACCCCATGTAGCTTCACAATCTCCTAAAGATATAACTTTACATAATCCTCCACCGAAAAGGTAGTCCTCACTAGAAAAAAGTAAGCATACTTCGTCATCCTATCCATGATAGCCCAAACTAAATCAAATTGATTTCGAGATTGAGGGAAACTGGTAACAAAATCCATATTGATCACCTCCCATTTCCATTCAGTAAAATAAATTTCTTAATACAACCCATCTGGCCTCATTTGCTCAACCTTAACTTGTTGACCCACCATATACTTGGCCATAAAATCAACCACAACCCTCTTTATACCATTCCACTAATACATCTCTGAAAGATCAATAACATAATTTAGTTGAACTGGGATGCACAAGATAGCATGATTCATGCGCCTCTACCAATCCTTAATCTTAAACCATCGACATCAGGAACGCACAACATTTTTTGGTACTGTAAAGTTCCATTACCACTAATCTCAAATACCATTACCTTTTGCCTACTAATATCACTCCAGATTTTTATTAATACAGGATCTTGCACTTGATTTGCCTTAACCTCTAGGCCAAGCAACGATCGAACTACTTCATACATCATCACACCACCATCTTTGAAGTCTAAGAGATGGACCTCAAGATTATCCAAGTGGTGAATATCCTTCACCAATTCCCACTTATCCTCATCTACATGAGCCAAACTCCCCATTGATAAACTGCTAAGAGCATTAGCAACCACGTTAGACTTACTTGGATGGTAGTGGAGACTTATATCATAATCTTTGAAAAGCTCCAACCATTTCTTTTTCCTAAGATTTAACTCCTTATGAGTGAACACATACTGTAGACTCTTATAATAAAAAGAGATGTCCAGATGAACACTATACAAATAATGCTGCCAGATCTAAAGAAAAAACCACCTCTAAAAGCTCCAAAGTATGAGTAGGATAATGCCTCTAATTCACCTTTAACTTTCTGGAAGCATAGGTAATCACCTTCCTATGCAAATCAAAACACAACCAAGGCCTACCCTAGATACATCACAATCAATTGAAAACCCATCATTATCTTCAGGAAATGCCAAAATTAGAGCCAAAGTCATCTTATCCTAAAGCTTCTCAAAACTCCCTTCACAAGCATCCGACCAAGAAAATATTACCTTTTTTTGAGTTAACTTAGTCAAATGAGAAGCTGTCATCGAGAAACCTTCCATAAACCACTGATAATACCCAACAAAACCCACGAAACCCCAAATGTTGGTTAGAGTCATGGGTCTAGGTCACCTCCTAACCACAACTACCAGTTAAGGATCCACAATTATCCCCTCACTAGAAATAATATGATCCAAGAAAGTTAAAACGTTCAACTAAAACAAATATTTAGAGAACTTGTCATACAACTATTGTTCCATCAAGTTCTGCAATACCATACAAAGGTGAATAGAATGATACACCTCACTCTTAGAATAAACTAGGATGTCATCAATAAACATAATGACAAAAAGATCTAAGAACTGCATAAAAACTCTGTTCATCATATCCATAAATATCATTGGGGCATTAGTCAAGCTGAGTGACGTAACCAAGATTTCTAAGTGCCCATACTGAGTATGAAAAGCCATCTTAGGGATATCCTCCTCCCTAATCTTAAGTTGTTGATACCCAGACCCCAGATCTATCTTAGAAATAAACTTCGTACCTTGCAACTGGTCAAATAAGTCATCTATCCTTGGTAGAGGATACTTGTTCTTGACTGTCACCTTATTCAACTACCTGTAGTCAATGCACACCCAAAAGAAACCATCCTTCTTACATACTAACAAAATCGGTGCACCCCACGGGGATACACTAGGACGGATAAACCCCTTATCTAGAATATCTTTATGCTGGTCCTAGAGTTCTTTAGCTCAGCCAGAGCCATTCTATAAGTGGAATATAATTAAATGAGTGCCCAGAATTCGATCAATACCAAACTCAATTTCCCTATCTGGAGAAACACAAAGAAGATCATCAAAAAAGCCCTTGAGAAACTGATTTACCACTGGAACCAAAAGCAAAGAAAGACCTTCCAAGTTAGAATCTTTAACCTAGACCAAATGATAGAGACAACCTTTAGAGATTAATCTTTGAGCTCTAAGATAAGAAATAAACCTCCCCCTAGGATCTAGAAAACCACCCTCTCACTCTATAACTGGTTCACCAAGGAACCTAAAGACAACCTTACGAGTTCGACAATCCATGGACATATAAAAAGAGTGTAACTAATCCCTTCCAAGAATAACATCAAAATCCAACATATCTAGTTTGAACAAATCGGTCATGGCCTGCTTGCTAACAACTACCACACATACCCTATAGACTCTTTTACAAATAATTTAGTCACCTACTGGGGTTAGAAATAAAAAAGACTTCAAAATAAGCTCAGGATCAAAATTGATATACATAGCACATATGGAGTCATATAAGAGAGAGTAGACCCCGAATCAAGCAGAAAATACACTTCATGAGAAAAGAGTTATAATGTACTAATAACAACATCAGGTGATGCTTGAGATTCTTGCAAAGGTGCAAGAGCATATAACCTATTTTGGCCTGTGCCAGTACAAAAAGCAGGAGCAAATACAGAAGCCACACCACAAGGTGAAGAAGCAGAAGATGAAGCAACCAGAGCTTTGAACACTCTCAAAGAATCTTTAAAAACTGGAAAATTTCTTAGTATATGGACTGGAGGGCCATATTTAAAACACTTGTCCCTTCTTTCATTGCAAAACCCCTGATGAAGTCGACCACAGAATTGGCAAAGAGGTCATGATAGAGACAATTGAGCCCCACTCGCCATAGAATGGGTACCCTATGATCAAAAATTATCACTACCTTACAAACGCCTATCACCCAACTATTTAGGTAAGGAGCACTAGATGTGGAGAAGGAACCAAAACACTCCCAATTTTCCTTCATCCATTTACCTCTATCTTGACTTCCTTTCTGAGCACTACCCTTCTTAGAGAACCTGCTTTTCTTACCTTGCATTTTCCTAAACTCTACCTATTTATTGTTTTCTTCCTCCAGCTACTGTATATGAAAAAATAAACTCAAAATATCCATATCCTTAATCAGCAAAGCATTCTTTCTTTCAAGGATCAAATATTGATATAGCCCATAAGTAAACTTTCTTATTCTCGGCCTCATATCAGCCACCAAATTTAGAGAATACCTTGATAGCTGATGAAATTTCAAGGCAAATTCCTTCACAGACATTTTTCCCTACTTAAGATTCACAAACTCCTCTATTTTCACTTTCCTGGACTCTTGATAAAAGAAACGATCCAAGAAGGCATTAGAAAAGGGATCCTATAAAGATAAATCCTTTATATCACCTCTATCCCTATCCCACTCCTTGTACTACTGGTATGCAATATTTTTGAACTAATAAGCTGCGAAGTTCACACCTTCCATATTTGTGGCCTATATCACTTAAATATCTTTACCATTTCATCCAAAAAGCCTTAAGGATCCTTCTCTGCCTTCAAACCATTAAAAATAAGAGGATTCATCATCATAAATTTTTCAACCCTTGTGGCCTTAGCAGATAAAACACAGGATGCATCTCGCCCAGCCTAAGTAGCAACCAATTGAGCAATAGTATGAATTGATTAACAAAATTCTGCATTAGTCACCTCACCCTGAGGACAACTAGTAGAAACTGAGGTAACTCCAAAAAAATTTAGGATAAGACCCTGAGATCGAGTGCAAACTTTAGGTGTAAGATGTATCCCATCAACATCGTCCCTAGATAGGACAGAAGGATTTACTTATGTTCAAGATCTATGAGGCATCATCTGAAAGATGAAGAAACAAGGAATATAGAAGATTCTAGGACACAAACTCCAAGTTTGAAAATAGAATACCAAGAAAGTGAAACATTCCTAAATGCCTTGTAGCATCTCCCTTATAAGTGTGGTGCGCTACACACTCCTAAAAGAGACTCTACTAGCCACATCTTTATGGATTCCCAATTGATCATGAATCTAATGCTCTAATACTAACTTGGCATAGCCCGACCCAACTCGAGGCCTTGTTACAATGGGCGTGTCAAGTCCGACTCGATCTGGAGGCTGCCCCTATCACCCAACCCAACCTTTAGCCGCCTGTCCTGTGCTAACTGAATTTCAAGCATATTATTAGATAGTGAATTTACTTAGTTCTAAACTTTAGGTTAGGTCCATAACTGAGACCGACCCAATTGAGTCCAACCGCTTGAACGTAATCCAAACTATATCAAACAATAAACTAAAACCAAGCCAAAAAATAAGAAAACCAAGTTCCATAGCATAACATAATAGGATGGAACAACCAAAATTACCATCAAAGGGTGTTAGTCCTAATACCTATGCAAATATTAAGGCTGACCCCAATACAGATCCTGCCCATGCCAACCCATAGTAATCCCACAAAAGCCTCAAACCAAAAGAATAACAAAATTTGATAAGGGTATGCCCCCAATCATAGCAAAAAACAATATCCATGAATAAACCAAAGTATGAAATAAAATTAATGAAATGGAGCCTTCCAAAAAGATCAAAGGGCACTACTTCAATCTAAAACCTGACCTAGAAAGTTTGAGTGCTAAGTAGGAGGCATGGAACGGCTGGTTCCTCAATCATATGGGGACACAACGCTCAAAGATAGGTTAGCAGGTGAATGATAGCATGAACTCTGCATAAAGATAAAATAATGCCATTTAATAAAACCAAGTAAACCATTCATATGCAAGCAAGTCAAATATTTATATGTATAACCATGTCGGGAAAGAAAACTGTATTTAGCATGCATTTAAAACCATTAACGTGGTGATATAAGGCTTCACCATCCTAAATCCACCCATGGGCTATATGGGTATAGTATAGCCCTTTAACAGGCCCTAATATATATAGCCGCATGAACCGGAAATATCATAAGAGTCGGGGATTCCCACGTACCCTTCACTCTCCATGATACATATGTTTTGTGTACTTAGAGGATTCCCGTATACCTCATGAGTATCATATAAGGGTGTCCATGCCTTACCCCTTAAGTCGGCAAATATGAGTTTCCAGTGTTCATTTATTGAACTTCCACTTCTACGATTAGCTTTCACACCCCACCATTATTCCCTAATTAAAACCATTTCTAACCAAACCATTATACCTTTCTCATTAACCAAGGCTATTAGATAGTGGTATCATTATATCAACTACAACATTTAAGTACTATCCTTAGCCAGTCCTTTTAGAGATCAAGGTTTTCCTATGTACCCATAGATTATATTTTCCAATTAGCTTGGGGTATTCGCATGTACCCCACAAGTGTTCATTACCATATTAACTTAGGGGATTCCCTGGTACACCACAAGTATATTTATTAAGCCAAACCATTCCTTTAAACCATTCAAAACCATTAGGGATCCATCACCAAGTTTAAACCATGCATAAGTTCCATAAAAGTCAACAATGTAGAGAAAACACTCTTATAGGCCTTTTATCTAATACCTTGGGGGCATAGTATTACCAAAAACAATATCAATTACTAATTAACTATTCTCATGCAACCCATTATCCAAAACCTCTATTAAAAAATATAAAAGTAATATTAAAACATGGGCAAAACATAACCAAGCATTTTTAACTAAAACCCTCAATTTATATTTTAAAACGTAAAATTATACAATAATCAAACCATGAAAACATTGTATAAAATCATGCCTTTAGTTGGAACTAACAATGAGGGAAGAGAACATGCCTTAATTTAAAAAGTTGATGGAAACATATCAACTACAAAGCCCCTAAATTAATACTTAAGATGAAACCCCAGCTTTCCTCTATGCAGAAGACATTGAGAGACTTATAGAGATTTTATAAAAGTTTTTAAGTGTTAAATAAATAGAATATTAGGGTAAATAACCTCCCAATAGGAATATAAGTTATGGAGACTTATTAGGATAAGTGGAGAAATATCCAGATTGGCCTCACTTAAACTCCTAAAAAATCCCACCGGGTGGGTACGACTATCCATACCAGTCGTACCCTCTAATACAAGTGGTACCCACCACTCATACCCAAGGCTACCTCCTTTTGACCTAACATTGTCCAAGGTACGACTTACCCCAAACCATGTCGTATCCATATGTACGACTTATACCCTCAACCCGTACCCCTGGTAGAATAGAACCCCAGAAGAATTAAATAGTATCCATCATACGAGTCCCTAGTATGATTTGTACCCTGGCTTACAGCTCAAGTTAATCCACTCATACTTAGATCAAACTTATGTTACCAAGTCTATGATTTAGTGAAGTAACAAAACCACCCGTATCCCCCGATACGAATTATACCACCTAAGTTATATCCATTCAAAAAATATTATCCCTCCCACCAACCAATACAGGTAAGCATATAACTAACCCATGCCACTCATATTCCAGTGTATGAATTATTTTCCTTGGTTGTACCTTATCTAGAAACAAGAAATCTAGGAAATTTTCTAAGGTTCAAAATCCAGGGTGTTTCAAATGTGGACTTTCATCAGTCTATCCATATGTTTGCTCAATTGGTGGCATCACTGTCCCATTGGTCTTATCATGTTGGTCCTGTTGTTAGTTCATCTGAGGTCACTCGAGTTGGATAATTTATGAGGTTAAGTTCCCCAACCATTATAGGCTCTAAGGTTGATGAGCATCCTTAGGGATTTATTAATAAGATAGAGAAGATTTTCTGGGTTATGCATGCTACTAATGTAGAGGGTGTGGAGTTTTCTACCTATTAACTGAATTGTCTTGCTTACCAGTGGTATGAGAAGTAGAAAGTAATAAGGGGTAATGATGCTAAACAGGCAGTGTGGGATGACTTTTTAGGGGCTTTTATTAATCACTTCTTTCCTCAGGAGTTAAGGAAAGCTATGGCTAAATAGTTTGTAAGGGAAAGATGATTGCTAAGGAGTATGCTCTAAAGTTCCAATGGTTATCCTTTTATGCTCCTTAACAGGTGTTTGATATGAGGTATCGAATGAGGAATTTTGGTTCATGTTTGTCTTGTGATTTTGTGTTGGAATGTAAGGTTACTATGTTGAATAATGATATAAACATATCCAGGCTAGTGGTTTATAAGAAGTAGGTGGTGGATGAAAAGAAAAAGTAAGTAGAGATAGGAGAGAGACAGAATTGAAAGTTTAAATTTTCAGAGCAAGGTACAAATCAGAAAAATAGTGGGAAAGATGGTAGTTAGTGGACTAAGAAGAAGAATAGGGGAAATTCTTATTCGTCTGCCATTGTTCCTTATCCTAATCCTTAAAGTAATTGTAATTTTAGGCTAATAGTGGTCCTAAGGAATAGGGTGCCCAGTCTCAGGTTAGTGGAGCTTATTCATCCCCACCCTACCCTCCTTGTCACTTTTGTTGGTAGCTTCACCGTGGGTAATATGGGAAGGGGACAAATTGGTGTTATAATTATGGTCATCTTAGCCTTATGCAACGAGATTATCCTTCAACCAAGATTGGCAATAGCTCTAATAAGGTCCCAGTTTCTACTTCTTCAGCTCCTGCGCCAAAGCGCGCTCTTCAGGTACTCACATTGCCCAGAATCACCTCTATGAACTTGCTACTCATCAGAAATCAAAGGAATCCCTATATATTATTACTGGTATGTTACAACTCATTTTCCATGATGTTTATAGTTTGCTTGATATGGTTTCTACCCTATATCATGTGACCCCTTATGTGGCTATTCACTTTGGTATTGGTCTAGAAAAATTTATAGGGGTTGTGTGGTATCTAACTTTCATAGAGAGACATTGGTGGATTTGATAAAACCAGATTTGGTGAACTTTTATGTAATCTTGAGGATGGATTGGCTCTATTTGTGCTATGCTTCTCTGGATTATAGGACCCGAAAGGTTAGTTTTAACTTTTCTAATAAATCGGTATGGATTTCCGTAAAACCCAAAGGGAAGTTTATCACATATCTTAGAGAACAGAAATTGATTTCTAAAGGGTGTGTATATTATCTAGTTTGGGTTAAAGATTTAAACACTGAGAGTCCTTTAGTAATCTATCCCCATGGTTAATGAATTTCCTGAAGTTTTTTTCGATGATCAATCTGGAATTCCTCCCAATAGGGAAGTAGATTTTATGATTGATCTTCTATCGACTACCCGTCCTATTTCCATTCCTCTTTATAAAATGGCTCTGGCTGAACTAAAAGAACTTAAGGAACAATTTGAAGACCTTCTTGATAAGGGTTTTATTCGTCCTAGTGTTTCCCTTTGGGGTGCTTCTATATTTTTATGTGAAAGAAAGATAGGTCTCATCGAATGTGTATATATTATGGTCAGTTGAATAAGGTAACCGTGAAAAAGAAGTACCCTTTTCTTAGAATTGATGATCTATTCGACTAGCTTTATACTTGTAGGTGTTTCTTTAAGATTGATCTTCATTTAGACTATTATCAGTTGGAAATTAGGGAGGTTTATATTCCCAAGATTTCTTTCTAATCCTGATATGGCTATTATGTGTTTTTGGGTATGTCATTTGGGTTGACTAATGCTCTAGCTGCTTTTATGGATCTTAAGGATTAGGTATTCAGGATGTTTTTGGAATTTTTTGTTATAGTCTTCACTGATGACATCTTGGGGTACTTTAAAAGTGAAGAGAATCATATTAATCATGTCCAAATTGTGTTATTGGCTCTTAACGACCAAGAGTTAAAAGAAAAAAATTTTGAGTGTGAATTTTTGCTAAATATTGTGACTTTTCTTAGGCATGTTATCTCTAGAAAGAGTATTAAGGTAGATCCACAGAAAGTTGAGGCAATTAAGAAGTGGCCTAGACCCATGACTCCAACCAATATTAGGAGTCTCTTGGGTTTAACTGGGTATTGTAGGAGGTTTCTGAAAAGTTTCTCATCTATTGTTGCTTCGTTGATGAAGTTAACTCTGAAAAAGGTAAATTTTTTATGGTCTGGTGCTTGTGAGGATAGTTTTGAGAAGTAAAAGGATAAGTTGACTTGTACTCCTATTTTGACCCTGCCCGAGGGTATTGGTGGTTTTGTTGTGTATTGTAAAGTGTCCCGTGTGGGACTGGGTAGTGTTTTAGTGGATCATAGTAAAGTTGTGTCTTATGCTTCCTGGCAACTTAAGGTTCATGAGAGGAATTACCTGTCTCACAATTAAGAGTTCGTTGTTATGGTTTTTGCTTTGAAGATCTGGCGCTATTATTTATGTGGATATTTATTCAGATTATAAGAGCTATCAACATGTGTTTACATAGAAGGATTTAAACCTAAAGCAGAGGGGATGGCTTAAATTTCTTAAGGATTATGGCATAGTTTGCACTACCATCCAGGTAAAGATAATGTTGTTGCTGATGCTCTTAGTAGGGTGTCTAAGCGGAGTTTTTCTAATGTTGAGGAGGAGAAGAGAGGATTAGTAAAGGATATCCATAGGCTGGCTAATTTGGGAGTTTAGATTTTAGAGTCTAAGGATGGCTGAGTGATTGTTCAGGAAGTGGGTAAGTCATGTTTTGGCACTGAGGTGAAGAAGAAACAGGTCATGGATCCCATACTTATGCAAATTAAGAATGACATGATTTAGAAAAACGTTCTGGCTTTTAAAATTGGGAGAGAAGATATCTTTAGGTATTAAGGAAGGTTGTGTGGTTCTGAAGTTGATGGACTGCGGGAAAGGATTCCTACTAAGGCTCATGAGTCCAGATATACAGTTCATCCTGGTTTGACTATAATCTATCATGACTTGAAGAAAATCTATTGGTTAAACAATATGAACAGAGATGTGGCAAATTTTATTGCCAAATGTATGGTTTGTTAGCAAGTCAAGGTAGAACATCTGAGCCTGGTGGCATGTCCCAAGAGATAGAGGTGCCCATGTGGAAGTAGGAGATGTCAATATGGATTTTATTACAGGTCTTCCACGGTCTCAAAATTAGTATGATTTTATTTAAGTCATTGGGGATAGAATGATTGTTTGCTAGTTTTTGCCCATGGGGATGTAATACCCTAAGTTTTCATGTTCTAAATCTCTCAAAAATAGCCCCTAATTTTATCTTTCCAACTCCACAAGTATTGCCTAAATACAACATCATGGCAGAAAGTTATGAAAACTTTTATTTTGGGAATCTGTCATCTGACCAATGACCTCCACTTACTTGACGTCCCATAATTAGACCCTACGAGTTGTTACACTGAGTCATAGTCACAACAGAAATGGTCCTAAGTTTCATCTTTGTGACCAAGAACCCACTCCATAATTCATAATAAAAAATTATGAGATTAGGTGGGACTCATAGTTGCAGCAATGTTCAATAAAGAATCCCTTCCTGTGGTTATGAGTCCAGCATACAACTCATAGTCTAACCTTATGAGTCATTTTGTTGATCCATATCTAACCATTAAAGGATCTAAGAATCAAGCCTTATACTACTACTTCACCCCATAAATCATAGTCAATTGTAACGAGTCGTTAGGAGGTAAACATAGTGTAATACCCCGTATTTTCGTGCTAGAATTCTAACCGTCATTCCTACGCGTCTAAGATCTAATCCAACTAATTCTCACATGAATACAAGTTTAATGATCATTATCCAAGTCTATCGAATAGTTTAGAGGTGAAAAATTTTCATAGCAATGACCTAGAACAAAGTTTAGCTAAGACCAATTGATTCATCCAAAGTTTGACATTCAATTCTATAAGGGTCAACTTCAAAAGTGTATATCTCTTAATATACATGTAATTTTTCATCCCAAGATCTATCATTATGTACATAATCGAATTAGCTTTCCAACGATACCAATTTCACCAAAATCCGACACCCGAGCTAGGAGTTATGGCTTTGCGAAGTAGAATGCGTCACCTAACCAATCACACATAGCCACTGGAAAGCATATGCGATAGCATATGCAGAACTTATGTAAATATAGGCGATATCATATGCGGCACCTATGTAAATATAGGCGATATCATATGCGGCGCCTATATAAATATAGGCGATATCATATGCGGTGCCTATGTAAATATATGCGATATCATATGCGGCGCATATCTTATGGTTTCAAGTGACTTAAACACTCCATTTTTGGGTTATTTTGAGGGCAATTAAGTCTTTTGGCACTCCTTACGCACCCCTTAACTTAACCTTACGAGTTTAATAGATTCTAAATACATCATAACCCTATTATCAGTCTAAGTTCATCATCCAAGAGTACTAAAGGAGAAAAACAACTAGGGTTACATAATAAACATTGAGATTCAAATCTTTCAATGAATCCGTTACCATAGAGTTATGTGGAGTTAAGAACAAGAACACCCTTTCGTTCTTGTTCCCAAAGTTTGTATTATTTTACAAAGATACATGATTTTTGCATAATTTATCATGAATTTGAAGTGATAAATCTTATCCTATGTTGTTGTTCAATATACTATTATTATTTTAAATGTTTAGAAAATAAACTCCATGAGTTTGAGATTATTGTTATGATTAAAGGCTGAAATTTTTTAGATTTCCGTATAAATTATGCATGCTTGTGATATAAAGCTTAAATGTTGAAATGTTTTGATTAAGTATCGCTATAAGGGTCATTAACCCACATTGAGATTGTTGTTTTGAGAATTTATATGCTACATGCACCCATGTTTAGACTATTTTTGATGAAGTATAGAAAGATTTGACCTTCTGATCACAAAAATGTTAAAATCCACTTTATGAAACGAGTTATAGATTTTATCATTTATTTAACTTAAGAAATATGAGATTACCCTTAAAGTGGATTTTTCTTGAGATTTTTGAGCATAGTATTGGGAGTAGTATTTAGCACTGAGTTGGGTATGTTACTACGGTTTCATACCCCAGAACTACGTGCCACCATAGGTTGAGACATTGACTGGTACTATATGTGGAAAATTGAGATAGTGATCACTGAGATGAGATTGTTCTATGCCAATGGCAAGGGTAGGACATCCCTAACCTTACGGGGGAAAGTCATGGGACATCATGGGTGCTCACATGGTGTACATGTGGGCTAGAAAAACCTTCCAAAGAGTCATTCCTCATTCTTAGATTCATTTTACTGATTTAAAAGAGATTTGAAATGCAGATTTATAATGTATTCAATATTCCAGATTTCACTAAGATTGCTTGATGAGAGAATAAGAAAAGAATTTTGATATTTGGATTAAGTGTAATGGCTCATGATATCCAGATTGGCATGTTTTACAATTCATTATGTATGATTTCAAATTTTAGATTTCTTTCACGCTTTATGAGCCATTTACAAATGTCCTGCATGATTTGGAAAGAAAACTTATGACATGATCGTTAAATATATATATATATATATATATGCATATAAATATGTTTATTTCATGCACTCCCATGTACTCAGTACATATTCCATGGTACTGACCTACATGTTTGCATGTGGGCTATATTTTTCCTATAATGTAAGTTCAGGTGCTCATTCCCAGGTTTGACCGTGATTATCCGAGCACATTGATCTACATTCTCTGCAGTGGTGAGTCCTCAAGGTCCGAGGACTAGTTATTGAGATTTCCTTATTTACTTTGAGTTGTTCAGTTTATTTTCTGTGTTTGGGTCAGTTAGGGTTTGTCCTAATGGCTAATAGATATACAATTTAATAGAGGCTTTTCAGACTAGATGGATAGATTGATCAGATTTGTCAGAGATATCGTATTTTGTTAATTTCCGTATTTCATTCGTATTGCAGTATGATATTATGGAGGATGTTTAGTCGTTTTGATCATGATGACTTTGATTATAAGTGTTGAATGGTAGAAAAATGGCTAAAAGGGTTAGCTTGGGGAAACTTGTAGCCTTAAGCACCATGTGACCCCTCGGGGTCCGTTTTAGGGGCGTTATAAACTTGATATCAGAGCACAGAGGTCAAATGTCCTAGGGTGTCTATGAAGCTTTGTCTAGTAGAGTCTTGCGGAACGGTACGGAGACGTCTGCACTTTTTTTCGAGAGGCTACAGGGCATTTAGGAAATGTGTCCATTCTTTCAAGTCTTAAATTGTGATATAGAAATGTTACCCAAGAAACTTATAGAGATTCTCATCTTACTCTAGTCAGGCCATCTCTGCCTTATTTCCAAGGTATCAGAAATTGTTGAGGTTAATTCTCCATAGATAGTTATGGAATTGTAATAGAGCTACAAAAGTATCCTATCAGTACTTTTGAGTTCTGAAAATTGAAGTGCTTTATAAGGCCTGTAGAAATCGTACACTAAGCCCAAGTCAGATATGCTTTCAAATTTCTCCTCAGAATCCATAATGATAATCTATACTTCTCTATCTATGTACTGTTCTTGAGGTAACATGTTCGGCAAGTTTCAATTTCCTCCGCAGATAATGCTCTTATATTTGCTGGCAGAAGTTTCATAAGTTTCATAAAACGGCTTGAGAGGAGCCTTCTAGTATGTTATAAGTCCCTCAAATTTGAAGTTATACCCTTGTTCTTTTGAGTTATTCAATTAATACAGAGTAAGGTGTATTCTTAGATCATTGAATACTGTGTGTCAAGTTTCTATCTGTTGTATTATGTAATTTTGTTATCATTGTATTTGTGAAAAACCAAAGTTTAGTGAAGCCGTATGGGGCTATTTTGATTCACTAGCATAGTTGCTTTGTTATTCATATAATTTTCTTAATCAAAAGACAAAACCAAAGTTTAGTAAAGCCGTGTGAGGCCTATTTTGGTTCACTAGAAACTTGTTGTTTATCTTGTTGTTCTGGTATTAGTTGAAAGTGTGGGTTTCTATGTAGTGACAGAAGTAGTAACGTTTAGTTGAAAGTCTTGTGTTAGTTGAACTTGTGGGTTTAGAAGTGTAGTGGCAAGGATGGTGGTAAGGGCAATTTATTGAATATGTATAGCTGAATTTTTGCTTATGATTGAATTGGTAATGAAGTGATATACCCTTGTTTGTTAGTTTAGTGAAGTTAGAGAAGGAGATTATTAGTTAAGGTGGATTGTTGTTTGCTTGAGGTATGAAAAGAGTTATTGATGGTATTTGTTGTGCTAGAAAAGTATAGGTTTTAATGGAAGTACTTGGTGATTGAGTATTGTTAATTTAGGCTTTCCTGAGATTGCAAGAGAAAGTTTAGTTGAAATTTATAGAGCTATGAAAGTAATTTAGGTATGAATATGGGTAAATAGTAATGATGTGAAGAAAGAGGATGTGTTAACAGATTATGAATAAGATAGGCCATATGATAATGATCGATTGTCATTGTGTACTAGTTTTTCTTAATGCTATGTTCTATAGTTTTGAAGTGAAAATTGTGTGTGAGATTGGGTTGTAAATCATGTTTATCTCTAGACATTAAGTTTGAACAATTGATGGTTTAGTTGTTGATACTAGTTATATGGAGGTGATCTAGTAGGCCTGAACAGTGTATGCAAGAGTGTAAGATCATGTGTTCGTAATTAAGTATGGTATAGAGGTATGACCAAGGTGTATGGGGCTGCATTATTTTTTGAGGATTATTGCATATTATGGGGTTAGTAGTAACGTTGAGTTTTTAGGTGGAGAAACGCTAGTTAGATAATTTATGATGTTCTTGCTAGCTAAGTTAAGGAGTTATTGTTGAAGATGTTGAGCCTTTTTAGTATGATTATTATTCTCATAGTTTGGAAAAAAAATATAAGAATAGAGGTGTGATCTTTGTAGGTTATGATTATGTGATTAGAGATGTAGGTATGGTTGCAAATGAGAGTGTAGGTCTTTAATGATGATTATTGAAGCTAGACAATTAAGGATGGCATATGGATGGGTTGTTCAAGAATGAAGTAGGTAAGTTCGAAATTAGTTTAGTCTTGTGAGTTTAGCATTTATATGTAAATAATAGAATGATGAAATTATGGATTAATCTCGAGGATATGGAGTATACCATCATACTTAGAATACCAGTTTTGACCTACGGGGGAGATGGTTAGTGAAGAACCAAACTGAGTTTTGAGAATTAGATTGTGATACATGTCAATAATGAGTTATGATGAGATAGTAATCCCTTCTTACTCTAGAGTATTCCTTGGATTTCGGTCATTACAACACCAAATCCATCACTTGTGTGATAAATCCATGCTGCATGCCTATTCTTATACCCATCATGTCTGCTCAAGCCCATTCTCAGTTTCTAGCAAGCATGTAACAGCTTCACTCTGTGATTTGAGTTATCTCTCATGAATCTATGAACTCCAGTCTTATGTTGAATAGCTCATGATAAGTATGAACTCATGTTTCAGAGTATGACCAGTTTTTAAACCCAAGATAATAGTGAAGTTCGCATTATATCATGCATGTCCTCAGCTTAGATTTCTTTAATAAATCAATGCCTTTGATATTTTATTCCTCAGGACAAAGATAAGTGTTAATGTTATGTATTGTAGTTTTCGTGCTTCTAGTTCATATGTGTTATCCCTTTGGTGACCTATTCCAATGTTAAGATAGTGGTGATGATAGCGGATAAGCAATGGTTTAGATGTGAGAGAGTTGATGACCCTCATTAAGAAAGATTATTTATGCTTTTCTATCTAAGGCTAAAGTGTGAAGTAAGATTGAGGACAAGTTTTTGATACATGTCATGGTTAGTTAGAAATAGTGTGTATGTTTTTAAGAATAGTGCAAGAAAATTGTTGTCGATAAAGGTTTAGAGAATATGCGAAGTATGCCTTTAGGGGTATTTACCTTAAAGTTATATGTGATTTTTAATGATAGGCTTGAATGTCATGTTGGGTGTAAGATGATGAATGCAATATGCACTAGTGAATCCATATCAAGAGTTTTAAATTAGTCATTGAAGTGGTAAGGCATATTATTCTTAGGGTGTGAGCTCTAAGAAGATATAGAATATTGAACCTTGTGGTATAGACTAGTATTGTGGCTTGGCATGTTGTATCTTGTGATTTAGTGTTAGGCTTGATCATAGTGAGAGAACTTAGTTTAGTTTAGACATTAGTATAAAGATTTTGCAGTGCCAATATGAGAATTATAATTTGAATCGAATGAGTATGGTATTTAAGGGGAATATTATAGTTGAGAGAGCATTTGAGAAGTGATGCTAAGCTTGACAGTAAGAAGTTGTGTTGCCTACGGCCTAGCAATCTTATCCTAGTTTATGAGTTATATAATTATATTCTATGCTATAGAGTGATATCAATGTTGTAATTACTTAGTCAAATGTCTTGTTCAGAGCATGCCCAAAATTCTTTGCTCCCTAATGTCAATAGAATTTCGTAGAAAAGTGCTGAAGAAATACTCAATTTGAGTATGGGTAGTCAGTATGATCCAGTCCATATAGCCTGTAATCTAGTTTAGCAAGCAAGGAGTTAAGCTCCTATAGATTCTTAATTTTCCAGCTAGTCTTACTATCCGCAGTCTTATACATATGTACATTCCAAGAGGCAATGTGTTTGTGTCCAATTAAATTATGAATTCAGCTCGGTTCATGCATCAGTTTCAGTTTCAGATGTTAAGTCATGATTCAGTTCGTAAGTATCATGTGTAGTATCACAGTCTCTTCCTAGTATTTTCATCAAATTATTATCATTTATGGATGAACGATCCCAAGAGGGGGATGTTGTAATCCCCGAGTTTTCATGCCATAAACCTCTCATCCTTTCTCACGAGATCAAATCCTGTGCAAAGTAATGGTTACTCATAAGTTCACACTCTCGTTTCTATCTTAGCCATATAGTTATTTTTTTTTGTGGATTCATGCACTTGCAAACCAGTTCTGCAGCTCATTATTCTTGAGATCCAGTGATTTAGTTCTATCAGTTACACATGATAGCTTGAAGACTAATATTCCTCTGTGTTTCAGGTTAATTATCCATATTCGAGGATGAATGTTCCCAAGGGGGAGGTAATGTAATACCCCATATTTTTGTGCTAGAATTCTAACCATCGTTCCTGCACGTCTAAGCTCAAATCGAAGTGATTGTCATGTGAATACAAGTTTCATGATCATTATCCTATTCTATGGAGTAGTTTAGAGATGAAAAATGTTCATAGCAATGACCTAGAACAAAGTTGAGCTAAGACCAATTGATTCATCAAAACTTTGACTTTTGATTCTACAAGGGTCAACTTCAAACGTTTATATCTCTTAATATACATGGAATTTTTCATCCCAAGACCTATCAACATGTAGATAATCGAATTAGCTTTCCAACTATACCAATTTCACCAAAATTCGACACCCGAGCTAGGAGTTATGACTTTGCGAAGTAGAGTGCATCGCCTAACAAATCACACATGGCCACTGGAAAGCATATGTGATAGGATATGTGGCGCCTATGTAAATATAGGCGATATCATATGCAGAGCCTATGTAAATATAGGTGATATCATATGCGGCGCCTATGTAAATATAGGTGATATCATATGCGGCGCCTATTTAAATATAAGCGATATCATATGTGGTGCCTATGTAAATATAGGCGATATCATATACGGCGCCTATGTAAATATTTGTGATATCATATGCGAAGCATATCTTATGGTTTCAAGTGAATTAAACACTCCGTTTTTGGGTTATTTTGAGGGTAATTAAGTCTTTTGGCACTCCTTACACACCCCTAAACTTAACCTTACAAATTAATAGATTCTAAACACATCATAAAAGATAAAAACAACTAGGGTTACACAATAAATATTAAGGGTCCAATCTTTCAACAAATCAGTTACCATAAAGGTATGTAGGGTTATGAACAAGAACACCCTTTTGTTCTTATGCCCAAAGTTTGCATTATTTTACAAAGATACATGATTTTTACATGTTTTATCATGAATTTGAAGAGATGAATCTTATCCTATGTTGTTTTTCAAGATACTATGATTATTTTGAATGTTTAGAAAATAAACTGCATGAGTTTGAGATTATTGTTATGATTAAAGGCTGAAATTTTTCAGATTTTCGTATAAATTATGCATGCTTGTGATATAAAGCATAAATGTTGAAATGTTTTGATTAAGTATCGCTATAAGGGTCATTAACCGACATTGAGATTGTTGTTTTGAGAATTTATGTGCTACATGCACCCATGTTTAGAATATTTTTGATGAAGTATAGAAAGATTTGACCTTTTGGACACAACATAGTTAAAATCCACTTTGTGAAATGAGTTACGAATTTTATCATTTATGTAACTTAAGAAATATGAGATTTCTCTTAAAGCAGATTTTTCTTGAGATTTTTGAGCATAGTCTTCGAAGTAGTATTTAACACCGAGTTGGGTATGTTACTACGATTTCATACCCCAGAACTACGTGCCACCGTAGGTTGAGACATTGACTGGAACTATATATGGAAAATTGAGATAGTGATCACTGAGATGAGATTGTCCTACACCAATGGCAAGGGTAGGACAACCCTATCCTTACGGGGGAAAGTCGTGGGACATCATGGGTGCTCACATGGTGTACATGTCGGTTAGAAGAACCTCCCAAAGAGTCATCCCTCATTCTTAGATTGATTTTACTGATTTAAAAGAGATTTGAAATGCATATTTATGATGTATTCAATATTCCAGATTTTACTTAGATTTCTTGATGAGAGAATAAGAAAGGAATCTTTATATTTGGATTAAGTGTAATGGCTTATGATATCCGGGTTGACATGTTTTACCATTCATTGTGTATGATTTCAGATTTTAGATTTCTTTCAAGCTTTATGAGCCATTTACAAATGTCCTGCATGATTTGAAAAGAAAACTTCTGACATGATCATTAAATATATATAAATATATATATGCACATATATATGTTATTTCATGCACCTCAATGTACTTGGTACATATTCCATGGTACTGACCCACATGTTTGCATGTGGGCTACATTTTTCCTATAATATAGGTTCAGGTGCTCATTCCAAGGTTTGACCGTAATTATCTGAGAACGTTGATCTACATCCTCTGCAGTTCTAAGTCCTCATGGTCCGAGGACTAGTTATTCAGATTTCCTCATTTACTTTGAGTCATTCAGTTTATTTCCTAAGTTCGGGTTAGTTGGGATTTGTCCCAATCGCTCATGGGTATACAGTTTAGTAGAGGCTTGTCAGACTAGATGGATAGATTGATCAGATTTGTCAGAGATGTCATATTTTGTTACTTTCCATATTTCATTCGTATTGCAGTATGATATAATGGAGGATGTTTAGATGTTTTGATTATGATGACTTTGATTATAAGTGTTGAATGGTAGAAAAATGGCTAAAAGGGTTAGCTTGGGGCTACTTGTAGCCTTAAGCACCGTGTGATGCCTTGGGGCCCATTTTTGGGGCGTTACACATAGTCAGACCAAAATGTACTCAGGATCCCAGGTTACTCAAATCATGAATTGTGACCAGTCATAATGAGTCATAACGACTGGGAGCATGTTTTCCTGCATATTTTCAAGGGACTTTTATGTCTTTTTCCACTCTTATAAAAGCTAAACCCATGTTGTTTTGGATTCCCAAGGGGTATATAAAGACCCAAAGATCCAATTCATAACATAATCATTAGTTCCACCGAAGAGAAATCAAAAAGGCAATTTCTTCCATCCTTAAGAGAAAACTAGGGTTCTTCAAGAAAGTCAAATTTTCAAGAAGATTTCATCCAGGCTTTTACTTCAGGTATGTGGGATATTCATCAGTGGGTCCCTTCTACCCATTGAGTCCCAAGAACTCTCTAAACTTTCAAGTGTAAAACCCTTTTCTATTTTATGGGGTTCCATGTTAACCATGACTTTTTTGAATCTCCTCTCAATTGTTTTGATTCTAAAACCTGAGAATAAATTCCCTCCTGATAATTGTATTCTCATATGTTTGATAATGCAAATATCTACATCCTAATTAGTTATTGAAATATTGGGTGTTATTCATGATTTTCACATACCATAGATTGTTCAATATTAGCCAAGATTAGTTTATAGTAGATAGTGTTGGTGGGTTATGAACGACTGATACCTAGATATTTACGCATTTTACAATTTTTAGGTTACAAGACATCCATACCATGCTTGTATATTCATATTCATAACATTATCATAATGATAACTTGTTAGTACCAGATTATGATAAATGAATAATAATACCAGTGTCATTTAGTTGGGAGTAATACTTAGAACTGAGTGAACGAAGGGATTGAGGCTCCACTGCCTGTTAGGAATGCATCATTAGTAATAGAACCTAAGTTCCAAACCTACGATGCTATCCTATATTTTGAGAGGTCCCCTATTAGTAGAGGCATGACACCCTCATCCTTTTGGAGATCAAATAATGAATCTATGCTAGCCAGTGTTAGTAGCCTTGGCAAGGTACTAATACCCATCAAATTATGATTACTAGTTGGACTCAGGCATTGCTCAGATTGAGGTACGTCAGTTGTATTTAGCTCCCACAATATTAGTTTAATATTTAGATTATACCAATTCAGGTTTGTATGATCAAGTGTCCAGTCTATCGGTTATTCAGTTAATCAATTTTACATATTATTCCAGGACATGCTTTACTTGGTCTTGCATTCTATTTATATGTTCATGCATTTATATTTAGTACCATTATATACATACATATAATCTAGTCCTTATCTCGTATACCAAAACATTCAAAGTACTGATCGCATATTCTCTTTTGTGCTATCTTGTCTTATAACGTAGGTTTAGACACTCAGTTCCACAATCGTACATAGAAAGTTTGTGTGCCACTCAACAGTAGCTGCAGTGACTCCTCATCCTTTGAGGGTGAGTTACTATAGTTACTCTCAATACTTTTCATTACAGTTTGTCGAATTTAGTTAGGGGTTTTTCCCATCAACTCCTTATGTTAGAGGCTTTCAAATAGTCAAATTGAATTTAGTTTTATCAAATGTTCAGATATATTAAGTATTGTTTACATAATATATCTTATTAGTTTTCCCTAGTTTATCTTTTGCATATTATATTATGTTATTATTATCTTTAGTGTTTACAGCTTCTGCCAGATCATGGGTTAGCTTGGTCACTTGTGGCCTTAAGCACCGTGTTACGACTAGGGGTAGTCTCGGGTCATGACAAACTAGGTACTAGAGAAATGTTTAAAGTGTCCTAGGCTATCTAAAAGTCGTGTTAAGTAGAGTCTTATTCATGGGTTTGAAGCGTGCCACACTTATGAGCGCGAGGCTATGATACGCATTATGAAAGTTTCTCTTCTTTCAGTGCTCTTATAATACGATGAAGCATTGGATCTATTGAATTTCCTTTTCTAACTCTTCCTTCATCTATTTATAGAAAATACCTCCCAGAAGGAATAACAAAAGAAGGAACATCGACCAACCTGCACCGCCACCTGTTCATGAAGACCCTTTAAACAAACATATCTCTCATGCTAAATTCAGGGTGTTTTTCACATTTTTGGCCTGGTCTATGGCTGCCCAAAATAACCAGTAAATTTTTGCCCCAGCCAATCTAGTAGTGAATAGGAAAACTTCTAGGATTCTTGACTTACTTAGATGAATCCTCCAATATTCTTTGAATCAAAGTCTGAGGGGGATCCATAAGAGTTTCTTGATAGTTTGCAGAAAGGGGCTGATACCATGGGTGTCACTTCCAGCGAGAGTGCTAACATAGTTTCTTACTAATCGCAAGGGGTTGCTCACAGCTGGGCTAAGTTATGGAAGGAGAACAGAGGTGTTGATATAGGTCCTATAGAGTGGGATGAGTTTGTGAGTGCTTTCTTAGATAGGTTCATTTCAGTTGAGTTGAAGGATTCCAAAGTGCATGAGTTTATCAATCAGGAGCTGGGGAACATGAGTGTGAAGGAGTATTAACTCAAGTTCACCCAGTTACCGATGCTAGGGACAAAATGAGTAAGTTTATGTCGGGAGTTTCTGAAGATGTAGTCAAAAAGTGTAGAGTAGCTATATTGATTAAGGAAATAGATCTCTCTAGGATGATGGTTCATGCTCATCAGATTGAGGTAGAGAAGCTCAAAGAAAAGGAAATGGAGAATAAGAGAGCCCAAACTTGTAGTTTTAACTTTTCTCAGCAAAGATCTGATAGTGAAAATCATTCTCAGTTTCACCAAAAATCTTCAGCCCCAACCCCATTCTCTGTCAATGCTCCATTGCCTATTTTTTGTCCAGATACTCGTGATAGAGTGCCAGGATCTATGTCCCAGGGTATTTTGAATAGTGGCCGCACAAATTTTGTCTACAAGAGGTATGGTTAAAACTATAAAGGTAAGTGTATGGCTAACAATGATACATATTTTAGGTGTGGCAAGACCAGGCCACATGATAAGGGATTACCCAACGGGTATGTGGAAGGGCAGGAATGATCGTCAGCAGGGCTAGAATAATTCTTCAATAGCACCAAAAAGTTTCCCTACTCAGCCAGGTGTCACTTCTAGTGCAACTAGTAGATAGTGCCAGAATTGATTATTTTCCCTTTTAGACTCGATAAGATTAGGAAGGTTCTCCTGATGTGGTTACAAGTTGTCATAAGTCTTCCATATTCATGGTTATGCATTATTAGATACTTAATCCTTACTGTCCTTTGTGATTCGTTATATAGTCGTAGACTTCAACATCTACCTAAAAAGTCTTGTGCAACCCTTCTTAAATTCTACCCCAATTGGTAATTCTATCCTAGCGAAGTAGGTATACAAAAATTTCCCAATCACAGTATCTCAAAAACTCTTGTCAGTTGATCTTGTAGAATTAGAGATAACCAATTTTGATGTCATCCTTAGCATGGATTAGCTCCAGTATTGATATTCCTCAATTGACTGTAGAAACAGGATAGTTTAGTTTTAGTTTCCTAATGAGACAGTATTAGAATAGAAGTGTAGTACCTCAGTCCCAATAGGTCAATTAGTATAATTCCTCAAGGTAAGAAAAATAATTTTCAAGGGGTGTATCTATCATCTCATATGAGTCAAGGACTCAAGTTCTAAAATCTCGAGTCTTGAGTTATTTCCAGTAGCAATGAATTTCTAGAGGTATTCCTTGAAGATCTTCTCAGAGTTCCTCCCTAATGGGAATCTAACTTTGAAATAAATCTCCTCCTAGGTACCTAGCCTATCTCAATTCCACCTTATAGAATGGCTCCATCCGATCTTAAGGAATTGAAAGAAAAGTTGAAACATATCTTAGATACGGGCTTCATTAGGCCTATTCTTTCCCTATGGGGTGACCTAGTTCTCTTCGTGCGTAAGGACATTTCTCTCACAATATGCATCGACTACTACTAATTGAACAAAGTCACAATTAAGATTAAGTATCCTCTCCCCAAGATTGATGACTAGTTTGACCAACTTATAGGTACAAATTATTTCTCTAAGATAGACCTCAAATCTAGATATCATCAGCTTAGAGGCAGAGAATGTGACATTCTGAAAATAGACTTCAGAACTAGTATGGTCACTTTGAATTTGTAGATATGTCTTTTGGACTAACGAATGCTCCTGCAACTTTTATGAAATTAATGAACAGAGTGTTCAAGAAGTATTTGTACATGTTCATCATAGTCTTCATATATGGGATTCTCATCTACTATCGTAGTGAAAGTGATCATACAGACAACCTGAGGATTGTTTTGCATACCCTTAAAAATAATCAATTTTTTTCTAAGTTCTGTAAGTGTGAATTTTGGTTAAGATCAATAGTTTACATAGTCACATAATTTTTGGTGATGTTATTCGAGTTGATCCCCAAAAGACAGAAGCAATAAGAAACTGGTCTAGACATATCTCTCCATTAGATATTAGAGGTTTCCTAGATTTATGATGTTAGCATAGATGGTTTTTAAGGGGTTTTCCTTTATTACCTCTCCCATGTATTAACTGACTCAGAATAAAGTCAAGTTTCATTTGTCAGATTTTTGCGAGAAGTATTTTCAGAAGTTGAAGACTCAACTCACTTCCACTCTAGTATTGACTTTACCTGAGGATTCAGACAGATTTATAGTTTATGTCGATTCTTCTAGGGTTGGTCTTTGGTGTGTATTATGCACCGAGATAAGGTCATACCCTATGCTAATTGATGTGCTAGCTTTCTGTTAGCACATTTAAGGCTTTTAACACAGAATAATTGTAAGTTCTTAAGTAACTGTCATTGTTTTTGGTGATATTTCATGTGATTTTGTAAGAAAGTCAAGATGCATGGAAATATATGAAAGTTGTATCAAGGAGGATGATTTTTGGTGAAAATAATTGAGTTTTGAAGAATTTACACTTGGAAGTAGTTCTGACAACTTGTGTGATAACTTTTCAGATTTGTGATAAGTCATCATACTGAGGCAGAACACAAGAAATTGGAAGCATGTCTGACGACATGTGTGATAACTTATCATAAATCTGATAAAGTTATCATAGAAGTCGTCACATTGAAGCATAAGTTCAGACGACATGCTTGATAACTTATTGGATTCGTGATAAGTTATCAAACATGTCGTCACCTAAAAGGAAAATTCAAAAATTTTTATTTTCAATTTTCTTAAGTTATGGGTATAAATAGCAGCTTTTAAGGTTCATTCATGGGGGCAGAACATCTTAAACTTATTCCATAGACCAGTTTACTTCTTTTTGGGTTCTGAGCTTGTAATTCAATTTTCAATCCTTTGATTTAGTTGTGGAAAGTTCTTATTGTATTTGGAGGAGAATCAACTTTGGATTTCATATTTTGTAATTTTAATTTCTTTAAATTATGAATTCAATCATTGTTATCTCTTCTATCTTATGAGCAACTAAAATCCGTAACTAGGGTTTGGGATCAATGACTATTCTTTCATTGATTTAGTAGTTGGTTAGGATTCGAGTAATTATGGGAAAATCTTAATAATTCTTTTGTATTAATTATTTTTTATTGGTTGCAAACAATAGGCTTTGCTTACTATTAATTTTCTTGAGATAAGTAATCAACCCTAGTAAGAATTGAATTATCAATGAGGATTTAGGAAGGTTAAGTTCTCATCTAATGATTAATATTGTAACAAGATTGATCAACTTGAAATAAAATCAGTATGAATAGAATGACTTCTTAAGTTCAAGAGAATTAGGGATTTCAACATCTAGGTAGATTGAGAAACACTTAGATGGACTGTCAAAACTTATAATCTGGTGTTTCCTAAAAGTCAGGAGAACCCAATGCCACAACTATTATTTATTGAGGATTAGTTATCATAGTGATCACAACCCTAGTTTATTCTTTATCATTGATTTGAGCTATTGAAATTTTGGCTTTGAGTTCTGAAGCAAGTTACAACTTTAACATTTGTTTGATCATCAAAAACCCCCTTATATCTTTTTGTATCATTTGTTTGAATTCAACTTATAGCTATAGTTTCAAATTATTTTAATCGTCACTCACATTGTTCCATGTGGATTTGACCCCGACTCCGAAGTTGGGTAAATTTATTAATGATGACTGTCTTGCACTAAATTGACGTGTAAGTTGAGTGTTATTAAAAATAGCTCTGTTGCCGGGGAACAATTTGGCATATTGAGTTGGTTTGGAATTTTAGTTTACTTGCTTGAATTCAAACTTGTAAATATTTGTTTAGTTTATTTTTTTCATTTTTTATTTTTATTTTTATTTTGTCTGACACCTTTTTTGAGATGTCGGCTTGGATAGATGGTTTTTGGAGTGATGATGATTCTTGTTATTATTGTGGTGGACCATATTTTGAGGCTTGTTGTCCAGATTTACCTAGAAGTGCATGGACAAAAACTTTACAATATGATACGGATACTATCCTACATACTATAACTTGGTGTTTGGCTTGTGGTCAAACTTATCATACTGAAGATATGTGTGTTGTCATGATTCAAGCGAACAAATTGATTAAATGAATTTTAAAGAATTAAGAACAGTTATGGGTAGAGCTAAAGGAGTTACCACTCCCACCATGTTTACAGTGGCTAAATAAAGAAGAATGTGAGGAGGACATTAGCCAATTTGAGGAGAAAACTCAAGAATTGCAACCACTCAATTTTCATCTTGATCTTGAGATTGACATTGAGAAGGTGAATAAAAGTGAGCATGTAGAAGATAATGTAAATTTTGAAGTAGAATTAGTTAGGCCTCACTCGAAGCATTTTTCCATATTATGTTTAGATGATATCTTGTATGTGGAATCATCTAAAATAGTAGAAGTGTGTGACGATGAGGAACAAAAGTCCTATATTCTTTATTTTACACTTGATAAGCAACATAAAAACACACCTCACTTTAAGGCCGAGTGGTTTACCACGCTCAATCCTTTACTCGTCTTTGTAATTCTTGTACCACCCCCGTATGAGTGAGGCAAGAAGATGGACTCGAAGTTGGGGGTCAAATTCATATCTTCAAGGTGGAGAAAAAAACTGAGTTGGGTTGTGTTGCGACACTAAATTAGGAGATTCTTTAGAGGCAACCCTAGGTATTTTGTTTTTGTATTCATATTATGTGATTGACATCAGATCTTTACACCCATGGTACCATAGGTATGTTTCTAACTCTCTTGTTTTGGTTTGACACATTAGGGACATTGCATGATTTTCAGTTGAGGGTTGGGCTACTTGTGGGTGTTGTTGTCCTCTTGGGGTTTTTGTTGCAGTGCCTCTTTTCCTCGGAGTATTGTTCCTAGTAAAGCTGGCATGTTTAGTTGTATTGTGTTTGTTTTGTGATTAGTTGTGGTTTACTAGGGGAAAAATAAGTATCTAGGAATGTTGACATATTTTTGTTCATTTTCTTGGATTGATAAATACCTCTCCAATTGTCTATCTTGTAACTGTTTGATGTGCATCTATATGTGACTACTGTAAATCTTTTTATGGCACTAGTACTAGGGGCATGATAATCATTGCTAACAAATGCATGAACTGAATAGGTAGTAGCTTTTGATGTACCTTTGCGCCATGTGTGTGAGAGATACTACCTAGTTCCAGTTGTGTATTAAATCCAGAACTTCCCCGGTTGGTCTTGCCTTGGTTGTAGGATAGCGGTTAGCAAAGGATCATAGGTCGTTGTTCATATTAGTCCACTTTTAGCCTAAATGACCTTCCATGTGTGAATAATATCCCTTGATCCTGATTTTGAGCCATAATGCCTATTCTTTTTATCATACCTATCACCTTCCTATTTGTATCATAATAAACCTGTTTTGGCCCTGGTCCTTCTTAGATATTGTGCACTTTGACTTAGGTAAATAGCCTAATTTAAGGGTGTCTATCATTGGTGTGCATGATGTAAAGTGAGTATGAATGAGGGTAATAAAAAAATATATGAAAGGCTGGGTGTGGTAGAAAAGAATGAGAAAAGAAAAGTTTTGAAAAAAAATGACTAAATGACCACACCCATCCTGAATTTGCTTAATCAAGAAAGGGAGAAATAAGGTAAAGGTTGATAAGTGAGACCCCAAAAATAGTGTAGTGCTAAGGAGGCTTAGTTACCTTAAATATTCTTGTGTATCATACTATCCCCAAGCCTACATTACAAACTGAAAAAAAGTCCTTTAGTGATCCTAACTTAACTGTCTGAAAGCTTCGGTAATTAAAATAAGGGCAAGCTTATGGTATTTGACATACATTGACTGGAACTTCTTTCTAAGATCGATGTCTCTTGACCATCCCCTCATTGACATACTTGATTTCATATATGAGTGAAGAGGGACTTCTTCGTTGTAAAGGCACATTGATTGAATTACTAGAAGCTTACATGTTCGGGTAGTGTAACTTGTATATATGCATTGTTATTGTTGTTAATTTGATGTCATATCCTGATTCCCTTGTGTTACATTATTGATCTTCATTGATATACACAGTTTGATTTAAAGTGATTGAAAATAGAGAGGGTAATGTGTTTTGAGCTAAACTTGATAATTAACTATTATAGATATCTTATGTTTCTCTTGGTTAAGCATCTTAGTATGGTGTTATGTAGTTGCTTGAGGACAAGAAAATGTTTTAAGTTGAGGGTGTTTATGTGCTAGCTTTTTGTTAGCACATTTAAGGCTTTTAACTCTAAATAATTGTAAGTTCTTAAGTAACTGTTGTTGTTTTTGATGATATTTCATGTGATTTTTGTAGGAAAGTCAAGATGCATGGAAATATATGAAAGTTGTGTCAAGGAAGATGATTTTTGGTGAGAATAATTAAATTTTGAAGAATTCACACTTGGAAGCAATTCTGACAACTTGTGTGATAACTTATTAGATTTGTGATAAGTCATCACACATGTCATCACACTGAGGCAGAACATAAGAAATTGGAAGCATATCAGACGACATGTGTGATAGCTTATCACAAATCTGATAAGTTATCACAGAAGTCGTCACATTGAAGCAGATGTTCTGACGACATGCCTGACAACTTATTAGATTTGTGATAAGTTATCATATATGTCATCACCTAAAAGGAAAATTCTGAAATTTTTATTTCAATTTTTTCTTAAGCTATGGTTATAAATAACAACTTTTAGGGTTCATTCATGGGGGCAGAACATCTTGAACTTATTCCGTAGACCAATTTACTTCTTTTGGGGCTCTGAGCTTGTAATTCAATTTTCAATCATTTCATTTAGTTGTGGAAAATTCTTATTATATTTGGAGGAGAATCAACTTTGGATTTCATCTTTTATAAGTTTAATTGCTTTAAATTATGAATTGAATCATCGTTATCTCTTTCTATCTTATGAGCAACTAAAACCCGCAACTAGGGTTGTGGGATCTATGACTATTCTTTCATTGATTTAGTAGTTGGTTAGGGTTCGAGTAATTATGGGAAAATCTTAATAATTCTTTTGTATTAATTATTTTCTATTGGTTGTAAACAATAGGCTTTTCTTACTATTGATTTGCATGAGATAAAAAATTAACCCTTGTAAGAAGTGAATTATCAATGAGGATTTGGGAAGGTTAAGTTCTCATCTAATGTTTAATGTTGTAACAGGATTGATCAACTTGAAATAAAATCAGTATGAATAGAATGACTTCTTAAGTTTGATAGAATTATGTAGTTCGTCATCTAGGTAGGTTGAGAAACACTTAGATGGACTGTCGAAACTGATAATCTAGTGTTCCCGCAATTCATAAGAATCCAATGCCACAACTATTATTTAATGGGGATTAGTAATCACAGTGATCACAACCCTAGTTTATTCTTTATCATTGATTGGAGCTATTGAAATTTTGTCTTTGATTTCTGAAGCAAGTTACAACTTTAGCATTTGTTTGATCATCAAACCCCCCATTTTATCTTTTTGTATCACTTTTGGAATTCAACTTATAGCTATAGTTTCAAATTAGTTTAATCGCCACTCACATTGTTCCCTGTGGATTCGACCCCGACTCTAAAGTTGGGTAAATATATTGACGATGATCGCCTTACACTAAATTGATGTGTAAGTTAAGCGTTATCACTTATCACAAAAGTATACAATATGTATTCATGCAGAAAGACCAAAATCTTCATCAGATAAAGTGGCTTAAAATTTTTAAAGGCTATGATATGAGTGTGTTGTATCACTCGAGTAAGGCCAATATTATTAGTGATACGCTTAGCAGGTTGTCTACGGGTAGCGTTGCCATGTTGAAGATAATAAGAATATGCTAGTTTGAGAGGTCCATTAGTTGGCTAAATTCTGTATTTGGTTGGTTGATTCAGCCAAAGGTAGTATTTAGGTTCAGAATGGTTTGGAATCTTCCTTGGTTTCCAAGGTAAAGGTAAAAAAAGGCAGAGATCTTACCCTGGTTAAGTTTAAAGAAATAGTTTGAGATTAGAACGTTGATGTTTTCTCCTTATGGGGAGATGGTGTGAGTTGTTGTCAGGGCAGAATGTGCATTCTTAATGTGGATGATTTGAGATAACGAATGTTACAAGAAGCACATGGTTCGTGATATTCTATTCATCCATGAGCCACTGAGATGTATCATAATTTTTGGGAAGTCTATTAGTGGAATGGTATGTAAAATGATATTTTTGAATTTGTGGCTAAGTGTACGAATTGTCAGTAGGTTAAAGTTGAGACTCAGAGACCTAATGGTACACTTCAGAAGTTCAACATACCTACTTAGAATGGTACATGGTTAATATGGAATTTGTTACTAGCTTACCTCCTATGCGCCGTCAGTATGATTCGATTTGAGTCATCGTGGATAGGACGACCAAGTTAACCCAATTCTTGCCAGTTCATACTTCATATTTAGATGAGTATTATACTAGACTCTATCTCAGGGAGTTGGTAAGGTTGAATGGGTTCCCCTTGACTATTATTTTTTATAGAGGTACCCAATTCACCTCTCAATCTTAGAAGGCTTTTCAGAAGGGTCTTGATACCCAAGTTAATCTCAGCACACACCCTTAAGTAGAAGGTTAGGAAGAGAGGACCATTCAGACCTTAGAATACATATTGAGGGCTTGTGTTATTTATTTTAAGGGCAGTATGATGATCACTTACCTTTGATTGAGTTTTCTTACAATAACATCTATCACTCCAGTATTCAGATGGCTCCGTTTGAAGATCTCTATGATAGGAAGTGTAGATCTCTTATTAGCTGGTTTAAAGTTGGTGAACATACTTTGATAAGGCCATATTTAGTGCATGAGATGATGGAGACTGTTTAGTTGATCAGAGAATGGCTTAAGACTACCCAGAGTTGAATGAAATCCTATACGAATGTAAGGAGAAGGGAACTTGAGTTCACAGTTGGAGATTTTGTTTACCTAAAAAATTTTCCCATGAAGGTGATGAAGAGGTTCGGTAAGAAAGAAAGGCTTAGTCCCCGCTATGTTGGCCCATATCGAATTTTGAACCATTTTGGGAAGGTAGCCTACAAGTTAGAGTTGCTTGCAGAGTTAGCATCAGTACACCCAGTGTTCCATGTCTCTATGTTAAAGAAATGTATTAGTGATCCAGCTTCTGTCGTTCCTTTAGAAAGTATGGATATGGAAGATAGCCTCTCCTATGAAAAAGTCCCAGTTGAAATACTTGACCACCAGATTCATAGGTTGAGGAACAAATAAATCACCCTAGTAAAAGTTTTGTGGAGAAATCAATCCTTTGAGAGAGCTACTTGGGAAGTAAAAGCTAATATGCAAGCAAAGTATCCCTATCTGTTCTCTACAAATTCAGATTCATCTTGAGGTAATGGTTTCCTTTAAGTAATCCTCTGATTTTCTATATAAGCCATTCAACCATCCTTATGTCATAGAATGCATTCATGAATTTAGTTTTGTCTATGCATCATGTTTCATATTTAGGTATTTAACCACGATTTAGTTCATAAGTATTTAGTGCATGATCTTAGTCTCTCTATTATCCAAGCTTAGATAGTGTTTGCTTAGGGATGAATGATCCCAAGGGGGAGATTTTGTAATACCCAAAGTTTTCATGTTCTAAACATCTCAAAAGATAGCCCATGAAGTTATCTGTAAGACCCCACAAAGTCCTAGTCATTTAGGTCCTTTATATCATGCCAAAAGAGGTCTCAGACTTAGAAAATTTCAGCCATGTGTTGACACTTAGTCTCATTTTTGGTCTCGATATTTCAATGGCATCATTTAAGATCTTTCTAGTCTTAGATTTTCTATTTTTAAATTGATTCATGATTAGAGTTATCTATAGGTCATCTCGGGTGAGGTTCAAATTTTTTGGACATCGTTTGAGTCATAATTGGATGACCAAAGAAGAAAGCCAACACGATCGCAACGCATCAAGCTGGCTATCACGTTGATAGCATTGACAAGGCGTGCCAAAAATCTCAAGAACAAAACCCTAGGTTCATCAAATTCAAGTCCAAGTCTCAAGAATTCACCAATAATTCCCACAAATTCAACAATCAAGGTATGTTAAGTGTTCATCCTTGGGTCTCCTTCCACCCTTGGAGTTCAATAACCCTTTTTAAAAACTTGAATTATGATTCCCATGATTTGAATTGAATTATTCCATGTTTGTGTTATTGTATGGGTTTTAAGTTAAGATCTTTTATGAATTCCATGAAATTAAGTTAGCATGTGCGTTGAATTAAGAATCTCTCATGTCGAAACCAATGAATTTTCAAGTTGCATGTTGTAGTTATGATGCCCTATGTACTTAGTTCTCATGTAAATCAATTATGCTCCCAAAGTGTTTCATAAAATGTCCATATGAGTAAATTATGCATGGTAACCTATTGTTGTGTTGCTAAAGTTGTTATATGAGTTTATTAATTATGCTATTGAGTCCTGGGATTATTTATTACTCAAAATATAGTTGTTTACTTAGTTGTAGTAGTTATAGAATAGTCCCAGTAAAGATCAAGAACTGTAGGACTCACTTAGTTAATAGAACTCAGTGATCTCAGTCCAGTTCAGTCAGTCAACATGACTAGGGTCAGTTTAGTCAAGCTTAGTATATTCTAGTGATCAGTGTCTTTCAGTTGGGAGTAGGATTCAGCACCGATCGAATCCAGTGATAGGGGAATTCCTGCCAGTTCATGCTTGATCCTTAGTAGCAATCCCTGAGTTACAGAACTATGTAGCCAGAGTAGGGTAAGTCGTCCTCCTGCCAGACTAGGGTTGACGTAACTATATATTTATTTCATGAGTCTTCCTGCCAGATTAGGGTTGACACAACATTATTAGTATGCCATGGCAAGGTGTTAATACCCTTCCAACTGGGGTCACAGGTTGTACCCCAAATTCATCTACATTAGGGTATATCGGTTAGATAAACACTCCCACAGTTATAGTTTTAGTCTTAGTATTCAGTAATGAGTTTAGTCAATTTTATAGAACCATGGCTATCGGTTATCAGTTACTCAACCATCAGAATTTAGTACTCAGTTTCAGTATAATCTCAGATACATGATGCATACCTATATGCGCAGTATTCTATGTTTAGTATGTTCAGTAGTTACAGTTTTGCATGTTCTCTCATCCAGTTACTTTATGATGTTCATTCAGCCAGTTATCATCACATGCATATGAACCCATGTATATTAGCCTTACCTCACTTAGCATACCAGTATATTCCATGTATTGATCGCATACTTTCTTTTGTGCTATGATGTCTTATATCATAGGTTTGGATACTCAGGTTCCTAGCCATACTTAGCAGTTGAGGCTCCTAACCATACTTAACAACTCAGGCTATCATTAGCAGTTATAGTAGTGAGTCCTCATATTTCGAGGATAGAGTTTATGTATTTCAGTAATCCAACAGTTCAGTAGTTATTTTAGTCAGAGTTAGTTGGGCAATTATCCCATCAACTCCATATTCTGACAGTTAGAGACTCTCGGTCTAGCATATTCAGTTATTTAGTTTTCAGATGTTATTATCAGTTATACTTAGTTATTATTTCAGTATTTTTGAGAACCTTATGGAATTTTTGTATTTCTTCTGCATATATATTCCAGTATTATATTTAGTGGTCACAACAGGTATGAGTAATAGTTTAGCTTATGGTCCTTCGGGGTCATAAGCACCATGTGACCCCCAGGGTGTACTGTCAGGGCATTACAAACTTAGTATCAGAGCCTAAGGTTCTAAATAGTCCTAGGGGATCTGAAAGCCATGTCAAGTAGAGTCTTGTGCATGGGTGCGTAGCACCACACTTATGAATAACAGGCTATGAGGCATTTTTAGGAAAAAGTTCCCTTTTTTCAGTTTTCATATCGTGTGAGTGAGCATTAACTTAAATTAAACTCTCTGTCTAATCCAACTTTTCCTTCCATTTACAGAATATGCCTCCAAGATAGACCAATAAGAGAATAACTGGAAACAAGCCATCACCTTCGCCGGTTTTGGAAGATCCCTTGAATGAGCATGTTTCTTACGTAGAATTCAGAGCAGCTTTCACCACTCTAGACCATTTTATGGCAGCTTAGAATATTTAACCACCTGTTGTTCAGGACAACCTAGTGGCCAATACTGCTGCATCTAGAATTCAGGGCTTTACCCGAATGAACACTAATTTATTTTTAAGGTCTAAGTCTGAAGAGGACTCACAGGAATTCCTTTACATGGTGCAGAAGGTAACAGAAATTACAGGGGTCACCGGTAGTGAGAGTGTTGAGTTAGCTTCCTATTAGTTGCAGGATGTGGTACATACATAATTTAAGAAATGAAAGATAGATAGGGTCCAGATACAAGGCATATAGAATGAGAGGACTTTGCTACTGCCTTTCTAGATAGGTTCTTCCCATTGGAGTTAAGAAAATCGAAGGTTTTAGAGTTCATTAATCTAAAGCAGGGTAACATGAGTGTGAAAAAGTATTCCCCCAAATTCACTCAATTGTCTAGGTATGCTCCTCATGTGGTAAATAATACAAAGTCTAAGATGAGCAAGTTCATGTCTGGTGTATCTGATAGTGTAGTCAAGGAATGTAGGACCACAATGTTGATTAAGAAGATGGACTTATATAGGTTGATGTTCCATGCTTAGCAGATTGAGAAATAGAAAAATAAGGAGAAAGAGAGGGAAAGCAAGAGGGCTAGAATGGGTAGCTTTAGTTTTTCTCAGCCTAAGTCAGAGGGTGGTAATCGTTCTCAATTCTATATAAAATCTTAAGTCCCAGTTTATCCTTAGCCAGTGCTTCGGTGCCTAAATTAAAAAATGATAATAAGGATAGGGTGCCAGGCTCTAAATCTCAGGGCAGTGTGAACAGTGCCCGAACAAATCCTCTTTGTCAAAAGTGTGGCAGAAATCATCAGGGTGTCTACAGGGCTAGCAGTGATGTGTGTTTCGGGTGTTGTAAGCCAAGTCTTAGAATTAGAGAGTGTCCTCAGGTGGGTTCATAGAGTCAGCATAATTGTACCCCAGTTCAGTCTGGTCGCCCATCTCAGTAGGGTGTTGCTTCTAGTGCCACCAGTAGGCAGTGCCCAAACAGGCTCTATGCACTCCAGTCTCGGCAGGATCAGGAAATTTCTCCTGATATAGTCGCTGGTACATTACAAGTTTACCATTTACATGTTTATGCTTTTTTACATCTTGGATCTTCTTTTTCTTTTCTAACTCCTTATTAGCTTTCAATTTCAAAGTCAGTCTCAAAATCCTAATAGAGCCTTTCTCAGTCTCTACATAAGTGGGTAAGTCTATCATAGCCCGGCGGGTATACAGGAACAGTCCGGTTATGGTGTCTCAAAAAGTTACTTCAGTAGACTTAGTAGAATAAGAGATGATAGATTTTGACATCATTCTTGGCATGGATTGGCTCCATTCTTTCTATGCCTTAGTTGATTGTAGAAAAAAAGTTATCTATTTTCAGTTCTCGAACAAACATATCCTAGAATGGAGGGGTAGTACCACGTCACTTAAAGGTCAACTTTTTTCATACCTTAGAGTGATAAAAATGATATCCAAGTGGTGTGTCTATCATTTGTGTAATACCTCGTATTTTTCCTAGCTTAATTTTGCTCCGAAAATGTCAAGGGTTATCTTCAAAAAATGAATAAATTTTTTTATATGCTATATTTTCCAGATTTAGAGCCTCTATTCCATAGATAATTGAATAAGTTTTTCATCGATACTAATTTCACCTAAATTCGACACTCGGTTGAGAAGTTATGGCATTTTTATTAAAGCAGTGTGGAATTTAGACAATTACCGCATCGCGTTGGATACCAAAATGGTAATTTTTCGATTCCAGTAGACCTCCGCGATAAGCCCGCATCGCGCTGAAGCCTTATTTCCCAATTGTCAATTTCCAGTGACTTGACACGATGGTGGCGCATCGTAGTAAGGGACAAAATGGCATTTCAGTAGTACACTACGATAGCTCATCATGGAGATTTTCCAGTTCCCAATGGTCCCCTATCTAGTGAGCCACCACGATAGTGGCACATCGTAGTGGCATGAAAAATGGGGATTTTCTCTTTTTTCAGTCGCGATAAAAACATAAAAGGGGTAGTTTGGTCAATTCCCAAGCCCTAATTCGTCATAAACAAGGAATTTAGCCTATTCTAAGAACTTTTATGCTTATTTTCATCCATTCTCTCTCAAAAGAAAATCCAAAAGCTCAAATTTTACTCTCCAAGAAAACAAATTCCTTCATTGTTTCTCCAAGAAAACTCAAAATTGAAGATTCCCAAATCAAGATAATAAAGAGTTCATCCTCAAAAGCTCAAATAGAGATTCAAGTTCAAGCTTTCTTAGAGTTTTCATCAATTAAGGTTCATGGGGTTTATAAACAAGGATATTCTTTTATCCTTGTGCACAAAACTAGCTTTTAACTACAAATTTACATGATTTTATATAAATATACATTAGTTTTATATTAGGGTTCATATCCAATGTGGCTAATTGCAAGATTTTGAGATTTCAAGTTTTTTTAGAAGTTGAATTACAAGGCTATTTTCATTTTTTCATGCCTATTGCAGTAATTTCCAGATTTTTATATGAATTATCATTGTTTTCATTACTAAGCATGATTAATATTATGTTTTGTCATGAGATTGATTCATGGGTTACTATCCCAAGATTGACTATCATTATTTCAAGAAAGATTATGCATTAAGCATCAGATAATCAGTTTCTTTTTAGATTTTCAGTAAAGAATTGATCTTTTGATCCTCAGATAAGATTTGGAATCCACTTTACAGATTTATAATAGATTACAAAAATCATATTAGCTTTATTTACAGATTGACTCAGATAAATGTATAATTGGTTTCAAAATGAACCCTTATGCTAGTTTTAAAGTGGATTTCCTTCAGAATATCACAGATTAAAGGGAATAATATTTAGCACTGATCACAAAGTGTAGGATTAGCATGCCCTAACTTTCACAGAACTACGTAACCTACATAGGTACAGATTATTAGATTATTCCCATTTCTATATGGATGACAGTTATAGATGTGATCACTTAGATTGGGTTATACTCCTTGGAAAGTGTATGACACCTCTCCCCATAGTGAGGTTTTCCCATAGGGGAACAAGACGTTGGACTCCATGCTAGCTTACATATTTTATGTTGGTTAGAAGAACCTCCCTTCTAGTAAAAGTAAATAAATAGTTTTTGAGTATTTCCCTTCTAGCAATGAAAAGCTTTGAAAGAATTTCCTTTAGGTAAAGTATTTTCCCTAACAGTCAAAGGTTTTAGAAAAATTTTAAAGTATTTCCCTAAAGTTTTAAGGCTTACAGCATAACAAAAAAGAATAATAGAAAAGCTTTTAGAAAACTAAGTGTAAAGGCTCACAAATTTATTTAGATTATACTTTGAAAAATGACCTCAGTTACTGATTTCAACTTTTAGATTTCAGATAATAAAGTGAGTCCTTTCTATACTTAGACAGTATAATTTAAAGAGAGAATACAAGTACAACTTTCAAAACTAAATGTTATGACTCACTAGATTTACAAAGTATGATTTGTTATTCATGATTTTAGATTTTAGTATTTCAGATATTCTAGCTTATGTGAGTCATTTACATTTGGCATGCATTGTTTTACAAATTATGATGACTACTGAGACTTTGTTTTACTTATGCATTTCACCCCCCATGTACTCAGTACATCCTCAAAGTACTAATCCACATATGCGTCTATGTACTACATTGTCTTATAATGTAGGTACAAGTTGTAGTATGTACAGTCAGAATTAGACTGTTGCAGATTTCAGCCAACAGATGATGAGTCCTCCTACTTTGGGGACTTTAGTTAGATGTTATTTATGTACTTTACTTTCTTAATCATATATGTTGATTATTGGTAGTTGGAGTCGCGTCCTAGCTATCTATGGGCAGTATAGTAGAGTCTTCATCGATGTCAGTCAGAGTCAGCCAGGTAAATTTTAGTTCAATTTTTTAGACTTTATCAGAATGTAAAGTTGTATCAGTATTGTATTTTTAAAAAATCTATCATTTTTATATTTCCGCACAGTAAACTCAGTTTTTTTGTACATCTTTAATCAGTTTCCTAACAGTATGCAAGTACAAGGGTTAGCTTGGGATCACTTGTGGTCCTACGCACTGTGTGACATCTCGGGACCATTTTTGGGGCATTATAATTTGGTGTGAGTTAAATACTTTAGCTTTGAGACTCCTAATCTTGAGCTAGTTTAAGTTGCAAGTGAATTTCCAGATGTGTTTCTCAAATATCTCCTCGAAGTTTCTCCCGAAAAGAAAATCGACTTTGGAATAGACATTCTTCCTGATACTCAGCCCATCTCTATTTGTCCATACAGAATTTCTCCATCTCAACTTAAAGAGTTGAAAGAATAGTTGAAGGACATCTTAGATAAAGGTTTTATCAGCCTAGTATATCTCCTTAGGGTACACCAGTTCTATTTATGTGAAAGAAAGATAGTTCTCTTAGAATATGTATAGACTGCCATCAGTTGAACAAAGTCATAGTCAAAAATAAGTACCCACTTCCTAGAATTGATGACTGGTTTGACCAAATTTAGGGTGCCAGTTACTTTTCTAAGATAGACCTTAGATCCGGCTATCATCAGCTCAGAGTCAGAGAATGTGACATTTTTAAAATAGCTTTCAAAACCCATTATGGTCACTTCGAGTTTCTAGTCATATCATTTGGTCTTACCAATGAACAACAACTTTCGTGGACTTAATAAACCGCATGTTCAAGAAGTACTTGGACATGTTCATCATATTCTTCATTGATGACATTCTTGTCTACCCCCGCAGTAAAAATAACCATTTTGACAATCTCAGAATAGTATTTCAGACTCTTTGAGCCCACCAGTTGTTCGCCAAATTAATTAAGTGTGAATTTTGTCTAAGCTCAGTAGCTTTCCTTAGTCATATTGTTTCCAATAATGGCATTAAAGTTGATTCTCAAAAGACCACAATAGGGAGAAACTAGCCCATACCCATCTCTCCATCAGATATCAAGAGTTTCTTAGGTTTGGATGGCTATTACCGATGATATGTTAAAGGATTTTTGTCCATTGCATCCCCCATGTCCAGATTGACTTAAAAGAAAGTTAAATTTTCAGTGGTTAGATTCTTCTGAGAAGAGTTTTCATGAGTTGAAGACTCGACTCACTACAGCCCCAATTTTGACTTTGCCCGACGATTTAGATGGATTTGTTATATAGTGTGTTTTGATGCAGAGGGGTAAGGTTGTGGCCTATGCCTCTAGACAATTTAAGCCTCATGAAAAGAATTATCTCACCCATGATCTTGAATTAGCAGTCATTGTTTTTACCTTAAAGAAGTTGAGGCACTATTTGTATAGGGTACATGCTGATTTATTCATAGACTACAAAAGCCTGCAGTATGTATTTTTTGCAGAAAGACCTAAACTTGCGTCAAAGAGGTGGTTAGAGTTTTTGAAAGACTATGACATGAGTGTTCTGTATTATCAGGGCAAGGCCAATGTAGTGGAAGATGCCCTCAGTAGGTTGTCCATGGATAGTGTTTCTCACATTAAGGATGGTAAGAAGAATTTAGTTCTAGATATTCATTAGCTTGCAAGACTAGGTGCCCATTTGGTTGATTTGGTTGAGGGAAGTGTTTGTGTGCAGAACAGTTCGAAGTCTTCTTTAGTCTCTAAGGTAAAAGAAAAGAAAGAGAGAGATTCCAATTTAGTTAAGCTAAAAGATCCAGTCAGAGACTAAAAAGTAGAGGCTTTCTCCCAAGGGGGAGATGGTGTGTTGCATTGTTAGGGTAGGTTTTGTGTACCATGTGTAGATGATGTGAGATATTAAATTCTTGCTGAAGCACATGGTGCACGTTATTTTATTTATCTAGGGGCCAATAAGATGTATCGCGACATGCAGGAAGTCTATTGGTGGAGTGGGATAAAAAGAGCTATTGCAGAGTTTATAGTTAAGTGCTCAATGTGTCAGCAGGTTAAGATTGAACATTAGAAGCCTAATGGGCCTATGCAGGAGTTCAATATTCCTACTTGGAAGTGGGAGGAAGTGAACATGGATTTAATGTCAGGTTTGCCTCCTACTCGTCGGCAACATGATTCGATTTGGTTCAATGTGTATAGGATGACCAAATCAGCCTATTTCTTGCCAGTTCATACTTCTTATTTAGTCAAGGACTATACCAGGCTCTATACTAGAGAGTTGGTTAGGTTATATAGTGTACCATTGTCAATTATTTTAGATAGAGGTATGCAGTTCACCTCTCACTTTTGGAAGGCCTTCCAAAAGGGTCTTGGTACCCAAGTCCACCTCAGTACAGCTTTTCACCCTCAGAAAGATGGTCAAGCAAAAAAGATGATTCAGACTTTAGAAGATATGTTGAGAGCGTATGTCGTTGACTTTAAGGGCAGTCGGCATAACCACTTACCTTTGATTGAGTTCGCATATAATAACAACTATCATTCAAGTATTCAAATGGCTCTATTTGATGCTCTTTATGGGGGAAGAATTAGATCTCCCATTGGTTGGTTTGAGGTAGGTGAGGCCATGTTAGTGGGGCCTGACTTGGTGTTTGATTCCTAAGAGAAAGTACAGTTGATCAGGGAGAGGCGTAAGATATCCTAGAGCCGATAGAAATCTTATGCAGATGTGTGAAGGAAAGATCTTAAATTTGATATTGGTGATTATATGTATTTGAAAATATCTCCCATGAAAGGGGTGAAGAGATTTGGTAAGAAGGGGAAGTCTAGTCCCCAATATATTGGTCCTTATAGGATTCTGAGTCTTTTTGGTAAGGTAGCTTATGAGCTTGAGTTACATGCAAACTTAACATCAGTGTACCCAGTGTTTCACATCTCCTTGCTAAAGAAATGCATTGGTTACCAAGTAGTTGTAGTCCCTATAGAGAGTGTAGATGTTTATAACAGTCTCTCTTATGAGGAAGTCCCAGTCAATATCCTTGATTGTCAGATTCGCAGACTAAGGAACAAAGAAGTTCCTTTGGTCAAAGTTGTTTGGCGAAATCAGTCCATTGAGAGAGCCACTTAGGAAGCAGAAATAGACATACGAAGCAAGTATCCCCATCTCTTCTCCGTAACATCAGACTCAGCCTAAGGTAAAAGCCTTCCTTAGATTTACTATATTGTATACACAGTTATAGTTGCATAACATTCTCATATCATTTATGCATTCATGAAACAATTCAGTCATGTGTCATGTCTCTAGCTTTCATTCATGCTTCAGATATGCATGTCAGTGTAAGTACAGTTCCTTAGTTCCCCTCAGTTTAGTCATTCTCATTTGAGGACAAATGTTACCAAGGGAGAGACATTATAAGACCTCAGAAAGTCCTAGTCATTTCAGTCCTTTATAGCATGCCAAAAGAGGTCCCAAACTTAGAAAATTTCACCTAAGTTTTGAAACTTAGTCTCATTTTTGGCCTCGATATTTTAATGGCATCATTTACAAACTTTTCGTCCTTAGATTTTCAATTTTTAAAATGATTCATGATCAGGGTAATCTAGATATCATCTCGGGTAAGTTTTAGAATTTTCGAACATCGTTTGAGTCATGTTTGGATGAGCAAAATAGAAAGCCAATGCGATCTCAATGATTCGCGTTGGCTATCGCATCGATAGCATCGACGCGGCCTGTCGGCAATTGCGTCAACACCATCGACGCGGTGCAGCACCTGCCAGGAGACTAGGCTTATTTTGCTCATTTAATTATGACTTTCCAAGGGCAATTAGGTCCTTTTCCCCTCACCTAATTCAGCCAAAACACAAAATTAAGCTTCTAAAAGGGAAAATACATTTATTCTTCATAAAACCTCTCAAGAACAAAACCCTAAGTTTGTCAAATTCAAGTCCATGTCTCAATAATTGACTAAGAATTCACACAAATTCAACAATCAAGGTATGTTAGGTGTTCATCCTTGGGTCTCCTTCCACCCTTGGAGGTCAAAAACCCTTTTTAAAGCTTGAATTATGATTCACATATTATAAATTGAATTATGCTCATGTGTGTGCTGTTGTATAGGTTTCAAGTTAAGATCTTTTATGAATTTCATGAAATTAAGCTAGCATATGTGTTGAATTATGAATCTCTCATGTGAAAACCCTTGAATTTGCAAGTTGCATGTTGTATTTATGATGCTCTATGTGGTTAGTTCTCATGTATAGCCGTCATGCCCCCCAAATGTTTGATAAAATGTCTATATGAGTAATTATGCATGATAACCTATTGTTGTGTTTCTAAAGCTGTGATATGAGTTTATCAATTATGCTATCAGGCCCTAGGGGTAATTATAACCCAATTTATAGTTGTTTACTTAGTTATAGTAGTTATAAAAAGTCCCAGTAAAGGCCAAAAACTATAGTACCCAGTGAGTTAACAGAACTCAGTGAACTCAGTCCAGTTCAGTTAGTTAGCATAATCAGGGTCAATTCAGTCATGCTTAGTACAGTCTTATGATTAGGGTATTTTAGTTAGAAGTAGGATTCAGCACCGAGTGAACCCAGGGATGGGGGCATTCCTTTCGATTAGGGTTTGTCCCTGAGTAGCAATCCCTGAGTTACAGATTTACCTAGCCAACATAGGGTAAGTCGCCCTCCTGCTAGACTAGGGTTGACGCAGCCATATATATATATTTCATTAGTCTTCCTGCCAGATTAGTATTGACACAACATTGTTAGTATCCTGCGACAAGGTGCTAACACCCTTCCAACTAGGGTCACAGCTTGGACCCCAAATCAGTCTACATCTGGGTATGTCTGTTAAATGAACACTTCCACAGTTAAAGTTTTAGTTTAGTATTCATTAAAGAACTCACTCAGTTCTACAGAACCATGGCTATCAGTTATCACTTACTCAGCAACCAGAATTCAGTACTCTATTTTAGTAAAATCTTATATACATGATGTATACCTATATACACAGTATTGCATGTTCAATATGTTCAATAGTTACCATTTTGCATGTTCTCTCATCCAGTTTCTTCATGATGTTCATTCAGTCAGTTATCATCTCATTCATATGAACCCATGTATATCAGCCTTACCTCACTTAGCATACGAGTACATTCCGCGTACTAATCGTATACTTTATTTTGCGCTATAATGTCTCATATCACAGGTTCGGATGCTCAAGTTCCTGACCGTACTTAGAAGCTCAGGCTATAAGCAATAATTACAGTAGTGAGTATTCATATTTTAAGGAAAGAGTTTATCTATTTTAGTATTCTAGTAGTTCAGTAGTTATTTCCATCGAAGTTAGTTGGCTGTTGGTCCCATCAACTCTACATTTAGACAGTTAGAGGTTCTCAGACTAGCGTAGTTAGTTATTCAGTTTTTAGATGTTATTATCAGTTATACTCAGTTATTATTTTTGTATTTTTGAGAACGTTATAGCAATTTCAGATTTCTTCCGCATATATATTCCACTATTATATTTAGTGCTGATAGTAGGTACCAGTCATGGGTTGGCTTGTGGTCCTTTGGGGTCATAAGCATCGTTTGATTCCTTGGGTGTACTCTCGGGGTGTTACATTATCTTTCCAACTTAACAAGTCTTGCCTAAATCCAACATCGTGGCAGAAAGTTATGAAATATTTTCTTCTAGGACAATGTCGACTGACTAGTGACCACGAATCACTTGAGACCCGTAACTAAAGCCTATAAGTCATTACAAGGAGTTGTAATCACAATAGTAAGGAACCCAAGTTTTAGCTCTATAACCAGACTTTACTCCACGATTCATAATCAGACATTATGAATTGTCGGGTGGGACTTATAATTACAATAGTGTTTAGCCTAGAATCCCTTTCAGTGGTTACGACTCTAATATACAACTCTTAGTCATACCTTGAGAGTCATTTTGTATACCCATACCTTCACCATTATAGGATCTAAGAATTAAGCCTCATACTACAACTTTACCTAATGACTCATAATCAATTGTAACAAGTTATTAGAGACAGTCGTAGTCAGACCAGGATGTACCCACGATCTTAGGATCCCAGGTTATGACTCAAATCATGACTCGTGACCATTTGAAATAAGTCATGAGGTGATAATGATTGGGAATGTGTTTTCCTGCACATTTTTTAGGGACTTCTATATCTGTTCTAAAACCCTTAAAAAACAACCCACATTGTTTTGGATCCCCAAGGGATGATATAAAAAACCCAAAACCACTACTCATAACATAATCATTAATTCCACCTAAGATAAATAAAAGAGGCAATTTCTTTCTTCCATAAGAAAAAACTAGGGTTCTTCAAAAAAATCCAATTTTCTTGAAGATTTCTTCAAGTCTTCTACTTCAGGTATGTGGGATATTCATCAATGGGTCCTTTTCACCCATTGAGTCCCAAGAATACTCTAAACTTTTAAGTGTAAAACTCTATTCTCTTTTATGGGGTTCCAAGTTAACCATGAATTTTTGAATCTCCTCTCAATTGTTTTGATTCTATACCATGAGAATATATTCCCTCATGATAATTTTATTTTTATATGTTTGATAATGGAAATATCTACATCATGATAAGTTATTAAAATATAGTGTGTTACTCATGATTTTCCTATGTAATGGATTGTTTAATATTTGCCAAGATTAGTTTACAATAGATAGTGCTAGTGGGCTATGAATACCTGATACCTAGGTATTCATGCATGTGACAGTTTTTAGGTTACAAGATATCTATAGCATGCTTGTATCGCTAAATTCATAACATTATCATAATGAGCACTTGTTAGTACCAGATCATAATAAATGAATAATAATACCAATGTCATTCAGTTGGGAGTCATACTTAGAACCAAGTGAATGCAGGGATAGCGACTCCCCCTTCAGTTAGGCATGAGTTGTTAGTAGCAGTCCCTAAGTTCTATACCTATGAATTTACTATATATTTTGAGGGGTCCTCCATCAGTAGAGGTATGACACTCTCATCCTTCAGGATATCAAATTAGCAGATCCACGCCAGCTAGTATTGGTACCCTTAGTAAGGTATTAACACCCATCCAAAGAGGGTTACTAGTTGGACCCCGATTTTATTTAGATTAGGGTATGTCAATTGTATTTAGCTCCCATTGTCTCAGTTCAATATTCAGATTATACCAGTTTAGGTTTGCATGACCAAATGTCTAGTCTATCAGTTATTCAATTAGTCAGTTTTACAAATTATATCAGCACATGGTTTACTTGGTCTTGCATTCGATTTACATGTTTAGTAATGTTATATATATATATATATATCAGCGATTCCTTATCTCGTATACCAATATATTCAAAGTAGTGATTGGATACTCTCTTTTACACTATATTGTCAAATAATATAGGTTCGGACGCTCAGTTCCCTAATCATACTTAGATAGTTCTTGTGCCACTCAGCCTCTATTGTACTGATTCCTCATCCTTTGAGGATGAGTTATCCATAGTTGCTCTCACTACTTTTTATTACAATTATGTGGGGTTTTTTCTCATCAACTCCTTATGTTAGAGGCTTTCAGATAGTCAGACTTGAATTCAATTTTATCAGATATTTTGATATATTGAGTATTTTTTCCATATTATATCTTGTTAGTTTTCCCTAATTTAGATTTTGTATATTATATTATGTTATTATCTTTAGTGCTCAGAGCTTATGCCAGATCATGAGTTATCTTAGGGTTACTTATGGCCTTATGAACTGTGTTATGACTAGGGGTAGTCTCGGGTCATTATAGAGGACTAATTATTTAGGAGAGGATTTTTCTAAGTTGTTCATCTAAGAGATAATAAAGTTGCATAGTTCGTCAGTGTTCATAATTTTAGATTGAGGTACGTAGTTTTTTTCTCACTTTTGACATTTATTTTGGAAAGGTTCTGGTACTTAGGTGAACCTTAGCACCATTTTCCACCCTCAAATGGATGGACAAGCGAAGTGGACTATTCAAACTTTGGAGGATATTCTAAAGGCCTATGTGATTGATTTCAAAGGTATTTGTGTACAACAACAGTCATTATTCTAGCATCCAAATGGCACCTTTTAAGGCTCTTTATGGTAAAAGGTTCTACTCTCCTATTGGTTGGTTTTTGGTAGGTTATACTAGGTTGTTTGACCCTGACTTGGTTTACCAAGCAATGGAGAAGGTGAAGGTGATTAGAGAAAGACTTAAGACTGCTCAAAGTCACCAAAAGTCTTATGCGAATGTGAGGAAAAGAGAGTTAGAGTTTGGGGTTAGTGATTGGGTATTCTTGAAGGTGTCTTCTATGAAATGAATCATGCAATTTGTAAGGAAGGGGAAACTCAGTCCACATTATAGATTTTGAGGAGAATTAGGAATGACACTTATGAGTTAGATTTACTTACGAGTTTGGCTTTGATTCATCCTCTGTTCCATATGTTTATGGTAAAAAGTGTGTGAGTGAACCTTTTTTTATTGTACCTATTAAGGATTTTGGTGTCATGAATTTTTTATCTTATGATTAATCCTGGGTTAAGATATTGGATAGGTAAGTTCGTAGATTGAGGACCAAGGTATAGTTTTGATGAAGGTTCTTTGGAGAAATAAAAAGATGGAAGAAGTTACATGGGAAGCTGAGAAAGATATGAGAGCCAAATACCCATTCTTGTCCCCCAGTTGGAAGAAAATGCTTGAGGTATGAGTTTCATTTTCCTCTCATCGCATTTCAAATTTGTCCTTGGATTCTACTGTACTCTTGCTATTGTCATGCTAAAAGTGTCCTAACTCATCATTCTGGGATGAATGATCCTAAAGGGGCGGGGGATAATATGAGACCCCATAAAATTTCAATGATTTTATTATTGACCCTCTCACAAGTGTAATGTTGGTTTTAGACTTGAATTATGTTTAAGGATGTTAAAAGGGTATTTTGGATAATTTTTGAAATTTTTGGAAGGGGTTTGGGGTCATTTTAAGACCCCGAGGCAGTAAGCCTCCATAATTAGGGTGTGCCATGAAGGATAACCTCCACGATAAGGGTGTGGTATGGAGGCTACCCTATAAAATAGTAGCATTCCATGCCTCTATGTAAGAGTCATTTAGTTTTAGTTTTTTTTTTCAGTTGGGGTGAGGGGCTTTTGGTCTTTTTACCCCTTCTACAACTTATAAACACTAGGATGACCCTTTTCCTTTAGTTTTCAAGATCAAAAACATTGCTTTTCTTTTCTTTACTCTCAAGTTAAGAACATTCAAGGGTTTTACAAGAATTTAATCCTCCACGCTCCAATCTTTGAATTCTCATCAAATTGTTCTATAATCCAAGCATGTTGCTCATCCCTAACTTGTATTTTTACATAGTGGCATTAACTAAATGGATTTTTGTGTGACTTAAATTGTTAGGTTTGAAATTGGGTGGAGGGGTTTTAGTTGTTATTGCTTGAATTACTTGTCTCATGTTTAAAATTGATTATTCATGCTTTAATTTAATGGTTTTAGGACTGAATTGGTGCATTTTTTTAATGGTTGGAATGGGGAAAATGGGTTCCCCCAAATTAATATAATTTTTTCTTGATAATGGCATTAAACTCAACCTATTTGGTGAAATTGGTTTTGAATATGGATAATTGCATGATTTAACTTATCTTTTAAACCCATTGTATTTCATTAAAGGAAAAATAGATATAATTGGATTTTGGATGCCTTGGTGGTCATGGCTTTGATTTTAAATGTAACTTGGGAGTTAATTTAGATATATGGATGGGTTTGGCATATTTATATTAGCTTGCAGGCATATTGGTATGATGATACCAAGTGGTAAATGCCATAATGTATGACTCCTGGGTTAATGGTTAGTTTATGTGCAAACTATTTTAATTTTATCTTAAAGGGAATTATGTAACTCACCGTGATGGTGTAGGTCCTGGGGGATCAACACTGGAAACCACACTTTCCAGCGTTGGGGGTCTATGTAATAATGTGCTTGGTGCACAAATTATACATACATACAAACACACACACGCACGCACACACGCACGCACGCGCGCGCGCACACACACACATATATATATTGGGAAGGTTGTCACCTTGGTGCCTTTAGCCTCCTTGGATTTTCCTCAGTTTGTACGGCTAACATACACAAAGACCCTTCTAGAAGGGGGAGCTGGACCTATATAGCCTAATGGATGCCTTTAGAATGGAGAGAGTTACACAGTTCAGGCTAATGGTTTTAAACTCTCATGTTCATGACCCTTGTCCCTATCCTGGCATCCTATGTATGTATATGACTATGGTTCATATGGTTGATGATTGTATTTTGGCAATTGCATTATATATACCTATCTCGTGAGTTAAATTCCAATCCTTGCCCCACTGACCATTCGTAAATGCTGTATCATTTCATAATGTAGGGTTTGAGGGTTTTTCTATTGCTCATGTGCAGTGTTAGGTGGTTGATTACTCCTGTGGATTTATTGTTAAGTGGTGAGCCCCATCTTTCCAAAGGCCTGATCATTTCACTAGTTACTTTATTATTCATTCAAAGAGCAAAAGCTACACTCCAAATATGAAAGATTGATTCTCTATGACAAAACACAAAAATATAGAAAAAGGGACACATTAAAAGAGCAAAAGCTACACTCCAAAGATGAAGGATTGATTCTCTATGCCAAAAAACTTCAAAGGATAATCAAAAGGAAGTAATCATTTATAAGAAGATCCCTTACATCAATGATTATGCCTTTATAGGTCTCACAAATGATGAAATTGAAGTCAAATAAGAACAAAGCATAGTAGAAAAAAGGAACTAGTCTCATAGGTCTCCCAGATGAAGAAAGTGAAATCAAATCAATAGAAAGCATCGTAGAAAAAATGAACTATTTTAAGAGAATAAGACCACAACAAATAAAATATCCCTAGAAATCAAAATTTTATTGGAAGCCATAAAATAAGAGTGAATTAAATATCAGAAGAATATAATGATATCTAAATTAAAGAAAAAATTGGTACTTATGGCCATTCCTGATTGAAAGATCGAAAAAATGGATCTTTGGGAAATTTATAGTAATATGAGAAGAGAAGAGAAGAGAAAAAAAGCCATGGGAATGTAAGATCTTATTAAACAAGTAGAGGAAGATATAAACTTGAACATTGTTTCAGCTAGGCATCTATTTATAGACTAGCGTGTATCTTCTAGAATTATATAAAGTTTCTTCTCTCAACTACACTACACTCACATCCCATAGCTATCAGCTCACCACACGACATAACCATTAACTAACTTATTAATCATAACTAACTCTATGAACACTAATTTAATGTAACAGTAATTCCAAAAAATGAAAATAGTAACTAAAAATAGTAACTAATACAACTAACTAATTTGGACTTTCCATTACTCCCCATCAAGCTAAAGATGCAAAATGATAAGCAGACCAAGCTTTCTTAATAGGTAACAGTGTTGAGAATGCCCCAAGATCTTAGTCAAAAAATTTGCTACTTGATGTTATGTAGAAACATACAAGGGTTGGACTAGACCATTCTTGATTTTATCTCTAATGAAGAGACTATCATTTTTTATATGTTTGGTTCTCACATGAAAGATAAGATTTTTTGCAAGATGTATAGCTGATTTAATATCACCGAACAAAAGTGATAGGTTTATGAACTTTTATATTCAATTCTGCAAACAGCCCCTTTGACAAATTAAGTTCTGTAACAGCTGAAGACATACTTCTGTACTTAGCGTTAGTTGAACTTCTTGAAATTGAATGTTCCTTCTTGGATTTCACCCATACTAAGGAACCACTAAATATACCACATACCTAGTAACAAACCTTCTTGTGTTAGGGCATACAACCCAATCTAAGTTATACAAACAAACTAAGGTTTTATTAGTCAGAGTCTTTAACCAGACTCCTTGACCTACAGATCCTTTCAAGTATCTGACCACACTATGTCCAGCTTCCAAGTGAGATCATTTTGGAATTTTCATGAACTATCTTAGTGTGTGAACAACATAACTGATATCTGGTCTAGTTATGGTGATATACATGATCTTTCCCACCAATCTCTGATAAGAGGTTACATCCTTTAAAATAGCATCACCAATAAAACCGGTTACCGTATCATATTCAACTGATGTTAGTCTGGCATTAGACTCTAGAGGTGTAGAGGTTGGCATTGTACCAGTTAAACCAGCTTCTAAATTAGTTTTTTTCTAACAAAGTATTAATTTCCTTATGCAATTGATACACCCTTACATGATTTACCTTATTAAACCTCTCCTACAGATCTTTCCATACTTCATATCCACTTGTTGCATACATAATTTCACTCAGCAAATCTGCACTGACTGAGGTCATCAACCACAATAATACTATAGCATTATAACTTTCCTATTATTTATGTAATTCTTCTCTGTACACATCATTACTACACACTAGTTACAAATCCATATTTCCTTTTCCCCAATAATGAAATTCTTATTGACCTACTCCACATTTCATAATTTTCTAATCCAACAAGTTTCATTGGAATTAGTGTAGCTCTAGATACATCTGAAGCTCCAATAAATAGAGGATCACTCAAATCAATCTCTGGTGCCATTGAGAATTCAATTGAATTCAATCGAAGAGAAACAACAGAGGTTTTAGCTAAGAAAAGATGTCATCCTTTTCATAATAGAGATCTAAACTCTATATACCGAGCATCCACGATCGATGCTATGATATGATATGAATTTATAGTAACTAGAGAAGAGAAGAAAAGAGAAGCCATGGCAATGTAAGCTCTTATTAAACAAGCAGATGAAAATACAAACTTGTACATTGCTTCAGCTAGGCATCTATTTATAGAATAGTGTGTAGCTTTTAGAATTATCAAGAAGTTTCTTTTCTCAACTACACTCATAGGTTATAGCTGACAGCTCACCACACAACATGACCACTAACTAACTCACTAATCATAACTAACTCTATAAGAAGCAATTCAAGGTAACAAAAATGGAAATAGTAATTAAAATAGTAACTAATTAGAACTAACTAATCCAAACATTCCAATATGCACAAAAGAAATGAGAAGTGGAAACATGTGATACATAGATAGCACTTTTTCCTAGTATATTATTGGAGAAGGAATTTACTTCTTCTCATATGAACCTCATCTTGGAGGAAGCATCAGTAATCAAGAATGGAAATGATAAAAAAATCTCAATAACATTAATCAAGAAACTGTAAATGTAGATGACTTAAGACTCAATATTGTAAGTATGTCATAAATGAGATAAGGTAAATCATGTGTTATTCACAATTGGAGGTGTATTATTACAAATACAAAGACATAGAAAATAATTCTTGAAAGAAATAGAAATAAAACATATACACTACAAATATCATGGAATTCTATGACTATCAACTTTGAGCCTAAACTATAACAATCCTCATGACTTTATTTTATTTCTATATATTTGACTATTATACCTATTTTCATAGCTTTAAAATGATGTTTGTAATATATGAAAGAGGATAAAATGAATCCTAAGGTGATTGGATGAGTTTTGCGTGATATTTTTATTTTGGAAGGTTAAAAAGTTGTAGGATTGACCCTAGTCAACATTTTATGAAAATGTGCTCGAAATGAAATTTTGACAGTCCTCTTAGGTTTAAAAGCTGATTTCTAAAGTAGTTGGACCTTTTGTTAGATCTTGAGGCTTTGGATGCATTTTAAGTCATTGAATGAAAATATAAAAATTTAAAATTTAATAGTTGATGTAAGACCCCGCAAAGTCCTAGTCATTTCAGTCCATTATAAAATGCCAAAAGAGGTCCTAGACTTACAAAATTTCAGCAAAGCGTTGACCCTTAGTCTCATTTTGGCCTCGATATTTCAATGGCATTATTTACGATTATTCTGGCCTTAGATTGTTGATTTTTAAAATGTTTCATGATCAGGGTTATCTATAAGTCATCTCGGGTGAGTTTTAGAATTTTTGAAGATCGTTTGAGCCACGTCTGAGTGACCAAAATAGCAAACCAACGTGATCATGATGTGTCGCATTCACTATCACATCGGCACCATCGATGCAATGTGTCGGTGATCATGTCGATCCCATTAACGCGATGCATCTCCTATCGCATCACTAGGAAAGTTTTTTGTATTAAATTACAGGTTTGTGGGGGTAATTGGGTCATTTTACACTTACAATACTCAACCATAACATGAAATTAAACCACCAAAAGGGCAAAATTCACTCATTATCTCACAAATATTCTCAAGAACAAAGCCCTAGTTTCATCACGTTCAAGTCCTAGTATCAAGAATTAATCAAAAATTCTCATGATATCAATAATCAAGGTATGTTACGTGTTTATCCTTGGGTTTTCTTCCACTCTTGAAGATCAAGAACACTTTTTAAAACTACAAGTTTTTATATTCATGATTTACATGCGCAAATTGGATTGTATTTATGTTTGCATTATTGTATGGATTTCAATTAAAGATTTAATTATTAGTTTCATGAACATAAGATAGCATGTATGTTGATTTATATAATTCCCATGTTAAAACCCTTGAAATTGTAAGTTTAAGTTGTAGTCATGGTGCTTATGTGTTGTTCATTGCCAAGTGCATTGATTATGCTCCCAAAGTGTTTGATAGAATATCCATGTGAATTGAATAGTGTAATCATGACATGCTATCATGTATTCTTATTGTTTTACAAGTTCATGACCTTTAAGTGTTTGAAAAAATATCTTAATAAATGAATTGTGAACAATTGAATATGGCTATGCTTTCAAGAACCGCAGTAGTTATATAATTGTCCCAGTAGAGTTCAAGAACCGTAGTACTTAGTCAGCTAATAGAACTCAGTGAACTTAGTCTAGTTCAGTTAGTCAACATGATCAGTGTCAGCTCAATCAAGCCTAGTATAGTCTAGTGATCAGTTCACTGTCAATTCAGTTGGGAGTAGGATTTAGCACCGAGCAAACCTAGGGATTGAGGAATTCCTTCCAGCAGAGCATTTGACCCTTAGTAGTAGTCCCTATATTACAAAACTATGTAGCCAGCATAGGATAAGTTATCCTTCTGCCGGCCTCGTATTGACACAATCATATATACATATATATTTCATGAGTCTTCCTGCCATATTAGGGTTGACACAACATTGTTAGTATTTTGTGGCAAGGTTCTAACACCTTTCTAACTGGGGTCACTGGTTGGACTCCAAATTTGTCTTCATCGAGGTATGTCGGCTAGATGAACACTCCCATAATTATATTTTTAGTCTCATTATTCAGTAAATAACTCAGTTAAGTTCTACAGAACCATGGCTATTAGTAATTACTTACTCAGCCATTAGAATTTAGTACTCAATTTCAATATACTCTCAGATACATGATGAATACCTATATGCGTAGTATAATATGTTCAGCAATTATAGTTTTGCATTTACTCTCATCTAGTTACCTGATGATGTTCATTCTATCAGTTGTCATCTCATGTATATGAACCCATGTATATCAGTCTTACCTCACTTAGCATACCAGTACATTTCACATATTGATTTTATACTTTCTTTTGCACTATGATGTCTAATATTATAAGTTAGGATCCTCAGGTTCCTGGTTATACTTAGAAGCTTAGACAATCAGCAGCAGTTATAGTGGTGAGTCCTTATATTTTGAGGACAGAGTTTATTTATTTTAGTATTTTAGTAGTTCGGTAGTTACTTCTGTCGAAGTTAGTTGGGGGTTTGTCCCATCAACTCCTCAGTTATTCAGTTAAAGGTTTCAGACTAGTACAGATAGTTAGTTAGTTATTCAGTTTTCTGATGTTATTAGTAGTTATACTCAGTTGTTATTTCAGTAGTTTGAGAACCTTATGGCATTTTTAGATTTCTTCTACATATATTCTAGTATTATATTTAGTGCTCAAAGTAGGTACCAGTCATGGGTTAGCTTGTGGTCCTTTGGGGTCATAAGCACCATATGATACCTGGGGTGCAGTCTTGGGGCATTACAAACTTGATATCAAAGCCTAAGGTTCTAAAGAGTCTGAGAGAGTCTGAAAGCCACGTTAAGTAGATTCTTATGTATGGGTGTGTAGCGTTCCACACTTATGGAGAAGAGGCTATGGGGCATTTTTAGGAAAAGTTCCCTTATTTTAGCGTTCATATTGTGTGAGTGAGTGGAGCATGTTCTCAAGTTAAACTCTCTGTCTAATTCCAATCTTCCTTCCATTTATAGAATATGCCTCCTAGAAAGACTAAAGGAACAAGAAATGAGAATCAACCTACACCTCCGCCAGTATAGGAATATCACCTAAATGAACTTGTCTCTCATGCCAAATTTAGTGTTATTTTTACTACCTTAGCTTATTTACTAGTTGCTTAGAACAATCTATAGGTTATTGTTCTATCTAGGATTTTGATTAGTGCTCAGCCGAGTAAGAAGGGAGCATAGGAAGAAAGAGAAAGAATAAGAAGGCCAAAATAAGTAATTTTAAGCCTTGGTCAAGCGGTAGTGACCGCTCCCAATCTCGTAAAAAATTCTTAGCCCCAGTTTCTCCTTCAGCCAGTGTGCTAGAGCCTAAGTTTAAGAATGATAGTCGAGGTAGAGCACTAGGTTCTAAGTCACAAGGTAGTAGGAATGGTGTTCATACTAATCCACTTTGGGAAGAATGTGGTAAGAATCATAAAAGTGTGTGTAGAGCCAGCAGTGATGTATGTTTTTTATGTGGTAAGCCAAGTCATAGGATGCAGGAGTGTAGAGTAATGGCTCAAAGGGAAAGGATTTGCGCCAACAGGTTCAGTCCAACCATCATCCATTTTCATCCATTCACCTAACTCAGCAGGGTGTTGTCATTTTCAGTACTAATAGTGGTCAGCGTAAGAAAAGGCTATATGCAATTCAGTCCCGACAGGATCTAGAAAGTTCTCTTGACATAGTAACAAGTACATTATCGGCCATCATTTACATGTTTATGTCTTGTTAGATCCTGGAGCTTCTCTTTGTTTTGTAACACCAGATGTAGTTGTCAAGTTTAATGCCAGTCCCAAAATAATAGTAGAGTACTTCTCAATGTCTACCCTAGTGGATACATCTATCTTTGATAGAAGGGTATACAGAAATTTCTCAGTTACAGTATCCCAGTAAAGCACTTCAATTGATTTTAGAAATAGAGAATTTTAGTTTCAGCTTCTCAATGAACTAGTCAGTGAATTAAGGGTAGTACCTTACCTCAATGCTTAGGAGTCATATATGATTTTATCTTCTTTCTCAGAATCCTATGACAACATATGAACTAGATTTATAAGCATGAAACCAAGAATTTAACAACAATAGTAGAGTTGGGATGGTGTTATCTAATGTTGAGTAGATTATATATTTCATAGGACTAGTCATGTGAAAGGTGAATCAATGGGATTGAAACAGTGTATACAAAAAATTAACTTTTTTGATTTGAAACATGTGTTGTGGATTTGATAATTGTAGGTTATGATGAAAGTAGTATTGTTATTAAAGAATTATGGATATCTGTATTATGTGTTAGGGTCTAAGTTTGGATCTTTGAAGGTTGAGCTAGTAGAAAGAGTAGTTGAAAATTCTAAGTTAGTTAGTTATTAAGTTGTTACATGATGTATTTGGGGCTATATAAAGTTCAGAGTTCTATCTCAGAAGAAAGTATCAACAGTTGGGTTTTACACTTTCAGGTGCAGTCTTTCAGGCTGAGTTTAGTGTATTGTTATATCTCGAACTCTAGAGTAAAATGGTTTTAGTACAGTTTAGAGATATTAGTTAAGTGGTCCACAGACATTGAATGATGGCTTTATGCTAAGGTGGAAATGATAGAACAAGTGACCAAGTCAGGCTCTCAGATTCTAGTAGTGATGCCAGTGTGTTGTAGAACAATACTAGGGAGGGGAATGCCCGACCTATGCTTATTTCAGCATTTTTACTTCAGTTGTTACGATATCTACACATGTGTTACATATTAGATCTATGCTCATAGCTCATATTCATTAACTTTCCTTATAATCATTTATAATTCCAGTCCCTCGTATGAGGAGTTCCAGTTTGCTCAGAAGTGCAAATCATGTTCCATGAATTCAAAAATTCCAAACTCACATCATGCAGCTCATGCTCTACGGTATGTTTAGTTCCAATATATATGCAACACTACTAATGATCAATGAAAATTAGATTATATTATGTATATCCTCAGTTTAGGTCTCTGGATGAACCTATGATGTTGATATTCTATTCCTCAGGCCTCTTTTAAGTGCCAAGTTCTGTATAGTGTTCATTCATGCTTTAGGTCCTTATGTTTTAGCCTTTCAATGACCTCTTCTTATAAAATAATATAGTGATGATCAATTGCTTAGATTGGAGAGGGTAAATATTTCATGTTAAGGAAAGATTGTTGCATGTTTGTTTTACTCGAGGCTGTAGTTATAAAGATAGGCTTGAACATCATGTTGGTGTGTAAGTGGATAAATGCATTACGCATTAGTGAATGGCTTGTAAGAGGTTGTATTTAGTTGTTGAATGGGTAATCAGAATTGTTTTTTTCATGAGCTAAGAGGTTGTGAAAATCCAAGGTGTGTTGAATTCATGATTCAGACTAGTATTACAGTGTTATGCGTGCATTTCATAGATATGAGTAGGCTTGTGCATAGTTGGAGAATTCAGTCCAACTCAAACTTCAGTAAGTAGAGTTATCGGTGCCCATCTGAATATTTTCAGTAGTCTTAGGTGAGGTGCAGTATTAAGGTAGAAGGTATAGTTGAGAGAGTATTCGAGGAGTATGTCTAAGCTTGAAAGATAGTAGTTGTAGTGCATACGACCTAGTAGCTCTATCTTAGCTAATGTTTCATAGGCCTGTGTTTCATATTACTAAATTTTATCTTTGTTGTGATTTCTTATCCAGATGTCTTATTCAGACCATGCCCAAGATTTCTTACTCCTTAAAAGTTAATAGGACTTCTTATAAAGAGTGTCGAAGAAATACTCTAATTAAGTATAAGCTTTCAGTATGAGTTAGTCTATATAACCAGTAATTCAGATTAGTAGTCAGACAAACATATTCCTATGGTTTTTTCATCTTTCGATATCGTCTTACTATCTGAAGTTTTATGAATATATCCTTTCCAATAAATATTTTGTTTCCATTGATGTAAATTGTAAATCCAGTCCAGTTCATGCATCATATTTTAGAACCTAGATAGTTAATCATGATTTAGTCCATAAGTGTTCTTAGTACCATCTTAGTTTTCCTAGTATTTTAGTCAAGTTAGTGTCATTCACGGGATGAAATATCCTAAGGGGGAGGTGTAATACCTGGGAGATTTTTATGTACTAAATCTCTCATTTATTCTTCACGCAACCAGATCCATCTGGAGATAATGGTTACTTATAAGTTCATTCTCTCATTCCTATCTCAGCCTTATAACCATTCTCATGTCACTGCATGTGTTCAAGAAATTAGTTCAGTTCATGATATTCAGTCTATGTATCATGCTTCAGACTTAGTTATGATCTCATGTTCCCATTCATACAAGTTCAGTAAAGGATCTTAGATTCTTTAGTAGTCTCAACTTAAGGTAACAGTCTTCATTAGATTTACTATATTCCCTACTCAGTTACAGCTGCATAAAGTTATCAATCATTCGTCCATTCATAAAATAGCTCAGTCATGTGTCATGTATCTAGAATTTAGTCATGCTTCGGTTATGCATGTCAGTGTGAGTATAGTTCCTCAATTTCTCTCAGTTCAGTCAGTCACATTTAAGGATGAATGTTCCCAAGGGGGAGATATTCTAAGACCTCGTAAAGTCCTAGTCATTTCAGCCCTTTATAGCATGCCAAAAGAGGTCCCAAACTTCAAAAATTTTAGCTAAGTGTTGACCCTTAGTCTTATTTTGGCCTTGATTTTTCAATGGCATCAATTATGATCTTTCTAGCCTCAGATTGTTGATTTTTAAATTGATTCATGATCAGGGTTATCTATAGGTATCTTGCATGAGTTTTAGAATTTTTGAATATCGTTTGAGCCACTTTGGTTGACGCCAACACGATCATGACGTGTCCCATTGGCTATTGCATCAGCACCATCGATGCGATGCATCAGTGATCGCATTAACATAATCGATGTAGCGCATTGCCTATCGCATTACTGGCAAGTTTTATGTATTAAGTTATGGGTTTGTGGGAGTAATCGAGTCATTTTCCCCTTACAATACTCAGCCATAACATGAAATTAAACCTCCCAAAGGGTAAAATTCACTCATTATCTCACAAATACTCTCAAGAACAAAGCCCTAGTTTTATTAAGTTCAAGTACAAGTCCCTAGAATGCACCAGAAATTCTTGCAAGGACGGGGGCATTCCTGCCAGTAGAGGGTTTGAACCTTAGTAGCAGTCCCTATATTACAGAAACGTAGCCAGCATAGCGTAATTCGTTTTCTTTCCAGACTAGGGTTGACGTAATTATATATATATTTCATGATTCTTCCTGCCAGATTAGGGTTCACGCAGCATTGTAAGAATCCCAAGGCAAGGTGCTAACACCCTTCCAACTGGGGTCATAGGTTGGACCCCAAATCCTACTTCATCAGAGTATGTCGGTCAAATGAAAACTCCTACAGTTACAGTATCAATCTCAATATTTATTAAAGAACTTATTCAAGTTCTACATAACCATGACTATCAGTTATCAGTTACACAACATCAGAATTCAGTACTCAATTTCTGTATAATCTCAGATATATGATGAATAGCTATATGTGCAGTATAACATGTTTAATAAGTTCAGTAGTGACAGTTTTGCATATACTCTCATCCAGTTACTTCATGATGTTCATTCAATTAGTTATCATCTCATGCATACAAACCCATGTATATCAGCCTTTACTCACTTAGCATACCAGTACATTCCACGTATTGATCGTATACTTTTTTATGTAATATGATATCTCATATTATAGGTTCGGATGCTCAGGTTCCTGATCGTACTTAGAAGCTTAGTCTATCAGCCGCAATTATAGTGCTAAGTCCTCATATTTTGAGGGCAGAGTTTATTTATTTCAGTAGTACAGTAGTTACTTCAGTCAGAGTTTGTTCGGGGTTTATCCCATCAACTCTTCAGTTACTCAGTTAAAGGCTTTCAGACTAGTATAGATAGTTGGTCAGTTAGTCAGTTTTTTTAGATGTTATTATCATTTATACTCAGTTTTTATTTCAGTAGTTTGAGAACCTCATGGCATTTGTAGACTTTATCTACATATATTCCATTATTATATTCAGTGCTAACAGCATGTACTAGTCATGGGTTAGCTTATGGTCCTTCGGGATCGTAAGCATTGTGCAACGCCTAGGGTACAGTGTTGGGGCATTTCAAACTTGGTATCAATGCCTAATGTTCTAAAGAGTGCTAGAGAATCTGAAAGTCGTGTCAAGTAGAGTCTTGTGCATGGGTGAGTAGCGCGCCACACTTATCGACAAGAGCCTATGAGGCATTTTTAGGAAAATTTCCCTTTTTTCAGTTTTCATATCATGCGAGTGAGAAAATCATGTGCTCAAGTTAAACTCTTTGTCTTATTCCAATCTTCCTTTCATTTATAGTATATGCCTACTAGAATGACTAGCAAAAAAAGAAATGAGAATTATCCCATACATCCTCCAGTACAGGAAGATCACCTGAATGAATATGTCTCTCAAGCCAAATTTAGAGCTACTTTAACTACCTTAGCTTATTTGATAGTTGCTCAGAATAAACTGTAGGTTGTTATCCTATCTAGGCTTTTGATCCATGCTTATCCAAGTGAGAGAGGGAGAGTAGAAAGAAAGAAAGAAAGAATAAGAGGGCCAAAATAATAAGTTTTAAGCCTAGGTCAAGGTGTTGTAACCACTCCCAATCCCTTCAAAAATTCTCAGTCCTATCTCTACCTTCTGCTAGTACGCTAGTGCCTAACTTTAAGAATGATAGTTGAGATAGAGCACTAGGATCTAAGTCATAAGGTAGTGGGAATGGTGTTCGTACTATTCCGCTTTACTAAGAATGTGGTAAGAATCATAAAGGTATGTGTAGAGCCGGTAGTGATATGTATTTTAGATATGGTAAGATAGGCCATAGGCTACGGGAGTATAGTGTAATGGCTCAGAGGGGAAACGATTTGCGCCAACAGGATCAATCCAACCATCCTATAGTTTCATCTGGTTACCTGACTTACCATGGTGTTGTTGTTTCCAGTACTAATAGGGGTCAGTATTAGAATAGGCTATATGCAAAATAGTCCTGATAGGATGACGAAATGTCTTTTGATGTGGTTACGGGTACTTTACTAGCCATTCATTTCATGTTTATGCCTTGTTAGATCCTAGAGATTCTCTTTGTTTTATAACCCTCAATGTAGTTTTCAAGTTCAGTGTCAGTCCCAAAACCTTAGCAGAGCCCATCTCAGTGTCCACCACAGTGGGTACATCTATCTTAGCCAGATGGGTATAAAGAAATTGCCCAGTTACTGTATCCCAGTAAATCACTTCAGTTGTTTTCAGAAATAGAGTAGTTCTATTTTAGGTTCTCAGTGAACTAGTCAGTGAATAAAGGGGTAGTACCTTACCTCAGTGCTAAGGAGTAAGATATGATTTTAGCTTCCTTCTCAGAATCCTATGAAAACATATGATCTAGAGTTAGAAGCATGAAACTAGGAATTTAATAATAGTAGTAGAATTGGGATGGTGTTATCTAAAGGTGAGCAGATTATATAATTCATGGGACTAGTCATGTGAAAGGCAAATCAATGGAATTGAAGCAGTGCATAAAAAAATTTAAGTTTGTTGATTTGAAACATGTGTTGTGGTTGTGATATTTGTAGGCTATGATGAAAGTAGTATAGTTTTTAAAGAATTAGGCATATCCATGTTATGTGTTAAGGTCTAAGTTTGGATCTTTGAAGGTTGAGCTAATAGAAAGAGGAGTTGAAAAATCTAAGTTAGTCCATTCTTAAGTTGTTACATGATGTATTTGGGGCTATAGAAAGTTAAGAGTTCTATCTCAGAAGGAAGTCTCAGCAATAGGGTTTTACACTTTTAGGTGCAATCTTTCAGGGTGAGTTTAGTGTTTATGAGTATTGTTATATCTCAGACTCTACTGTAAAATCATTTTATTATAGTTTAAAGATGTTGGTTAAGTGGTCTACAGACTCAGAATGATAGCTTTCAGTTAAGGGGGAGATGGTAGAACAAGTGACCAAGTCAGGCTCTCAGATTCTAGTAGTGATGCAGTGTGTTATAGAACAACACTAGACAGAAGGATGCCCGAGCCATGCTTATTCTAGTATTTGTACTTTCGTTGTTACAATATCTACACATGCTTTACATATCAGCTCTATGGTCATAACTTATATTCATGTACTTTCCATAGAATCATATTTGATTCCAGTCCCTCGTATGGGGAGTTCCATTTTGCTCAGCAGTGCGAATCATGTTCCATCAATTCAAAAATTCTAAACTCAGGTCATGCAACTCATAACTCATGTCCTTATTCTCTACAGTATGTTAAGTTTTAGTATTCATGCAACACTCTCAATGATCAGGGAAATTCAGATTATGTAATGTATATCCTCAGTCTAGGTCTCTGGATGAACCCATGATGTTGACATTTTATTCCTCAGGCCTCTTTTAAGTGTCAAGTTTTATATAGTGTTCGTTCATGCTTTAGGTTTTTATGTTTTAGCATTTCAGTGACCTCTACTTTTGAAATGTAGTGATGAGCAATTTCTTTGATGGGAGAGAGTAAATATTTCATGTTAAGAAAAGATTGTTGCATTTTTTTACTCGAGGCTGTAGTTATGAAGATAGGCTTGAACATTATGTTGCTGTGTAATAGGATAAATGCATTACGCATTAGTTAATGTCTAGTAAGAGGTTGTACTTAGTTGTTGCATTGGAAATCAGAATTATTTTTTTCATAAGATGAGAGGTTGTGAAAATGTAAGGTATATTGAATTCATGATTCAGACTAGTATTACAGTATTATCGTGCATTTTGTATATCAGAATAGGCTTGTGCATAGTAGGAGAATTCAGTCCCTGCTCAGACTTCAATAAGTAGAGTTATCAGTGCCCATGTTACTATTTTCAGTAGTCTCAGGTGAAGTGTAGTATTATGGTAGAAGGTATAATTGAGAGAGTATTTGAGAAGTATGTCTAACCTTGAAAGATAGCAGTTATAGTGCATAAGGCCTAGTAGCTCTATCTTAGCTGATGTTTCATAGCCCTGTGTTTCATATTGTTGAATTTTAGCCTTGTCGTGATCTTTTATCCAGATGTCGTACTCAGACCATACCTAAGATTCCTTACTCCCTAAAAGTCACTAGAACTTCTTAGAAAGAGTGTCAAAGAAATACTCCAGTTGAGTATAAGCTTTCAGTATAAGTCAGTCTGTATAGCTAGTAATTCAAATTAGCAGTCAGATAAACAGGTTCTTATAGTTTTTCCATCTTCTGATCTAGGCTTACTATCCGAAGTTTCATGAATATATCCCCTCAAAGAAATAGTTTGTTCACATCCTTATAAATTGTGAATTCCAGTTCAGTTCGTTCATGTCCCAGATAGTCAATCATGATTCAGTCCGTAAGCGTTCCAAGCATCATCTTTGTTTTACTAGTATTTCAATCAAGTCAGTATCATTCGGGGGACGAACTACCTCAAGGGGGAGATGTAATACCCCCGAGATTTTTATGTATAAAATCTCTCATCTTTTCTTCACTAAACTAGATCTAGCTGGAGATAATGGTTACTCATAAGTTGATTCTCTCATTCCTATCTCATCCTTATAAACATTCTTAGGTCACTTTATGTCTTCAAGAAATCAGTTCAGTTCCTGAAATTCAGTCTATGTATTATGCTTCATACTCAGTTATGATCTCACGTTCCCATTCATGTAAGTTCCATAAAGGATCTCAGATTCTTTGGTATTCTCAACTTATTGTAATAGTCTACCTTAGATTTACTATATTCCCTACTTAGTTACAACTGCATAACATTCTCATATCATTCATGCATTCATGAAACAACTCAGTCACGTGTCTTGTCTACTGAATTCAGTCATGCTTCAATTATGCATCTCAATATAATTATAGTTCCTCAGTTCCTTTCAGTTCAGTTAGTCTAACTCAAGGATGAATGTTCCCAAGGGGGAGATATTGTAAGACCCCACAAAGTTTTAGTCATTTCAGTCCTTTATAGCATGCTAAAAGAGGTCATAGACTTAGAAAATTTCAGCCAAGTGTTGACTCATAGTCTCATTTTAGCCTTTATTTCAATGACATCATTTACGATCTTTCCGGCGATAGATTATCGATTTTTAAATTGATTCATGTCGGGGTTATCTATAGGTCATCAATGGTGAGTTTCAGAATTTTCAAATATTTTTTAGCTACGTTTGGGTGACCAAATCAGAAAGCCAATGTGATCATGACGCGTCGCATTGGCTATCAGGTCGACACCATCGATGCGAGACATCAATAATTGTATCAACCCCATCGAAGTGGCACGTTGCCTATCACATCACTGGGAAAGTTTTGTGTATTAAGTTATGGGTTTGTGAGGGCAACTGGATCATTTTTTCCTTACAATACTCAGCCATAACACAAAATTAAACCTTCCAAAGGGCAAAATTAACTCATTATCTCGCAAATGCTCTAAAGAACAAGGCCCTAGTTTCATCAAGTTCAAGTCCAAGTCCTAAGAATTCACCGACAATTCTCACGAAATCAATAATCAAGGTATGTTAGGTTTTCATTCTTGGAGTTCGAGAATCCTTTTTAAAACTACAAGTTTTCAAATTCATGATTTATATGCTCAAATTCGGTTGTATTTATATTTACGGTGTTGTGTGGGTTTCAATTCAAGATTTAACTATAATTTTCATGAACATAAGATAACATGCATGTTGATTGATGTAATTCCCATGTTAAAACCCTTGAAATTGCAAGTTTAAGTTATAGTCATGATGCTTATGTGTTGTTCATTACCATGTGCATTAATTATGCTCCCAGAGTGTTTGATAGAATGTCCATATGAATTTAATAGTGTAATCACGACATATTATCATGTGTTCTCATTCTTGTTTAAGTTCATGACCTCTAAGTGTTTAACAAAATCTCTCAGTCAATAAATTGTGCACAATTGAATATAGCTATGTTTTCAAGATTTGCAATGTTTTATTATTAATGCTATCGAGTCCTGGGGGTATTTATTACCTAAAATCTAGTTATTTACTTAGTTGCAGTAGTTACAGAATTTTCCTAGTAAATGTAATGAACCACAGTACTTAGTCAGCTAACAAAATTCAGTGAACTTAGTCCAGTTCAGTCAGTCAACATGATCAGTGTCAACTCAGTCAAGCCTAGTATAGTTTAGTGATCAGTTCAGTATTGGTTCAGTTGGGAGTAGAATTCAGCACAGAGCAAACCCAAGGATAGGTTCATTCCTACCAGTAGAGGGTTTGAACCTTAGTAGCAGTCCCAATATTATAGAACTACATTGCTATCATAGGGCAAGTCGTCCTCCTACCAGACTAGGGTTGATGCAATCATATATATATGAGTCTTCGTGCCAGATTAGGGTTGACACAACATTTTTAGTATCCCATAGCAAGGTTCTAACACCCTTCCAAATGGGATCACAAGTTGGACCCCAAATCTATCTTCATTAGGGTATGTCGGTTAGATGAACACTCCCACAGTTATAGTGTCAGTCTCATTATTTAGTAAAGAACTCAGTCAAGTTATATAGAAACATGGCTATCAGCTATCGGTTACTCAACCATTAGAATTCAATACTCAATTTCAGTATAATCTTAGATACACGATGTATACCTATATGCACAGTATAGCATATTCAGTATGCTCAGTAGTTACAGTTTTGCATCTACTCTAATCCAGTTACTTTATGATGTTCATTTAGTCAATTATCATCTCATGCATATGAGCCCATGTATATCAGTCTTACCTCACTTAGCATACCAGTACATTCCACATACTGGTTGCATACTTTATTTTATACTATGATGTCTCATATCATAGGTTAGAACGCTTAGATTCCTAATCATACTTAGCAGCTTAAGCTATCAGCAGCAGTTATAGTGGTGAGTCCTCATATTTTAAGGACAAAGTTTTTTTTAGTATTTCAATAGTTCAGTAGATACTTCAGTTGGAGTTAGTTGAGGGTTTGTCCCATTAACTCCTCAGTTATTCAGTTAGAGACTCTCTGACTAGTATAGACAGTTAGTTAGTTATTTAGTTTTCAGATGTTATTATCAGTTATACTCAGTTGTTATTTCAGTAGTTTGAGAACCTTATGGCATTTTTAGATTTTTCTGCATATATTTTAGTAATATATTTAGTGCTCACAGCAGGTACCAATGATGGGTTAGCTTATGGTCCTTTGATTTCATAAGCATCGTGTGACACCCAGGGTGCAGTCTTGGGGTATTATAGGTGACTTTGATCAGCATTTGATCAAGAAGTCCTCAGATCGACGTTTCGATAGTTCCAATTGACTCGAAATATCATTTTTAATCCACTAGAATAATTGATTGTCTTTAAACTAGAATTTTTGAGTTTGAAATTAACTGTTGTGTTTCGTAATTAAATGATGTGTGGAATTTATTCCTAGAATTCGCAAAAAAGTACTTTGTGGATCATCATGATTCTGATGTTTATGCTGCGATAGCGAAGGGTAATCAAAGGGGCCCGAGTCCATAGGCATAAGACCTTCCATTAGCGAAAGGGACCTTGCCATCTTGAAGGGTTTGAGTTGTATCTGCTCTCAATGGAGTTAGGTTTCCTGTGATTGCAAAGTGTAATTACCTAGATAGATTTAAAAATAATTTCCAAATATAAATCCCATAACTCAATTTTGAGAACTTGAAAACTCATTTTGGGCGATTCAAAAAAAGATTTTTTAATTTCTCAATAACTTTGATTCTAAATCTTTATTATGAATTTTCTAATACTTTATTGATGATTTATCCTTTGATCAATGGTTTAAATTGAGAAAATTGAGGATTTTAGGGATAAAGTTATAAAATCATATTTTGAAGATTTGAAGTGTGATTTAAGCTTCATTTCTTAGAAATTTTCATATTTTAGTTCTTATATTATGGGCAACATGATTTTTAGATAAAGTTTTAGTTTTGTCTTATGAGCTTGAGATTGAATTTTGTAGTGACTTTTAAGGTTTAGGATTAAAGTATTATAATATAGGTTTTCATGAATTTATTTTCTTATAAGAAAATATATATTTGATTAGATTGGGCTGTTTTGGAGGCTTTAAGGAAAGGTAAAGCCACTATTTGATTTTTTGATCTTCGATTTAAGACAAGTTGAAACTTTTTGTTGATTCTTTATGAAATGTTAGTGTTTTGTTGATTATGTGTAATATGAAATTATATCATGGGATTATTATATAAATAAGATAACGGGCATATAGGCAAATACCGATGCCATGTTAGGGTTTTATTTGACTATCTAACTTGCTTGGACTGTCTTCTTGTCTTGAAACATAGCTTATATGACTTTGGTGGTTTATATGATCATGTATATGCTAGTTGATGAATTTTTCTCTTCTTTGATCATTATTGTTCTAGATGTACATTGAGCGAATGTGATAATTCTATAAATTAAGCAATAATTGAAAGGTAAAATTAAAAATGTAAATGAACTTGAGTTATTATATTAAAATATTATTTGAGACTCAAGGTTGATATTCTGGGCTCGGGTGAATGTCAGTACATGCTGTAATATGAAATGATATTTAAATATTGAATTCTCATAGCAATATCTCCATGTACTGAGATTTTACTTGACGTTTTTGATTGATATTACATGCCCTTACATCATGTATATCATTTCATATAGATCAGAATGACACGCATGCTTAATACAATATTGATCAGAGTGACTATCTTGCCTAGTACTATATCGATTAGATGGAATGTCTTCCCAGTATATATGGATTGGAGAGACACATCTTCCCAAATATTAAATAAATCAAGATGGAAGGCCCAATCAATATTATATAAATTTGATCCACTTTCCTGCACCGTATACGTTGCATATGCATTACATCCATCCATTCATTCATTATTACTTAGTTAATAGTTATTGGTTCTGATGGAAAATTCATGTTCAAGTGTTGTGGATATGGACTCAGTGTTTATCTTGCATTATTTGAAGGTTGTTTGTATCTATCATATTGCTATCGAGTTTAATTAGTTGCGTGTTTGGATCTTATAGGGTTATTTTTTCTAAGTTAATATCGATTATAGGTTAAGAAAGTGTAGGGTCGACCCTCGTCATTGCTTCGTGTTAAGGAAAGCCAACGATGTTGCTGAGTACAGGCTGAATCTATAATTTCTACCTTGCTTTAGCAATTAAAATTAATGTAAAAGAAAAAACCAATCAAAAGTCATAAGCGAATGTAATTTAGTCTGTTTGGTCAAACTTCTACAATTAGCTTATTTCAAGAAAGGTTTTTTTTTTCAAAAGCTCCTTTCAAAAATGTACTTATAGTGAGAAGTAATTTGTGTTTGACCAATAAATTTAAAAACACTTTTGAGTAGCAATTAGTGTTTGACAAACCTTTTAAAACTATTTTAAGTATATTTTTCTCGAAATTACTTTTTCAAAAAGTATTTTTAGGGAAAAAAAATTTAGCTTATGAATAACTGCTTTTTTACTACCCAAAAATACTTATTTTCTTCCTTATGCTTGATCAAACACCTCAATCTTTTAAAATAAGAAAATTTTACAAAATATAAATACTTTTAGAGAAAACTAAATATATAACTCCCAAACATGTCAGGGGTGTAAAATCTACTAGAATACTTTTACAATGTTCTCAAAATATTACACCAGTTAGAAAGAAAACCCACGAAGAAGAGGAATAGAAGGAGCCCAATGATGCAGAATAATCAAGCAACTTCCTAGATAACTCTAAGCAATCACGCACTGAAAACAAGATCACACACCACTCATAATCGGAATAGATTTAACATGAAAAGGGTATAAAAATAAAAGTGAGTATGAAAAATATATGTACTCAGCAACATCATTAATCGGTCCTATGTAAAGCAATGGTAAGTTTGGACTTACCATGCCAAATTTGCATACTTTTCAAAAACTAATAATCCAATCAATATGGTCAGTTCTAAAAGATACATAAACTGAATATTGAATATAATCAAGATAGTTTAAATCTTATTCATTTATCCTTCAATTAAAGTAAAGTCAATTGAATAAGAAAGAAGTCATGTAAAGTGTGAGAATCAATACCATATAATGCAATTTATATTTTTATTTCATAACTAGAGATAAATCCCAAATCAATTTAACGCAAATCCATACCAATATTTTGATACCTTTTACCCTTAATATTGAGTAATTTAGGGGTGTTATACAGGCGACATGGCTAAAGCGAGAGTCAGTGCCGAAATAGGAAAAGTCAATAGTCCATAATTCAGTTTGCCCAACATTTGTCAAGTTTTAATTATTTAGCTTGTTTTTATTAAATATTTAATTGCCGTCAAAGAGTAATATAACTTGTTTTTATATCAAACTAAATGGTTAAAAAATATTTTGACATAATCTATTATGGTTAATTTAAGCTATATTTAATTGAATTGGACAAATTTTAGATGGTTGAGTCGAGTATCGCTGAAATTAACTCAAATGAAAATAATGGGTTAACTTTGCTACTCCAACATCATAAAACTTTCACCAAAACCCTATTCAATCACCCTCATTTTTTCTATACCCACTTTTTAAAAAAGTTTATCTAATGCCCCAAGTATAGGTATAATTATTTTTCCTCCTCCTTCATCTTCTTGTTCTCTGTGAAAATTGAGCATACAAATCTAAAAAATCCACTAATGAACTTTAGAGTAAATGGAGAAAAGTATGACAGAATTTTCTTATTTTAGGATCATGAAAATCTGTACAATTGGCTACTCTACTCTTAGCTTTAATCACGAATCGAAACCCGCAGTGAGTGACATCACACTACTCACCCGGTGGGAGAATCGTCTACCCTAAATATCATCGAAAAGTCAACACTTAGAGATAAGTAAACTAATTCATAAATGGAAATATCTAGTTCTAATCAAAACATAAGTATAACAAAAAAATGTCATTGTACTTAACCATAACCATCCCTAGGAATTGAAGTAAACTACTAAAGATTTTCAAGAAGGGGATGCAATCCCAAAAATTAAATTGAAAAATACAAGTCCAAAAAAAAAGAGTCTATCATCCAAGAAGAATTCATGGTAACTCGAAACATGTTGCTCACCTTTGAATCCAAATTTAATTACTGGAATCATAAGTTAGGTCTCGTAGGAGCTACTGGAATATGCATTGCACGCATAAAAATAAGACCAGGTGTGTCACAACCCAAAGCCATCGTGAGTGTCACCTACACTATTCACTCGGTGGGAAAATCAATAACCGTGAAAACATAATCCAACACTTACAGTAAATGAAGAAAATTATCTCATTAATAGTTAAACGATTATCTAGTCTAACAAATTACGAGAAATGTAGAAATAAATACCAAACATAATGCCCCTAGAATTCAAAAATCGGTATACCAAAATATACTAAGAATGTCATGAAGGGGATACAACCTCAAAAATTAAAGAAAGTGTATAACTCCAAACAAAGACAGTGGCATAAGGAGAGATCCCATGATAGCCCAATATGCTGCTTACCCTGAAATCTGGAGTCAACCTATGGAATTACAAGTGATGTCTTACACGAATCGATGGAATATGTGTTCTACTCACAAAGATAAATGCAGATGTAGTATCAACACATAAGAATAACAGTGTGCTGGTGGAGAATATAAATATATAACTAAGTTGCAGTACAATAAGTTAATATATGCTTAACAAACATATACTTAGCGTAACAAGAAATAATGAACAATTAGGAATCGGACCAACAAGTCAACATATTATCACCAAGTCAAGTTGATTCAAGCCAAGACAGAAACAAGTCAGGACAATTTATTAAGTATAAAAATATATTTTCCCAGTTTATTTAGTGAAAAACCTGGGTATGAGACCCTTGGAAAAATTGATGGATTTTTAGGTTCTGGTCGGGATATGACTTATGGAAATCAATCATATTATAGGGTACGAGTGTTATGGATCAGTCGTTTATTGAACAGTGTTAGTTGGTGGATTGGAATGGTTTTTGGAATGGCTACAACTTGGGTTGGTGCGAGTTGTATGGTTGGATATAGGTCATTTGGTTTAGGTTTTTTCCTTTAATTAATCTTAGACTTGGTAGACTAAGTTGGATCTGAGTACGAGTGGCTCACCATAAGCCATAATCCAGGGTATGAGTCATACCATGGACTCGTATAGTGGGCAGTGTTTAATCTTCTTTAGACTCTATTCTTCTAGGGGAACGATTCATGGGTACTAGTCATATACTTGGATACGACATGGTTTGGGATGCATTGTACCTTGGATAGTATTGGGTCTAAGGGAGATGGCCTTGGCTATGAGTGGTGGGTACCACTCGTATTGGAGGGTATGACTAGTATGGAAAGTCGTACCCACCTCACGGGATTTTTAGGAGTTTAAGTTAGAGAAATCTAGACATTTTCCCACTTAACCTAATAAGGCCCCATGAATTATATTTTGATTGGAAGTTTATTTTCTCTATTATTCTATTTATTAACACTTAGAAACCTCTCTTAAACACTTTCTTCTACAATTCTCTCTAAGGCTTTTGGGAAAGAGAAGCTAGGGTTTCATCTTAAGGGTTAATTTGGGGCTTGTGTTGGTATTCTCTCCATCATCTTCTTAGTTTAGGGAATTTTCTGTTCCCTCATTGTTAGTTCCAACTAAAGACATGGTCTTATACAATGTTTTCTTGGTTTGATTATTGTATGATTTTGGCTTTTCAAATAAATATCAAGGGTTTTGGTTATGATGGCTTGTTTATGGTTTTCCCATGTTTTAATAATATTTACATATTTTAATGGTGGTTTCAATACTTGGTTGCATGCGAATGGTTAAACTAGTATTTGGTTTTGGTCTTGGAAATACTATGCCCCTAATATGTTTGATAAAATTCCTAGGTGAATGCTTTTAGTATGTTATTGAACTTTTAATGGAACTATTGTATGGTATGATTTGGTAATGAAATCCTAAATGGTATAAATGGTTTGGATTGGTTAAATTGAATGGTTTGATGGCCATGGTTATGGTTAATTGAACTCCATGAGGGGTACAATGGAATCCCCCAAGTAAATATGGTAATGAAAAACATGTGGGGTACATGGGAATCCCACAAGCAAACACAATAAAGTAATATTTGTGGGGTACATGGGACTCCCCCAAGTTAATTTGGTAATTGGGTACACGGGAATCCCTTTACCTCTTAAGGTTTGGCTAAGGAAAATACTTGCAAGTTATAGTCGGTATGATGATACCACTATTAATAGCATTGGTAAACAATAAATGCAATAATGGATTGGCTGGTTGGAAATTTATTTAATTAGGAAATAATGAAGGGGTGTGATAGATAACCATAAAGGTACGAGTCTAATGGATGAACACTAGAAACTCATTTTTAACGACATAAGGGGTAGGGTATGGTTACCCTTTTATGATACTATGAGGTACATGAGAATCCTCTAAGTACATTGTACATATGTATCATGGAGGGTAAGGGTACTTGGGAATCCATTATTATTATGGTATCTCTGGTTCGTATGGCTACACACATCGGGGCCCATTTAGGGTGTTACACTGTACATACATCGAGGCCCGTTAAAGGGGTTAGACTAGACCCATATAGCCTGTGGGTAGATAAGGACGGTAAGCTATACATACATAGGTTAATGATTTTAAATGCATGCTAAACCCGGTTCCCTTTCCCAACATGGCTATATATATATGTATGTTTTATATGCATATGGATAGATTACTTAGTTTTATTAAATTGTATTATTTTATCCTTATCCTGAGATCATACTAGCATTTACCCGCTAACCCATTGTAGGGAGATTATATCCCCACATGATGTAGGAACTAGCCATTCTACTCTTCCTGCTTAGTGTTTGATCTCAGGATTAATTTTTAGAACTGGAGTGGTGAGCTTTCATCTTTTTGGAAGGCTCCATTTCATGTTATGGAAATTTTCTCATACTTTTTTTTATTTATGGATATCATTTTTGGCTATGGTTGGGGGCATGTCTCAATCGTATATTACTTTATTTTTGGCTAGAGGCTTTTGTGGAACTTCTATGGGTTGTCATGGGCGGGATCGAAATCGGTGTCGGCCTTAGTATTGGCATTGGTATTGGGGATCACACCCTTGGAAGGTATTATTGGTTGTTCCTTCCTTTTATATTAGGATATCGATTAGGTTATGGTTATCAGTTAATTTGGGAAGGTTGGACTAGGTTGAGTTGGTCACGGTTATAGACCTAGCCCAGAGTCTGGATTTGGACAATTATATGTTATCTTGTTATATGTTTGGAATTCATCTGATTCAGGGTATACATTGGATGGTTGGAGTTGGGTATTAGGGGTGGTCACCAGTACTAGTTGGACTTGCGATGCCCACTACAACAAGGTCCCCGGTCGAGTCGTCTCAAGTTGGTATCAGAGCCTTAGGTTCAAGGTCAATTGGTAGTCCATGATGTGGCGTAGAAACACGACACTTTTAATGCTTAAAACTACAACTTCATGTGTGAACTTAGGATATTTTGTTGGATATGATGCACTTTGGTGTGAATTACAGGTAAAACAGGTCTACAACAGTATTTGAATGAAAAGAGAAGAAAAAGACCTAAAAGGGACCAATTCTTATTAGTATACGAGTCAGACCTTAAGTCTTAAGAATTTGATATGACTCATATACTGAATCATAAAAATAACAGAACATAAAACCAGCTTGAGACGCTAAGTATGCGGAAGATAGAACTCCAGTATCCAAGTTGTAAGATAGGATACGAGTCATATAGAGAATTCGTAATTATAACAGAATCTCAGCTACTACTCAAGAGTCAAAGTCTCAGAAGTACATAAGTCATAAGTTTGAGTACGACTCATATAGGGAAGTCGTATGCTGAATTGAAAGTTGAAGTATTGGAAAGATCAAACACTAGAACGGATACAAAAAGGCAGGGTAGGACTCATATGATGCCGATATAAGTAAAGACTGAGTCGTACTGATTGCTAACTTAATCTTACATTTCCTATTTTTATTAGTATTTCATGTTATCTTGAGATACTATAAATACCCTAAGGTTTATCTTTTATTAGGTTACACACTATTACATTCCTTGGCATTCTTTAACATTCTTTTACAACACTTTGACAATTGTTCTTGAGATTTTGGGATTTTATTCAGTAACAGGCTTTGGATTTTAATAATCTTATTCTTGTGCAATTGATTTTATGTGTTCTTCATTAATAATCATGGTTTCTTGCACTAACATGAGTGACTAATCCCCTTTACTAGGGTTGTGGGAACCCTAGCAGATTAACTACGCAGAGGAAGTGTGAGACTCAATGGTTCTAGGGTTTCAGCATCTATCTTAATCTTCTTCACAATAATTAATCTCAAGGATCTATAGTAACTTGAGATAGCCTTTATTCGAATTTATCCCCACAAAGGAGCCTGTGATTGGGAATAGAAGATTAGGATAGTGATTTGGGATTCACCTCCAACTTTTAGCTCCCACTATCTCATCTAATCACTTGATCCTACCCAGACGCATGAACTAAGGTCTTAGCAATGAGGAACAAGGAAACACCTTTATACTTACCCAATAAAGGGTAAAATTTATCTTCGATCTTACCTAGAAGTTGATAAGACTTATTTTGTAGACTTACCTTGTAGACTTTGAATGCAGAACAACAGAACACTTAGGTTCGCCACAAGAAATTTATAGAGTTGAGAAGCTATGGGGAACACAAATCTAGTGTTCATCTCACATTTTTTACAACTCAAAAGCACTCAAGATTAGTTACTACTTGTGATTTATAAAAAAACATCCCCCCATTTACTTTCCTATACTGCTCGTGGATTACATGAAGACAAATAACTGTTCACATTTTCCTTGTGGAATCAACCCTAACCTAGTTAGGTTATTATATTTGCAATGGACTGCATTATACTTTTAGTTGGAGTGTAGTTTTGGCCAACATCAAATTTTGGAGTCGTTGCCTGGGAAGATAGTTTGAGTAGTTAATTGAATTAGTGAAGAACACAGGTTTTATTTTCTATTTTTGATTTGGCATACACTGGTTTATGAAAAGTACAAGGATTAGAGGCAATCCCTTACTCCCTTTTGATCCAAAACTAGAGAGAATCCTTCAAACTCTAATAAAGATGTTAGGATAAGTTCATGATGGTGATCAAGATCCCCCACTTTTGGAACCAAATGCAGGACTCCTACGTTTTCCATTAGATCCATAAAATACTGTAAACTTGAAAACACAACAACTATTAAAGCGAGAATGTAGAGGAGTTGAAGAGGCTAGACTTGCTGCAGAAGTTAAGTTAGCTCAGTAAGGTGGACTAGTTAGGCCTAGAAAGGTTGTTGATTTTCAAGTCCTGAGAGGTAGAGCTTCATTTGTTTTGGCATATCAACACGTAGACCTATATGAGAAAGATGATGAAAATTTAGGTTATGTTGAACCTACAGAGTCAGGATCCATTGTTCCTCCTCCATTAGCCCAAAATATGAAGTTTGATATTACTAGTTCTATGATCTAATTATTGAATCTGATGGGTGTATTATCGAGCGCAGCTAAGGATGACGCAAACATGCACCTTACAAATTTTCTCAGGATCTGCATAAATTATAATATTCCAAGGGTTAATCAAGAAGCATTGAGATTGAGGTTGTTCCCATTCTCTTTGAAAGGTAGCATCACTATGGTTAGGGAAACTTCCAATAGGATCTACACTACTTGGCATAAGTTGAAGACATATTTTCTAAGAAGATTATTCCCTTCTGCATGGATGTTAGAGTTGAAGGACAAAATTTATAATTTCAGACAATTACCTGCAGAGTCTATGTATGAGGCATGATTTTGATTCAAGAAAAAGATGAGCATGGTACCAAATCAGAGGATCTAGCTTATCTGAGATCTTCTACAGATCATTGAATGATAGTTCAAGAGCTATGTTAGATACTATTTTAGGAGGAGCATTTATGCGTCTTCACTGGGATGCTATACAGTAAATGCTAGATGATATCAAGGTGACCAAAACAATGGCATACTCGAGAGTCAGAATGTGGTAGTAGTACATATGATATTAGAGCAATAAATACTTATAGAGCAGCGAATGACATGGTAGCACAAGAGGTTGTATAACCCTATACAGATATTAGGCTACTTCAAAACAATTTGTGTCAATTAATATTGACAAAGTGAATGTAGTGACGGTACAAAGGTCTGGTTCCAAACCATTCAAGATTGAATCTGAAGAAGAGGCAAAGTATCTTGATCATAGTTTGGCAGATTTCTGAGCCCAGGGGAAAGGGAATCAAGGTCAGAACTATCTTAATAGTAGAAGTAGATACAGAAGTAGAGAACGAAATGGTGATTGGTGGCACAAAGATGACTATAAGGAGAACAGTGATAGGTATATTCCACCAGGCAGTCAAGATACAGATTCTGGCGGCCCTTTTGTCTAAGTTAGTGAAAAGGAAAAGAAAGTCAAGAGAACTGCCTCAAGGATATCAAAGCTGATCTATCGGGTTTGAACCAGAAAGTTGAGTCACATACTACAAAAATCAAGCAATTAAAGTAGGAATTTGGTCAGATGTTAGCCACAGTAAATCAGAGACAACATGGAACTTTTTTAAGTAATACAGTGGTAAATACCAAAAATGATAGTCAATGTCAAGTAATTACCACTTGGAGTGGTAAGGTTACTACAGACCCACTTGTACACATAGTTGATAAGAAGAAGAGGGAGGATGAGCTGGTTGATATTGGGAGTAGCAACAACTAGAATAAAGGATAAGAAAGTTGCAGATCCTATGTTGAAACCCATTCCAAGAAGTCTTCCTCCTTATCCTCAAAAGTTCTAAAAGAAATAAGAAAATGGTAGGTATTAGAATTTTTTATCTATTCTAAAAGAGTTGACTATCAATATACCGCTGGTAGAGGTATCGGAGCAGATTCTAGGATATGTAAAATTCATGAAGGATCTGATCACTAAGAAGTGGTCAGTCATCTATGATCTAGTCCATAATATTCAGCATTGCAGTGTTGTAGCTACTAGATCTCTGGTAGAAAAGAATAAGTATCCTAGTGCTTTCATAATACCTTTCATTATTGGGTCTTTCAACTTTATTCAAGCATTATGTGACTTGGGAGCTAGAATCAACCTCATTCCCTTTTCTATATTCAAAAAGTTGGGGTTGGGAAAGCCCAAAACAACTACCATGAGAGTAATAATGGCTGACAGAACAGTAAAGAAGCCTGTTGGTATCCTTTATAATGTTTTGGTAAAAGTGTCTTCTTCTATATTTTCTATTGATTTTGTTATATTGGATTGTGAAGTAGACTTTTAGGTCCTAATTATTTTGGAAAGACCACTTTTGGCTATAGACAGGATGTTGATTGATCTAGAGAAGGTACATCTAATGTTGAGACTAAATAATGAATAGGTGATGAATTGAAAGTGATATCTGTGATAAATATATATGATGAAGAAGCAAACTCATTCCATGATGTTGATGTAGTAACTCTGTGGAATATTATTTTGATACAGTTTCTCCTATTGAAGAGAGACAAGGTGTTGAAGCACTTGTAACTATAATTATAAACTTTGATTCTAATGGTATAAAGGAGTATAAGGAGTTAGTAGGTGCACTATATGGGAATGGTTATGATTTTCCACTAAAGAAGCTTGATTTAGATTTGAAGAACTGAAAAACTCCACCTGCTCGCTCATTTATTGAGGAACCACCAGTGTTATGGCTGAACGCCCTCCCATCTCACTTGTGATATGCATTTTTGGGGGCCAACAACACTTCTCCGGTTATTATTGTGATAGATTTGAAACAATCAGAAGTAGAAGCATTGGTGTCAGTATTATAGAATTTCAAAAGGACTATTGGATGGTCTATTGCAGATATTGTGGGTATTCCACCTAGTTTGTGTACTCATAAAATACAACTTGAACTAGATTTTGATCCATCTTTTGAACATCATCTTCAATTCAATCCCCCTATGCAAGAGGTGGTCAAGAAAAAAATAATCAAGTGGTTGGATGGTGGTGTAGTGTATCCCATTGTTGATAGTAAGTGGGTCAATTTTGTACAATGTATTTCAAAGAGAGGCGAAATTACTAGTTTGCCTAATGAGAAGAATGATCTAGTGCCTATGTGGCCAGTCACCAGATAAAGAGTATGCATGGATTATAGAAAATTGAATGCATGAACCTAAAAGGATCATTTTCCAATACCTTTCATTGATCAGGTGTTAGACAGATTAGCAGGCAGAGGATGATATTGTTTTCTTGATGGGTACTCAAGTTCCAATCAAATCATTATTTCACCTGAGGACCAAGAAAAGATGACTTTTACATGTCCTTATGGGACCTTTGCATTCAAACGAATGTCATTCGGTCTATGCAATGCCCCATTCATATTTCAGAGATGTATGATGTCTATTTTCTCTGATGTGGTGAAAGATACCATTGAAGTTTTTATGGATGATTTTTTAGTTGTTGGTGAGTCATTTAATGACTGTCTCATTCACTTGGCAAAGGCTTTACAAAGGTGTGCAGAATACAACTTAGTACTTCATTGGAAAAAATGCCATTTCATGGTCAAAGAAGGAATTGTGCTTGGGCACAAGATTTCAAAGAGAGGCATAGAGGTTTATCGAGCAAAGATTGAGGTGATTTAAAAATTACCTTAGGCAATTTCTATGAAGGCATTCGAAGTTTTCTAGGGCATGCATGTTTGTATAGGAGAATTATCAAGGACTTCTCAAAGATCACTACTACTCTTTGAAATCTTCTTGAAAAGGGGGTAAAACTTAATTTTGATGATACATGTAATAAGGCTTTTGAAAGCCTAAAAGGGATGTTAGTGACGGCTCTAAGCATTGTGTCTCCTGATTGGTCCTCACCTTTCAAGATTATGTGTGATGCTAGTATATTGGCCTTAGGGGATGCACTAAGCCAACAAAAATAAAAGATCCTTTATCCCATCTACTATGCTATTAAGGCACTAAATCCTACTCAAAAGAATTATATCGTGATGGAGTAAGAGTTATTAGCAGTGGTTTTTTCCTTTGAAAAGTTTAGATCTTATTTGATTAGGACAAATGTGATTGTGCACACATATCATACGGCATTGTGGTACTTGATGGATAAAATAAATGCAAATCCAAGGTTATTCAGTGGGTACTATTATTGCAAGAATTTGATTTTGAAGTGAAGGATGGAAAATGAATAGAAAATCAAGTTGCAGATCACTTGTTGAGATTAGAAGAGGAAGCTATGCAAAAGATTGATACTAGGTTGGATATTGATGATAGTTTTCCAGACAAGCAGATACTAGCAGCCTCCCAAGATCTAATTTCATGGTTTGCAAACTATTCAAATTACTTATCCAGTGATCTAGTCACAGATGATCTTTCCTATCAGCAAAGGAGGAAGTTCATGCTGCATGAGATAAGAAAATTTTTCTGAGATGAACCTTATTTTTAAAAAATTTGTGCAGATGGAATCATTTGAAGGTGTATACCTATGTTAGAGATGATGAGCATAGTTGAAGCTTATCATTCATCACCAGTTGGGGGTCATCACAAAATCCCGCAATGCAGCTACTATTGGCCAACCATATACAAAGATGTTCATGACTACGCTTCTACTCGTAATCAATATCAGCAACAAGGTACTATTTCTAGAAGACATGAACTACCTATGATGCCTATTTTAGAATTGGAATTGTTAGATGTATGGGGCATAGATTTCATGGGACATTTCGTGAGTTCATTTGGCATGAAATAAATACTTGTGGTTGTAGACTATGTTTCAAAATGGGTGGAAGCAATTGCGCTTCTTAACATTGAGGCAAGGAGTGTCACTGCATTTTTTAGAAGGAACAACTTTTCTCGATTTGGTATGCCATGTGCTATTATTAGTGATGGACGGTCACATTTTTCCAATTACCTATTCAAGAGCCTACTTAAAAATATGCTTTGAATCATAGGGTTGCAACACTTTACCATCCGTAGACTAGTGGATAGGTTGCAGTATCCAATAGAAAAATCAAGTGCATATTAGTGAAAACTATGAATGCCAATAGGACCGATTGGGAAAGAAAGTTAGATGATGCATTATGGGCTTACCGCACAACTTATAAAACCCCCATAGGTGCTTCACTTGATCAGCTTGTGTATGGTAAAGCTTGACATTTACTAATTAAGCTTGAGCATAAAGCACTATAGGTGTTAAAGAAGTTGAATCTAGAGTGGAAGGATGCAGCAAAGTCAAGGTTGAGTAACATCAATGAGTTGGATGAATTCCAACTCTGGGCATATGAAAGATCAAAACTTTATAAAGAAAAAATGAAGTTGCATCATGACCTCAAGATTGAGAAGAGGCTATTTGAAAAAGGTGAACAAGTGCTACTATATAATTCTAAGCTTCATTTATTTCCATGTAAGCTAGGGTCGAGGTACCATGGTCCATTCACTGTTATAAGAGTATATGCGTATGGTGCCTTAGAACTAAAGAGGGATGGTTACTATCCTCATATATTTATGTTTTATGTTTTAATAATGACAAACTAATAAGTGAACTTTGCAGGATATTGAAGATCCTTATAATGGAAGGAGATCTGACACAAAGGACATTAAAGATCTCAAATCATAGAGGAAATCTCGCATAAGGAAAGGAATATTCTCTCAAAGAATATCGTGCTAAATATGGATCCACATCAAATATATTAAATATCCCTAATAATGGAAAGAGATATCATATAAAGGACATTGAATATCTTAATTCATGGGAGGATATCTAGCACAAGGCAAGGAATATTCTCTCAAATATCGTGCTAAATATGGCGCCAAATCAAAAGTAGGCTATCACTTGACAAGGAAACAAAAATCATATTAACTAAAGATCCCAATAGACAAGGCAATTGGACTCACCTCACAGCAATATCAAAGGATAAGGAAGATCTCACTCCTTACATGGACATATTTGATATGGATATTTATAGATGTAAGAAAGGAAAATCGCACTAAATATGGACATATCTGATATGGATATACCAAAAGATGCAAACTCCCTCAATCAAGGAATCAATACAAATCCTTGATTGAGAAGAAATCTCTTGGGTTTTCTTATGAATATAGAAGCTAAAGACTATAAAAGAAGATGACTGAAGACAGACACAGGTTACGCAACTTCAAGAAAAAAATTCAAAATGTCTTATTCTTAGTCTTACAAAGCTTTGAAACTTTAGTTTACATATGTTATATAAAGAGTAGGATCGAGTCAACTTTTTAACATCTATGAAGTTGTGTCACAAGATCTGATGAGCAAAATAAGTCTTTAGAAACCCAAGGGGACTTGACGTAGGCACTACATTGGTGTGCCGAACCTGGATAAATCTTTGTGTTACTACTTTAATTCTTGTTACTTTCTTCCTAAACTATTTTGAATTTAATCCGTTTGTGAAGTATTCTGATCTGTAGGAGAGTCGACTGTGAAGGGTTAGTAGTCGACTCATAGAAGAAAATTTTCAATTGGCCCCCTCTCTTGAATTTCAGATAGTATTAAAGCAGGTCTCACCAACTGCATTACTTAACTGCGCAAGTGAGTAAAGATCAAATGGCCAATTATCAAATTCGCAGTGCTCTTCTTCAAGATGGTCACTCCTCCATAAGACCACCATGCTATAATGGACAACTTTACTCTTACTGGAAAAATTGGTTCAGAATCTTTATCCAATCAAATGACTTCCAAGCATGTGTTGTTATCAAGAAGGGTCCAAAGCTGATTCCAGGACTCAAGGAGAAGTCAAAGGACAAAGACAAAGAATCCAACAATTCTAATATAGAGGACCTTGAAAGCTTTGAGGTCACCAAATAACAACACGAGGTAATTCAAACTAATACACGTGCTATAGTTTACTTTTGTATGCAGTTAGAGGGGAAGAATACGAGAAGATATCAACATGTGAAATCGCAAAAGAAATGTGGGACAAATTGAAGGTAACCTATGAAGGAACCTTCAAAATCAAAAAGTCAAAGATTAGTTCCCTATTTAATGAATATGAGTTATCCAAGATGGAAGAAAATGAGAACATTGAAACAATGTTTGCCAGATTCAGTAATATCGTGTGCAAACTGAAATCACTTGGGATGATCTATCCATACAGCCTATAAGTCTAGAAATTGGTCCAAAGTCTCCCAAAGATTTGGGAAACCAAGGCTACCATTCTGGAAGACTTAAATCTACACAATATGATATAAGATGAACTACGAGGTAACCTCATTGACTATGAATGCAATTATATAAATAGGTACCACAAAGAAGAGAAGAAGAAACCAGTAGCCTTCAATGCTGCTCCAACTGAATAAGAGGACACTTTGGAAGAGGGTAATAGCAAAGGAATGGCCCTCATTAATCGTGGAGTAAGGAATATCATGAGACAGAGACACCAAAGATTAGAAGGAGCAAAAAATAATGACTCCACTAGAAATGGTGATTATTTTTGCTACTGTGGAAGTCCTAGCCACTTCAAACAAAATTTCCCTAAACTAAAAAGAAGAACATATTGGAAGAATCAAAATTTTATAGCCTGGAGTGATAAATATAAAATTGGAGAAGAAATAGAAGCTGCCAATATGTGTTCTATGGCAACGGGTGAATCCAATGAGGTAAGACTACACGATTTTCAAAATTCTAATATTCTTGAATCTAATTTAGATATGATAACTGATAACCTTCAAAATGTTATAGATAAATATTACAAGCTTGGTCAAGAGAGGAAAAACTTCAAAGCTTAATTTAAATGAAAACTCAAAGAGAAACAAAGAAGGTGTCAAATAGAAATTGAGGCATGTCAAAACAAAGTTAACTTACTTCATGAAGAACTTAATGATGTAAAAATAAAATTAAATAGTATCAAGAGATCACCAAGTCACAGTTTTGTGCGATCAAACTCTTTAAAAAACAATTCAAGTTCCACATCAAAATCGTTTAAATCAGCAAATACCTCTTTCTTCTCTCGAGGACCTATTTGTTTTATATGTAGATAGAAAGTTCACAAATCCTATCGTTGTAGGCATAAGACTAAAAGTGTGTGGGTTTGGAAGACTAAAGGAAGCACATCTAACCCGCAAGGACCCAATACTACTTGGGTACCTAAATAAAATATATCTTGTTTTGCAGGAACATGTCCGGAAGAGCTATAAGAAGGGAATATGGGTCATTGATTGTGGGTGTTCCAGACACATGACCTAAAAGAAATAAAATTTCTCTACTCTAAAGAAAATAGATGGAGGGTCAGTCAAATTCAATGACAATGCTAGAGGCAATGTCATTGGAGTCAACTCAGTAAAGTTCAGCTCCTCATGAAAAGTTACTTAAGTGTATCTAGTGGACAGCCTCAAACATAACCTTCTCAATATTAGTTAGCTGTGTGACACCAGATTTGGAGTCTTCTTCAAAGACAAAAGTTGCTCAATCAAACATGACAAAAAATACATCTCTCTTATCGGTTAAGGTGTTGATAATATTTATGTTTTAATTATTCTTGATGTTTCTACTTTCACCTGCCTCACTGCGCAAGCCAATGATATTTGGTTATGGCACAGAAAGCTTGGGCATGTGACTATGCATATTATATTTGATGAATCTAATCAGTCTCCTAAGAGTTTGAGTATTGATAAAGAGTAGGTGTGTGATCCACAATCTGGAGCCAATACGAGCATAACCTTTGAGCCATCATAGGTATAGTTGACTATACCCCGTCAAGAGTTACCTCCTATAATAGAAATAGTCAAACCGACTATTCAAGGTGAGTGGAAAGAGGATGCTATCCATCCAAATAAATTTATCATGAAAAATCTAGATGATAGGATGCAAAAAAGTGCATCATTAAGAAATCAGGCGTCTGTTGCCCTTGTATCTCAAATTGGACCAAAAAAATGATGAGGCCCTCAAAGATAAATCATGGGTTAAAGAAATAAAAGAAGAATTAGACAATCTTAAATGAAATCAAGTTTGGACTTTGATTGAAAGACCCAAGAACTTCTAAGTAATTAGAACTAGAGGGGTCCATAGAAACAAATTGAATAAAAAAGGTAAAGTTATCAGAAACAAAGAAAGACTTGTAGATCAAGGCTACTCCCAACAAAAAGGTATTGATTGTGATAAAAACCTTTGCTCATGTGGCAAAGTTAGAATCAATTCAAATTTTTAGCTTTTGCTGCTATCAAATGTTTTAAGTTATATCAAATCGTTGTCAAAAGTGCCTTCTTAAATGGTTTCATTCATGAGGAAGTCTTTGTAAAACAACCCCTCAGGTTTGAAAATATATCTTATCTAAATCATTTTTTCAAAATGTCAAAAGCACTCTACGGTCTCAATAAAGCTCCAAAGGCTTTGTATGAGAGAAAGAGTACTTTCTTACTAAATAAAAATTTTCAAAAAGCTAAAATTGATACAACTATGTTTATACAAATGCTTGATTCAAATCTTCTTATTGTGCAAATTTACGTTGATGATATTATTTTTTGTAGTCCTAATATCTCTCTAGGTGAGAATTTTGCTAATTTGATGAAAGGAGAATTTGAAATGAGTCTTATGGGAGAGCTCAGATTCTTCTTGGATTAGAAATCAAATAAACTCTCAAAAGTACCTTCATCAGTCAAGCTAAGTAAACAAAGAAACTCATAAAAAATTGGTTTAGAAAAAAAAGAGACTTATGGAACTTCAATTAGTCCATCCACAAGTCTTGATTCAGACTCATATGGGAAGGATGTTAATGAAAATATGTACAGGGGAATGATTGAATCACTACTTCATCTGACCACCATTCGACTAGACATCATGTTCAGTGCATGTAAGTGTGCTAGATTCTAGTTGACTCCCAAAAAGTTTCACCTGACTACCCTTAAAAGGATCATCCAATACCTTATGGTAAATCAAGACATTGGACTATGGTAACCTTGTTCTTCCTATTTTGATTTAATTGGATATTCAGACACTGACTCTGCGGATGATAAAAGTGATAGAAAAAGCACTAGTAGAACGTGTCAAATTTTTGGTGATGCCCTGATCTCATGGTACAACAAGAAGCAAACTTCAGATGCTTTTTCAACAACTGAAGAAGAATACATAGCCGTTGGAAGTTATGGTACTCAAATTTTATGGATTATGCGTCAACTACTTAATTTTAATTTGTCTTTTGAGTGTGTTCCCATATTGTGTGACAATACCAGTGTTATTAGCTTATCTAAATATACTATGCATCATTTTATAGCCAAACACATAGATTTTAAGCATCATTTTTTGAGATCATGTAGAAAATGGTGATTTTTCATTAACATTTGTTGACTTCGAAAATCAACTAGCAAATATATTTACAAAACCCTGTTAGAAGAAATATTTTATTACCTTAGAAAAGGACTTGGTATTCTCAGCATTAATGAATTATGTGTCTTATTTTTGCACAAAAATCTCTTTTACTTGTTCCAATTTTCTCATCAGTTTTTAACCAAAAATGCATTTTTGAAAGGGGGTCATGTCCCTTGTTTTTGCTGGGTTGTAAAATGATTTTTAACACACTATATTCCATACTATTTTTTGCCTAGTACTTGTTAGTTAATACATTAAATCTCTGCTATCTGTCTACAGCTCTTTTTGCTACTCTGTGTTCTTTTTTATTATACCAAAAAGGGGAGAAAGACAGGAACTTTAGAAGCGCCTACAAGTCAAGGGGAGAAAATCAACTGATACTCAAGAAATGTGGAACAGAAGAAGTATTTACAAGTCAGGGGAGCAACCCGACTACTGTGACATATAGGGAAGTCAACTGATATTTATGCTTGTTTGTCATTATCAAAAATGGGGAGATTGTTAGCCTCCTATAATTATGTTTCATGTTTTAATAATGACAAACTAATAAGTAAACTTTGTAGGATATTAAAGATCCTTAATGATGGAAGGATATCTCACACAAAGGACATTGAAAACATCTAATCATGAAGGATATCTCACAAAAGGCAAGGAATATTCTCTCAAAGAATATCGTTCTAAGATCCTTGATCGTCAGATTTGTAGGCTAAGGAATAAGGAAGTTTCTTTCGTTAATGTCCTTTGGAAAAATTAGAAGGGAGCCACTTGGGAGATAGAAGCAGATATGCGAGCCGAGTATCCTCATCTTTTTCTTATGAATTCAAACTTAGCATAAGGTAATGGTTTCTCTTTAATCAACTCACTCATTCTCTATCTTAGAGATATAACCATCCTTGTGTTATAGAATGTATTTATGAAATTCAGTTCAGTCCGTGTATTATGTTTTAGATTTGGTTACCTAATTATGGTTTAGCTCATAAGTGTTTAGTGTATGATCTTAGCCTTCTTAGTTTTTCATCTTAAATAGTTTCTTTCAAGGGTGAATTATCCCGAGGGGGAGATAGTGTAACACCCCCCATTTTTAGCTAGAATTCAAACCGTTGTTTTTACATATGTAAAATCTAAGTCCATTATTTATATTTGAATACATGTATCATGATCATTTTCCTAGTTTGAAAAGATCTTATGAGGTAGAAAAAATGTTCATAGGAATCACTTAGAGCAAAGTGAGTTAAGAGCCTTTGATTCAGCAAAATTTTTGTATTTGATACGACAAGAGTTAGATTTGAACATGTATAACTCCTTACCTATGTGGAATTTTGTGTCTCAAGATCCACCAAATTGTAGATAATTGAATTATCCTTTCAATGATACCAATTTTGTCTTAATCCGATACCCGAGAGAAAAGCTAGGACCATGCAAAGGTCGTGCGTTGCATGAAAATCACAAACAACCATTGGATGAGGTATGCAATTGGCATGCACCGCAAAACCTAAGGTGTGCGATTGGCATGCGCCGCACTACCTAAGGTGTGCGATTGGCATGCACCGCATAGCAAAAGCATAGTGCCAAAAGTTGTTCTGTTTTACTTAAATCAAGGGCTTTAAAGTCTTTTCACACCCCAAAACTGTCCCTAATCATCCTTAAGGGAATTAAGAGGTCATTAAACATGTTGTTTCCACTCATTTTACCCCCCAAACATTCCGTATGCACTTAAAAACCCTTCCTCCTCCCAAGAACAAAAACATTTCATGGTTTCTTCAAGAATTCATCCAACTAAGGTATGTGCGGTATTCATCAATGGGTCCCTTTTTAACCATTGATCCCAAAAATCCTCTCTTTTGTTAAAATATGGATTTTTTCTTCATTATGAAATTTCATATGTTCAAGATGAGATTAATTTATCATTTTTCCTTAGTAAGTTGAATTCAATCCATGTCCATGTATGATCCCACAAAAATTTAGGTTATTTCATATTTTAAACTTTAATTTCCCATGTCATATTTAAGTGATTTCATATTATAATATTGAATATTGTATTAAACCATGCAAATATGTTGTTCTCTCTTGTTTAACACATTCCTATGTTTGAATTCATACTTCTCACCTTTTTGATGAAATGTCTTAGGTTTTGGATCTTTGAACTATGTTTCCGCACCACTATTTTAGCCTTGTTATCCCATTCTTGTAATCATTACTAGAGGGTAATGAACAACTGATACCTATTAGTTAATATATGTCTTTATTTTCAAGTTACAAGTCTGTCAAATAATGTTTTCATTATTATATTTAGACTTCCATGTTTATGTTGAGCACTTATCAGTACAATATCATGTCATTTTAGACCCATAATATTACCAGTGTCATTCAGTTGGGAGTAGGATTTAGCACTAAGCGAACCTAGGGATGGGGCTCACCTACCAGTTAGGACTGGGTCCTTAGTAATAGTCCCTAAGTTCCAAAACTACATAGCCAGCATAAGATTATGAGATGTCACCCGCCATTTTAGGACTGGTACTCTCTTAAGGGTCACTCGCCAGTTTAGGATTAACTCCCCAAGTACTTTGGGACTTTATATTAGTGGATCTACATAGCCACTGTCGGTACCCGTGGCACGGTACTAACACCCTTCCAAGTGGGGTTACAGGTTAGACCCCAATTAGCTCAGATTAGGGCATGTTGGTTACATAATAGCTCCTATAGTTTCAATCAATATTTGGTTTATTTCAGTTTAGGTTTGCCTGACCAAGTATAAATATTTCAATATTCCTATTCAGTTACTTAGTTACTTAGATTATTTCAGTACATGATTTACTTTGTCTTGCATTCTTAGTTTTACATGATTCATGCATCCATGTTCAATTTCCATATGTATTCTAGTTAGTTCTTACCTCATGTAGCAGTACATTCAAAGTACTGATTGCATACTTTTCTCTTGTGTTATGTTGTCTTATAACATAGGTTTGGATATACAGATTCCAAATCACCCCTAAACAGCTCAAAAACCCTCACTATAGTATTTGTGAGTCCTCATCCATTGATGACATGATATGCTATTTTAGTCATTTTAGTATTTCATTAAGGGTATAAGTATTAGGGTGGTGATAGGTTTAGGGAGAAAGGTTCCTAGTCTCAGGCGAGTGGGGCACAATCAGTTTCTTCATATCCTTTTTGCTAGTTTTGTGGTCATCTTCATTGAGGGTTTTGTGATAAAGGAAGGGATAGGTGTTTTAAATATAGTCATCTAGGCCATATGCTCAGGAATTGTCTAGTTAATAAAGGTGCTTCAGGATCAAGTAAGTCTCTGATTACTTTATCTTCTACTCCTACACCCAAGAGTGTTACTTCGGCTTCTATTTTTGCTTCTGGTACCGATGCGGGTCAGAATAGGTTATATACTCTTGCTACTCGGCAAGAATCTAAGGCATCACCTAATGTCATGACTGGTACATTACAGCTATTTTCTTGTGACGTGTATTGCTTGCTTGATTTGGGGTCCACTCTTTCTTATGTGACCCTATATGTGGCTGTGTATTCTGGGTTTGATCCTAAAGTTTTTTTTGGATCCTTTTCTATTCTTCCCCGGTAGCTGACTATGTTATTGCTAAAAGGGTTTGTAGAGAGGTGGTAACTGATGGTAGTAGGCAGAGTTTGGTGGATTTTTTTGAACTAGATAAGGTGGATTTTGATGTTATTTTGGGGTTGTATTATTTACATTCTTGTTACGCATCCTGAGAATGTTAGACCCATAAGGATTTCTTTAGTTTCCCTGGTGAACTAATTATTTAGTGGAAGGGAAATTATCTTTCTCTTAGGGCAGGTTTATTTCTTATCTTAGAGCTCAGAGATTAATCTCTAAAGGGTGTCGCCATTATCTAGCCTAGGTTAAATATTCTAACTCAAAAGGTCCTTCTTTACATTTGATTTTGGTGGTAAATAAGTTTCCTAAGGTCTTTTCAAAAGATCTTCTTAGTGTTTCTCCGGATAGGGAGATTGACTTTCATATTGATTTGGTTCTGGACACTAGTCCAATATTTAATTCTCTTTACAGAATGGGTCCAGCTGAGTTAAGGGAACTCAAGGAGCAACTTAAGTATCTTCTGGAAAAGGGGTTTATTCATCCTAGTGTGTCACCGTGGGGTGCATCAATTTTATTCGTGCTCTAGAAGGATGGTACCATTTAGATGTGCATTGATTATCAGCAATTGAATAAGGTAATGGTTAAGAAAAAGTTTCATCTTCCAAAGATAGATGGCTTTTTTAATCAATTTCAAGGTGCCTAGTTCTTTTCAAAGATAGATCTTTGGTCTGGGTAATATCAACTAAAGATTAGGGAGGTGTATATCCCTAAGATGGCTTTCTAAACTGGGTATAGGCACTTTGAGTTCTTGGTTATGTCATTTGGGTTAACTAATGCCCTGGCAGTATTTATGGATTGGATGAACAAAGTTTTCAGGTAGTTTCTATATCTTTTTGTCATTGTGTTCATTGATTACATCTTGGTGTATTCTAAAAGTGAGGTAGATTATGCTAATCACCTCTGTATGGTGTTACAGACCCTAAAGGAGCCGTAGTTGTATCCCAAGTTCTCTAAGTGTGAGTTTTGGTTGAACGGTGTGACTTTTCTTGGTCATATTATTTCTAGTAAGGGGATCATGGTGGATCCTCAAAAGGTGTTTATGGATTAAAAGTGGCCTAGACCTGTGAATCCAACTGGCATTCAGAGCTTCTTGGGTTTGGTTGGGTATTATAGGCAATTTGTAGAGGGGTTTTCTTTAATAGATGCCCCATTGATGGGTTGACTCAGAAGAAGGCAAAGTTTTTTTGATCGGAAACCTGTGAAGGTAGTTTCAAGAAGCTTAAGGATAAGCTGACTTCGGCTCCAGTTTTGACATTGCCTGAAGGTAATGATGGATTTTTGGTTTATTGTGATGCATCCCAGGTAAGAGTTGGTTGCATTTTGATGCAGCATGGGAAGGTGATTGCCTATAGTTCCAGTTAGTTGAAGGTTTATGAGAGGAATTATCCTACTCATGATTTAAAGCTTTTAGCAATGGTTTTTGCTTTGAAAATTTGGCAGCATTATTTGTATGGAGTGTACATAGACATCTTTTCTGATTATAAGAGTCTACAGTATGTGTTCACTCAGATAGAGCTAAATCTTAGGCAGAGAAGATAGTTAGAGTTTCTCAAGGATTATGATATAAGTCTTCCCTACCACCCAGGTAAAGGTAACATAGTTGTTGATGCTCTTAGCAGGTTATCCATGAGGAGTTTGGCTCATGTGGAAAAGAAGAAGTGGGAATTGGTGAAAGATATTCATCGCTTGGCTAATCTCAAAGTCCATCTTCTATACTCTGAGAATGGTGATATGATGGTTCAGGAAATGGTTTGATCTTCTCTTAGTGCAGAGATCAAGTAAAAACAAATGCTAGATCCTATCTTTATGAAAATCAAGGGTGATATAGGTGGGCAAAAGGTAATGGTATTTGAGATCAGTGGTGAAGGTACCTTGAGGTATCAAGAAAGGTTATGTGTTCCTAATGTGGATGGTTTATGTGAAAGGGTATTGGTTGAGGCGCATGTGTCACACTATGTTGTTTATCCCAGTTTGACTAAAATATCTCATGATCTCAAGGAGATATATGGGTTAAATGGTATGAAGAGGGATGTGGATAACTTTGTAGCCATGTGTATGGTGTGACAACTAGTAAAAGTTGAGCACATGAGGCCTGGTGGGTTGTATCAAGAAATGGAATTTTCAAAATGGAAATGGGAAGTAAATAATAGGGATTTCGTTACCGGTCTTCCTTGGTCTCAGAATCAATTTGATTATATTTGGGCCATCATGGATAAGATGACAAAGTTTGCTCACTTTTTATCGGTATGGACTAAATTTTCAGATGAGGTTTATGCGAGGTTGTATCTTCATAAGATTTTAAATTTGCATGGGTACTTATTTTGATTATCTCTAATCGTGGTACATAATTTTATCTCACTTCTGGCGGTTTTTTCAAAAGGATTTGGGGACTAAGATGAGTCTGAGTACTATTTTTCATTCGTAGACGGATGGGTAAGCAGAAAGAACTATTCAGACATTAAAGGATATGTTTTGTGCATGTGTGATTGATTATGGTGGCAATTGGGTTGAGCATCTACGTCTTTTAGAGTTTTCTTATAATAATAGCTACCATCCTAGTATCAAAATGGCCCTTTTCAAGGCATTGTAAAGTAAGATATGTAGATCTCCTATTAGGTGGTTCGAGGTTGGTGAGGTGGATATGTTCGATCCGAAATTGGTCTATTAGGCTATGGAAAAGGTTAAGGTGATTTGGGATAGGCTTAAGGCTGTCCAAAGTTTTCAAAAGTCCTACGCGGATGTAAGGCATAAAAAGTTAGAGTTTGAGGTTGGAGATAAGTTTTTCCTAAAGGTGTCTCCCATGAAGGGAGAAATGCAGTTTAGTAAAAAGAAAAGCTCAGTCTCCGGTATATTGGTCCTTATGTGGTTTTATGGAAGGTTGGTAATGTGGCATATGAATTGGAGTTGCTTTCTAGTTTGAGCTACATTCATCCGGTATTTCATGTGTCTATGTTGAGGAAGTGTCTTAGTGATCCTTCTTCAGTGGTTCCTTTAGATGGCTTGGGTATCTCAGATTCTCTGTCTTATGAAGAGGTCCCGATTGAGATCTTAGATTGGAAGGTTTATTAGTTATGAACAAAGGATGTGGCCTTGGTTAAGGTTTTATGGCAAAACCAGAAAGTGGAAGAGGCTACATGGGAAGCAGAGGCGGACATGAAGTCCAAATACCTACATTTGTTCTCATCTTTAAATATTCATATAGAAGGTATGTGTTCTTGTTTATATTTGATAATGCAAATTATTCTACTTGACTTCTTTGCATCTTTGTTAAAGGTAATAGTAGAGGCATCTAAGAAGTATAAGTTGTGCTTGTACTAGCATGTCCGTCATGCGTGGATGTATGTTCCTAGTGGGGGAGGCTGAAACACCTTGGGTATGGGACCCTTGGAAAAAATTCTGGATTTTTGAGTTTTGGTCAGGATACGACTTATGGGTACCAGTTGTATTATGGGGTATGAGTGGCATGGGTCAGCCGTAAGCTAACCAGTGTTGGTTGGTGGGTTGGATTGGTTTCTAGAATAGATACGATTTAGGTTGGTACGAGTCACATGGTTGGATATGGATCGTTTGGTTTAAGTTTTTCCATGAGTTAATCTTAGACTTGGTAGACTAAGTTGGATCTAAGTATGTGGCTCACCATGAGCCATAAGCCAGGGCATAAGTCGTACCATGGACTCGTATTATGGGAAGTGTTCAATCCTCTTTAGACTCTATTTTACCAAGTGTACGGATCATGGGTACTAGTCATATACATGTATATGACATGGTTTAGGATAATTCTTACCTTGGGCAATGTTAGGTCCAAGGGAGATGGCCTTGGGTACGAGTGATGGGTACCACACGTATTGGAGGGTATGACTGGTATGAAAAGTTGTACCCACCTGACGGGATATTTAGGAGTTTAAGTGAGGGAAATCTGGACATTTCCTAACTTAAACTAATAAGGCCTCATGACTTATATTCCTGTTGGAAGGTTATTTGCTGAAGCATCCCAGGTTTGGACCCTTAGAAAATTTCCTGGAATCCCATTCTTCGTAGACAGTACAACTCATGGTACAAGCCATATACTAGGGTAAGAGTGGTGAAATCCTATCATAAGCTGGCCAGTGTTAGTTTGTGAGATGGTCTTTTTCACTGGAATAGATACAGCTTAGGGGTAAGTGTCGTATAGTTGGGTATGAGTCATATAGATAACTCATAAAGTAGACAGTATTTGATCCTCCTAGTGTTATATTTTGTCAGGGATACGGCTCATGTTTGTGGATCGTATGCGGAGGTTACGACTTAGGTGGATGATTCATATACTGGACAGTGTTTGATCCATGGTTGAGTATTGGTTAAGATCGGGTGGGTATCAACCCTAAGGGAGGTTACGACTCATAAGGAGATCAATCGTGACCCTGTGTCGAGTTTTTATGGGATTTAAGTAGGGGTATTATGGACATTTCTCTACTTGCCCTAATAAGGACCCACGACATCTAATACACTTATGAGGTTGTTTACCCTATTATTGTACTCTTAAGCACTTAAAAACTCTTCGTAAACATATCATAATTTTCTAAAGAGGTTTTGGGGCAAAGAGCTAGGGTTTCAACTAAGGGATTATTTTGGGGCTTGTTATCGTGAATTCTTTCCATCAATCTTCTTAGTTTAAGCATGATTCTCTTCCCTAATTTTAATTTCAATTAAAGGCATGGTTACATGGTTGATTTCGTTGTTTTTCTCTTGCATGATTAAGGCTTTTAACAATTGATTTGGGGGTTTTGATGTTAAATGCTTGGTTATGATTTCCAATGGTTTTATTTATGTTTTCTATGCATTAACAGTGGTTTTGGACAATTGGATTGCATGGTAATGGTTTAATGGTAATGGGATTTAGTTTTGGTTACATTATGCCCCCAAGGTGTTTGATAAAATGCTTAAAAAGATATGTTCAATGCATTGACTTATGTTAATGGACCTCTTGTTTGTTTTCAACTTATATATGAAACCTTAAATATTTTTCAATGGTTTACAAATGTTAATGGCAAATTGGTAATGCCTGTGGAGAACATGGTTGTCTCCCAAGAGGTTTAATATGGCTAATAAAAGGGCACTTAAATGTCTCCTTAATCTAAATGGGTTTGGCTATGGATAATGCTTATAAGTATGGTAGTATGATGATACCACTGGTTTATTGAATAGCTTTGGTTGATCAAATGATAATTGGATAGATTGTTAATGGTTTTTATTGGGCATTAATGGAGAGAAGTGTAAGCTATGTCGTGGAAGGTGGCAGTCTTGGGGGATCAAAATCGGAAAGTCATATTTTTTGATATGAGGCTTCTTCGATGGCCAAGCGCGAGTGTCACATTTATATTAGAGGGATTTACTAGTCATCATAGGGATATTGCCTGGTCGTGCGGCTACATGCACTAGGACCCTTTCAACAGGGGGAACTGAACCCATATGGCTCATGGGTGGTAGGACGGCTAAGTTACATAACCCAGGTAAAGGTTTTAATGGCATGCTAAACCTGATCCCTTTTTCCAGCACATATATATATGTATTTTTGTTTGCATTGGATGGTTTTCACTTGGTTTTGATAACTGGCATTACTTTATCCTTATCTCAAGTTTCATACTAGTATTCACCCACTAACCCATCTACTGGCAGCTGTATACCCACATTATGCAGGAACTAGCCATTCAAATCCTCCTTCATAGTATTTGATTTGGGGATAGCTTATTAGACTGAAGTAGTAAGCTTCTATCCTTTCGTAATGCATCATTTCATGTTGGACATTCTTAGACTTTTTACTTTATTTTTGGATATTGGTTTTGGACATGGTTGGGGGCATGTTCCAACCGAATATTTGTATTCTTTTAGATTGAGGATTTGTGGTACTTCTAGGGGTTGGTATGGACGGGATTGGTAATAGTGTCAGTATATGCATTGGAATAAGTTGGGAGGTGGGCATCATTAAGCATAATTTCTAACTATTCCATCGCATTACATTTTAGGTTTGATTATCATATTATGTTTGATACTTTCTAAATGGTTTGGTATGGAATGGATGGTTGGTTGGGTATGGTTAGACTCGGTTAGGTCAGTCATGGTTGTGACCCTATTACAGAGACTTCATGATACCATTATGCAATCTTATTATATGCTCGAAATTCATCTCATCCAAGGCTGTATAAGGTGATTGGGTTAGTTTAAAGGGGTGGTCCCTAATCCTGGTTGGACTTGGGATATCCATTACAATAAGGCCCTGATTTGGTCTTCGTCAAGTTGGTATCAGAGCCAAGGTTCATGATTAATTTAGAGTCTACAAAGCAAGTCGAGTAGAGTCTCTTTTAGGGGTGTATAGTGCGCCACACTCATAAGGTAAAGGTTGTAAGAAATTTAGAAATGTTACACTTTCTTGGTATGCTTTCTTCAAGCTCGACTTCTCAGTCTTAGAATCTCCTCTAATCCCTGTTTGTTCATCTTTTAGATCATGCCTCCTAGATTTGGAACGCAAGGAAATTCTTCTGCTCCATCTGGAGGTAATGCTGGGGGAGCACGTTCTAGTCTCGGGATTCCTATTCGATCTCATGATCTAATTCTTGATTGTACTAGAGTTTCTCCTATTCCTCCTACTGCTCCTCAGGTCCCTTAGGTAAACATGATGAATGCGGATTTTCATCAGTCTATGCATACTATTACCTAACTGGTTGCTACTCAAGCCGAGCGGGGTACAGCTAGCATTGTTTTTTATTGAGGCTGCTAGGCTTGGACAGTTTATGAAGGTGGGTCCTTTGAATTTTATGGGAGTGGAGGTGGAGGAAGACCCACAGGGCTTTCTTGATATGATAGAGAAAAACATGAGGGTAGTAAGGGATACTAATGTAAAAGGAGTAAACTTTGCAGCTCAGCTTATCAGCTCAAAGAGGTTTCTTATCTATGGTATGAGGAATAGGACAGAGATAAGGGTGATGTAGAAGAGAATGGTTTGTAGGAAGCCTTTTCTAATTCCTTCATGGATCGGCAAAGGAGAATGTCTATGAAGGAGTATGCTTTGAAGTTCTATCAGTTGTCGAGGTATGCTCCTGGTTTGGTGGCTAATACGAGGTTGAGAATGAGGAAGTTCGCTTCTGGGCTGAACAGAGATCTGATTCTGGAGATCAAAATTCTAGTCTTTCTGATGATTTGGTGTTGGAATACAAGGGGACTATGCTAAACAGAGACATAGATATATCCAGATTGGTAGTGTACATGCAACAGGTAAAGGGTGAAAAAAATACAGGCAAAGGCAAAAAAGTAGAAGAGTAAAAGAGTTAAGCATGCGGATCAGGACGGGAGTCAGCAGCATCGGAGTAAAGGAGGTTTGGGTTAAGGATTCTTGCACTGAAAGTCCCTCATCCAGTTTGTTCATGTGGTCAATTAATTCCTCAAAGTCTTTCCTGAATATCTTTTTAGGATACCTCCGTAGAGGGAAATAGATTTTGGGATTGATCTTTTACCAGAAACTCATCCAATTTCCATTCTACTATATAGAATGGCTCCTATGAAGTTAAAACAACTAAGAGATCAATTGAAAGACCTCCGTGAAAGAGGTTTAATAAAGGTAATCCTCTAACTTACTAATTTGGGAGTTTGACTTTTGGATTTCTAGGATGGAGGAGTGGTTGTACACGAAGTGGCTAAGTCATCACTGGGTGTCGAGGTTAAGGAGAAACAGGCTTATGATCCTATACTTATGAAAATTAGGAAACATGTTCATTAGCAAAAAGTTATGGCCTTGGAGATTGGGAGATATTTTGTTTTGTAGTATCAAGGGAGGTTGTGTGTCATGGGTTATGAGACAGGATTTTGAACAAATCCCATGTATCCAGGTATACTATTTATCCTAGTTCGACGAAAATGTATCATGATTTAAAGATGATGTATTGGTGAAATGACATGAAGAGGAATGTTTCTAACTTTGTTGTTAAGTGTCCTAATTGTTAGCAAGTTAGGGTTGAGCATTTAAGGCCATGGGGTACATCCCATGACATAACTATTCCATTGTGGAAGTTGGAGATGATAAATATAGATTTCATCACTAACCTACCGCGTTCACACAATCTATGTGATTCTATTTGGGTGATCATGGATACAAGACCAAGTATTCTAATTTTCTACCTATGAGGCCAACCAATTCGAGAGAGGATTATGTTAAACTATACATTCAAGATATAGTTAGACTTCATGGATCCCCTTCGTCCATCATATCCAACAGAGATATGCAATTCTCTTCTCAATTTTGGTGGTCCTTTAAGAATGATATGGGTACACAAGTGAATCTTAGAACCGCTTTTCATTCTCAAATGAATGGTCAAGCAGAGTGTACTATTTAGATTAGAAGATATCTTGAGGGCCTATATTATGGATTTTAAGAGTAGTTGGGTGGACCATTTGCCTCTTATATAGTTCTCCTAAAATAATACCGATTACTCTAGTATCCAGATGACTCTATTTGAGGCTCTTTATGGTAGGAGGTGCATATATCCTATTGGGCAGTATGAAGTAGGTAAGACTAGCTTATTTAAGCCAGACCTAGTGTATCAAGTAGTGGATAAAGATAAGATCATTATAGAGAGACTTAAGACTGCTCAAATTCGACAAAAGTCCTATGTCGATGTGAGGCAAAGAGAGTTAGAGTTCAAAATTCATGATTGTGTGTTGTTGAAAGTTTCTCCCATGAAAGGAGTGAAAAGGTTTGGAAAAAAGGGTCAGCTCATTCATCGCTACATTGGTCCATATCAGATTCTAAGAAGGGTTGAAAATGTTTCCTATGAACTAGACTTACTGTGATTTCAACATTAGTTCATCTTGTGTTTCATGTGTCATGCTCAAGAAGTATATGGGAGAATAATGGTGTGAAGGATTCCTTATCTTATGTGGAAGTTTCTATCAAGATCTTGTATAGGCAGGTTCAAAAGTTAAGAACTAAGGAAATAACTTTGGGGAAAGTATTGTGGAGGAATCCAAAAGTAGAAAAGGCTACTAGGGAATTGAAAGATATCATGAAGGCTAGATATCCCTTTTTATTTTGGTCTCGGTACAAGGTTGTGTAAGGTACAGATCCTATACTCACCTTTAATCATTTTGAATTCATGCTTTAAGTCTCGATATGCTCCTCCTTGTATCTTGTTAAAGTTGCCCATAGTCATTATTTAAGGATGAATTCTCCCAAGAGAGGATAATATAACACCTCTGTAACACCTCAGATTTTGGTCCTTGGAAAATTCCTTAATTTTGAGCATACTGCCCAACCTATGACTCACCTTATGAGTCGTAAGGTATCATTATGGGTCGTAGGACTCCAAATTGTAGAGTGACTAGTGTGTTACCCAAAGTATCTAACCTGAGTACAACTGGGACGTAACGAATCTTATGGACTCGTTACAAATAGTAGGCTCCCTTCCATATCCAAGCCAGTGTAATGGTTCTTTTTTTTATGTGCCTACAATTGAACCTCATGAGTCATAAGGTCTGAGCATGGGTGATCAGGTATGACTCTTAGTCAGTATAGTGTGGGTTTCTTATGCTATGATCCAGGCTACGACTCATACTGATGAGTCGTAATGTGTCCCCACAAATAGTAGGTTGACCTGTTGTCACTGGCGATAAATTTTCAACTTTTAATTAAGGGAACTTTGGACATTTCCCTCTTTCCCCCACTTAGACCCCGCATCCATAAAAAAACAACAATAGGCTATTTTCATCTTTTAAAAAATCAAAACACAGTCCCTTCTCTCCCAAATTCCCAAAAGCAAGAAAAACATAGGGTTTCTTAAGGTTGATCATCTAAAACTTCCAAGGTTGATTTCTCTCCATAATTGTGATATTTTCAAGCATGTTACTCTTCCCTAAATCATATTTTATTAAAAGTATATGTTTATAATTGTACCCATGTGATTTAATTGATGATTTTTAATGTGGGTTGAGGGCTTTTGAAGCGTTGTTGATGTAATTGCTTTTCCAATGGTTTATATGTAATTTTTCATGCTTTATTTATAGTTTTGAAATTGTGGGGTGCATGGGCATGGTGAATAAACTAGGGGTAGGAAATTCCCAGGCTACACCTTCACTCTAAAGATAATTATGGTCACTATCAAATATAGTAACCCAACAAAGGTTAGGGTTGAATCCCAAGGGAATACATGAATTTGTGGATCTTAGAGGCTGTAATCAACGGGCCAAAACTAGAAAAGTAAATGGGGGATTTGAATGGAAATATCGAACAAGGAGTAAATATCAACTTCAGTTGTAATCAGTATTGGTGAACACAAGGATTATGTTCCCCTGGCTTCTTAACTCGATACGGTTATCATGCTATGTTGAAGCAACCCAATACCTTGCGTGAAGAATCAAAAAGTTATGTACCATCTACAGTTTTTTGGATGAGTAGATAAACTTTACCTTTTACCTTTTAAGTCTTGGGATGTCGCATTACTAACCCTTATATTGATCCCATTTAACTATTACCTTTTGAGTCTCTAGTTATTATATTAAATCTAACCATCCTACGTAGATAATATCTAGTAGCGTGGTTCGATAACTAAACTCTAAATTACTGTTGTTTTTATCTTTTTCTATTCATTACTCCTCTTTTAGAGTAAGTAGAAATAATCTAGGAGGGATCCTAACGTTGGCCACCTGTTAAGAAAACTATTATATTAAAGATAAAGCAATGCATACACGGGTATTGGTTCAGAACAACAATAGCACTTCCCCTACTTCGTTAATCCGCCAGGGTTTCCATAACCCTAGGTATGATTTTCTAGCTGCTCATTCTTGTGAAGAAATCAACAACATTCATAATTGAAAGAATAGATGAAATCATAATAATAAGAAGTAAAAACCCCACAACCATAATTGAATTAATCAACTAAAGTCAATACAAGAGAATCCCAAGATCAAAACCGGATCATGGAATCAAAATATATTTGTGAGTATCAAAAGTGCATAACTCCTTCTAAAAACGTATAAAGGGTATTTATAGTACATTAGAAAACCCTAAAATCAAAGCCCAAATGAAATAGGAAAAATCAGAGTCGGTGGCCATATGTGGTCTACACTTGCGCCTTGACCTAGTCGCAGGTAGTACCTACGGTCAGTAGGGTAGGCACAGGTACCAGAATTCAAAAATCCTGCAGGTCATCTCTCAGGATTTTGGACTTCTGGCACTTACTTTGCCTACTTGCGGTCTGTAGGTCCTACTTTCAGTCTACATGTTGACTTAGTAAGTGTCAGGAGTCATCTTTTCAGCTCTTCTTCGATTCTCTAACATGCTTTGATCACGAACAAGCCAAAAAGTATCCCAAACATCCATAATTGCTCCATAAAGTAGCCAAAACACCTTTTTCATCTTTTTCACAAACTTTTCTTCTCACACTCAAAAGAGAAGTTCCAATCAATGGATGTCAAATACCATAGGCTTTCCCTTATTTTCTTTATCTTAGCATTCAGGTAGTCAAGTTAGGACCACTATAGGACTTTTCTCGGCTTGTAATGTAGCACCAGGATGGTATGGTACATATGGACACATCAAGTAACTAAGCCTCATTGGCACTACACTAACCTTAAGGTCTCACTTACCAGCCAATTTTCTTTTTATTCCACACTTATATCTCTCTTTTTATTATTTATTGTACATTCAGGTTGGGTGTGGTATTTTCTTCTTTATTTTTCAAAATTTTTCTTTTCTTTTTCTACAACACCCATCCCTACTATTTTTTCTCTTTTTTTACCCTTCTTCATACCCATTTTACACTATGCACCCTTATGATAGTCACTCTCAACTTAGGCATTTTGCTTGAGTTGAGGTGCACAATATCCAAGGAGGATCAGGGCCAAAGTAGGTTCATTCTAATAAAAATGGAAAGGTGAAGGTGTAACAAGAAAAATAGTATTTAAGGCTCAAAACAGGGATCAAGGGATATACTTCACACATGGAAGGTCATTTAGGCTAAAACTGGACTCATATTAAAATGGCCTATACTGCTTTCCTAACCATCCTACAACCTAGGCAAGACTAACTGCATAAGTTCTGGATTTAACACACAAAGGGAACTAAGTAGTATCTCACACACACATGGAATAGAGTTACATCACAAGCTACTACCTATCCAGTTCATGCAATTGTTAGTAATAATTATTATGTCCCTAATTCTAATGTCATAACAAGATCCACCAAGTTCACACATATCTACATTCACACATCTAAAACACAACTTTTGAAGGAGTATCAAAAATCAATAAAATCATGACTACTGCTCTAAATACTTAAACATGTCCTAATTACACAAAAGCAACACACAATTAAAAATAAAACACAATACGCCTCAAAATATCCTACACATACTGGTTCTAGAATCATACCACGACCGACAAGAAAAGAAGCATGGCAACAAAAACTCACGGTGGCTATGGTATGTCCCACCCCCAAATAAAAATTATGCACTGTCCCTAATGCACTAAAATAATAGTTTGCTTCCTCATTCAGAATAACATTGAAATTACTACCGACTAACCAACGCATAGAAAAAATTTGGCTTAATGCATAGATGTCATCCCAAAGACTCAACCTTTCTAAAGCAGAACATTTGGGATAAACCATGGTAATCATCAGTTTCTTACCATCCACCACAGTTAGTTGTAGAGTAAGCTGCTATTCAGAATCAGAAATTACTCCAACCTGAATATGCTCTTTGATAAAGATCCATATTTTTTCATTAACATTAAAATTTACATGCTACATGCCTAACCTTCTTTTGAATTTTTGAATGTGTCGTGTATCTTTAAAAGGTTCCACTAAAGCAATTAAATAAAATTTATGATGTCTATTTAACATTTGAAATCTATGAAAAACATTTTGTGTTCTAACAGAACTTATGTTACATATCAATGCTTTGTACTTCATTTATTACTAGATTTACCCCCCCCCCCCCCGAACTAGTCCTTGTAGGTTTGTTGATGCCTTCTCCTGAAAGCTTGCTTTTTCTATTCTTATTCTTTGTTGGAATAGTAATGTCTGCCTCTTTCCATGCCTTGACAAAATTTTTGTCACTATGTTCTTCTTCTTTATCCTCTAAATGTTTGATTGGTTCCTGAAATATTGTAGAGAGTCATCTTCCTTAATATTATGGGATACCAGATCATGTAGTTTTTTCATTGGACTGACCTTGGTAGTTACTTCCCCTGAAGTAATCAACAAGTTATTCTTAACCTTAACCTCCAAAGGTGAATGTTGTTCAATCATAGATGAATCACCTAACATTTCCCCAAGCACCTCAGCTGTCTGTATTTGTCCATCAATCATAACCTGTAATGGTTCTTGATAAGTAACTTCTTTTAATTCCTTTGAAACATTAATATCATCCTGCTTAGATTCATGAATTATTAGCTTTGTCAAAAGGCCTTCCTGCTTTTTCTATCCCATTAACTCATTTTTCTAATTTTGTAGGTTTAATTGTTGGGCATGAGTCTCATCTATATCTACCAATTAAGAGTTGCTGATGTTATTTCCTTGATGTTAAGGCATTTTATTTTGTTGTGATTTTGTTTCTTTTTCTTTCCTTAGATCAACTGATTGTGACTCATTATTCATATATGTTGACTTCTTATTTGGAATGTGCAAATGTTTTCCTTAAGGGTTAATAGTGGCCTTTTTATTGAACTTATCATTTTCTTTGATCCCACCTGTGATACCTAAGTTAGTATCCTCCTGACCAAACTTCCCATGCACCTGTGAGTTTGCATCTAGCACTCTCTTAATGGGATTATCTTTAGTTTCCATTGTTGCTAGTTCCCCAAAGGTATTTTTTGATACTACATCATTCTTGTTAATCTCCTTTTCATCATTTTTTCATTAATATCCTCTTTCCTGTGAACTTTCCTTTTAAATCTTCTGCTGATAGGTTGCCAAATAGGAATTCTTCTTTGATTTCTTCTACCTATTATGACAGTATTATTAGTCTCATTAGTAGTATTTTCTATTGTTGTATCCCCTTCTTCCTATTTATGATATGCCTTTTTAAGTTCAGGATGTTATGTTCTATATTCCTCTTCATCATGTCCTTGCAATTTACAAGTTTTGCAATACTTTGGAACAAAATCACATTGAATATTCACTATTTATATCCTTGATTCATTTTGTTTATTATTAAACACTTCAATCTCGATCACCTCTGGTAGATTAGCTAGTAAATCAACCAAGATCTTCACTCGAGTACAACTAGACCTTGTTTTATTAATCGTAGCCATACCCAATTGAAGAGGTTTTCCAATTGCAGATGCTATTGAAAATAATGATTCTTTACCAAAGAAAGTAGGAAGCAAGTCTGGAAATGATATCCATGCTACTGCCTTTGATGTTTCCACAGTAGGTTTGAATTTTGCATCATAAATAAATGGCCTCATTTGATACGAAAATCCATCTTTGGCTAGAATATAGTACACACTCTTTGAAAGAATATTAACAAAATCCTCCATGTGAATCAATATAAATAGGATATGTCTATTCCGTAACAATCCAATCTTGCATTCCTCTTTGATATTACATTGTTTTAATATTTGAATTCTCAAATCATCTAATTTTGGCCATCCAAAAGAGAATTTTCCAACAATAGCATATTGGAGGTTTTCAATTATATTCATCTTATCCACATCATCTTCAGTCCATGTTACTCTGGGAATCCCTTCTACATATGCAAGTTGTTTTTATGGAATAGCCTCTTCTATCTCTAGGGTTTTAGAAGTGGTGGGTTTATCTTTCACAAGATCTGCATATTTCACCTTTCCATCATTATTCAAAGTAGGAGGTATAGTGTCAAAATTCTCCAATTCATCATTAGACAAATTAGTGCGTTCAGTAGGCAAATTTAAGAACTGCGAATCTGATTTGTACAGATTAGGGAACGTAGAATGACGTAAGGGAATAAATCTGGCTAGCTGTATCATAAGACTGGCCATCGGCCAGATTGACCATGCACAACGATGCACAAAGATCAATCACTTAGGATTTATCGAAGAGCAGAGTCAATGTGTGCTCATTAATTCAGATTAACCAAGTAATTGATTAATAAATAGCGATTTTTTTCTTTTCACCAACCAAAGGTGCGCGCGCACACACACACACACATACATACATACATACATACATACATACATACATACATACATACATACATACATAC